>NC_089040.1:6715000-7080000 GCF_034140825.1 Oryza sativa Japonica Group | reverse complement strand
GTTTCAGCCGATGAGTTATCTGGACGTTGCATCGGCTTACAAGGATTGCATACGTATTAGATTTAGCCGATCGCAACAAAGATTTTACTGTTTATCTAATCTTGTCGATTTAACGACATCGGACCTCCAGCCGATATATGCTTTAACCTTCGGATCGATGCTTATTTATCATATCATTATTAACCGATTGGTTTCTACTTGATTATATTATTTTTTTATTACATCATCATCAACCGATTGCCTTTATATTGGTATTTACATCAAGTGTCAGAATATACATCGGACATATAGCCGATAGCTCGAAACCCTATTGCTACGGCTGATATCGGCATCGGCTGGAATTATTCCTTCGGTTTGTCAGCCGATCGGCATCGACTGAAATTACTTCATCGGCTTATCAGCCGATCAGCTATTTGATCTACTGTTTACATGTATTGTCAGTTGTAGGATCAAACTGGCTGGCACGCCCGCATCTCACCAACCTTTAGACCTGCACTGGAGTTAAGCAGATCTCTCAGGTCGATGTGTGTTTTTCGCGTCAACAGATATGTATGCAGTTTTAGGCCAACGAATAATTCCAATCACCCTTTGGAAATAGGAAGAATGGAAAATTTAGGATTTTCATAAAGTACCTTAAATAAAACAAAAGACACGGCTTAGACAAGGGTCCCACAAATAATAACAGGAAACGATGATAGCTCTGTACATTATCTCAAACTTTAATTCCGTCAATTTTAAATTCAAGCGGAAAGCATCATTGAAACATCGTATGTCACTGGCATCATAACTACGGTTAATTCTCCCTAGCACTACACCAGTAGTATGAAATTATGAATCAAGATCAAGTGCAATTACTACAGTGACTATTTCCTCCGTTCATACTACAGGTCGCTTAACATTTTTCCTAGTCAAACTTTGTTAGTTTAACTAAATTTTTTTAAAAAATAGCAACATATAAAAACATCAAATTAGTTTTATTAAATCTAACAGCGAATATATTTTGATAATATGTTTATTTTAAGTTGATAATATTACTATATTTTTCTATAAATTTAGTCAAACTTAAAAAAAATTGACTAGAAAAAAAGTGAAGCAATTATAAAGCGGAGTAAGTATAAGTGAAGTAGTCACATCCATTAACAACCATCGCTTCATCTGATGAACGATAGGTGCCACGTCACAACCAAATTGCAGTCCACCTTACTATACGGCAGGTAATCTCGATCCGTTGCTCACACTAAAAGGTTTTAGCATATACCAAATGATTATTCCCCCCACAAAACTCAAGGCATGGCCGTTGTTATGATGCTGAATTATCAAGTAGGTTGCTTTCAAAAGATTATCATCATCAATTGTTTTGGCCCATCTTTGCTGAAAACATGTTGATATAACCCATTAGTAGCGGAGCCACCTCCCGAAGTCCCGATGATCAGGTCAGGCGGTCGCCTGAGCTCCGCCGCTACCATCTTCCCTATCGGTAACCATCGACCCTTAAAAAAATTAGTCAATCATCAGAAAACACTAATAATTGTTCGGACTTGACAGCGTCGCCACTGTAGCCCATGATATAAGAGTGAGAATATTTGGATGTGCCATGCTGCACCGTACGGTTATAAATTTCTTAAGATGACGAAAATAGATTAGATTTCCAGTCTTTACCATAGGGCGCCTAGCTAGCAAAATATAGTTATTACCGTGATAGAGAAGAATAAGCTATACTAGAAAGATTAACAAAGGGCTCGTTATCTTGTTGAGTTGGACCTAGTGGTTGATTGGACAAGATTACTAGAGTTTGTTTTTTCATTAGTATTTTTTAGAAGTGGCATTATATTTTAGGATTTTTAATTAATTATTTTTTAATGGTAGGTGATGTACCCATCGATAACGAGGTATTGATGGATGACATAACCGTCGACAACCCATCATTTCACATACAACTAATTATAATTTGTAGCTCTTACTAGTGGCAAAAAATAATTCGTGCGTGAAACTTTTATGTCTGTGTTCTTAACGAGACTACGATAAAAAAACCTCTAAAATCAACTTAAAAATAAGTTTTAAAATTTAAATTTTAGATGCAGTCGATAACCTGAAGATTGAGCAAAGAGAAAATCCCCTGTGTACCCCTGAAAGTTCACCTAATCCCTTCTGTACCCCTGAATTTTGCTCAATCCCTTACATACCCTATGATAAAATCCATTTTGCCCTTTGGTATAAAGAAGCATATAAATTAATAGAGTATATTGTTGGAGCATAGAAATTTGTTATATGAGACGACTATTATGTTTATAAGATAGTTATGCACCATATTATTTGCGATAAATATACTTTTAGATATGACATAAAAATTAATACTTATTTATTAGTTATTAAAATATTTTTTTAGCATATGTGTTCTGAAGTAATAAACAAATCTGTTGTATTACTATGAAAACACACATGCCACATAAAAGAACTTTTAATAACTAATAAATAACTATCAACTTTTTATATCATATGTAAAAGTAAATTTGTCACAAATAATATGGTGCATCAAATACTCATAAATATAATAGTCTCATCCAATAAATTTTTACATTCCAACAATATACTTCATTAATTTATTATGTTTCTTCATAGCAAAGGGCAAAATAAACTTTTTCAAAAGAATTTAACGGTCAACTAGCAGAAAGGGCATGGAAGGGATTCAAACTAAAATTTAGAAGTATGTAAAGGATTGAGCAAAATTCAGGGGTATAGAAGGAATTAGGTGAACTTTCATGGGTACATAGGGGATTTTCTCTCAAATAATGGAGCTGAAGACATATCAGCCCAACATTCGAAGGTGCTCATAGAAATATGAATAAGGTGTGTGTATGTGTTTGCAGGATAAATGTGTGTGTATACGAAGCCATGCTTATCTAATGTGTCTCAAGAAAAGGTCATGTTCGCGCTATGCAAGACGATTGCCCAGACAACTAGTAAAACGTGGAGACGAGGCCAAACTTGTTTCACGAGTTTATGACTAAATAAACCAACTAGTAAATTTTAATTTGGGTGAATAGCTAATTTAGTCACTCAAGTTTTACCGAAAGTTCAATTTGGTCCTTTACATTTTATTTTGTCCACATAACTCCTCTAAATATTTGTTTTGGCTTGACATCATCCTTGGGCCCATATAATATGCCATATGGCTATTTTTAGTCAATATTTCTATTAGAAAATGTCCCTTTTGCCCTTAATTTATATACAACTATATACTAAAAAGGAGAAAACCAAGATGAATAAACAATATTGCAGATATACTTCCCATTATTTCAACATGTACACATAAAACTTAAGCAATTTCTATCGTATAGAAGTACATAATTTATTTTCGTTTTACATAATTTACTATACATTATCAATAAAAAAATCAAGCATAAATTTTTTTCTCTTATATATGTGAATGATGGGGGTATAAGTATCATTTATCAAGAGAGTTGTTGGTTTAAGGATAAGTTTGAACTAAAATGAAAACTTGAAGAACTAATATGGATAGATTGAAACATCAAGAACTAAACTGAGCCTTAGATGAAATTTGAAGGACCACTTTGGCTATTCACCCATTTAATTTAGAATGTGTGACAGTGTTTTCAACATGTAGACAGCAACTGCACTAGCCCTTCAAACTTGGATTTAAGCATATTATTTTAAATTTATAATAATTAAAACTTAACTAATCATGCACCGATAACTTTCTTGTTTTACTTACCCCTATCTTCATCATCGTCATCTGTATAACAAAAGAACAGGGGTAACAGTAGCTGCCGATCTACATGGTGACAGTAGCTGGTTACATGTACACCGTCCGATTCGGCGGGCTCATCCGATCAGAGACGTTCGTGCCCCCATCCTCCCCCAGTAGCCAGAAGCTACTCTCGAACCCTAATCCCTCTCCTCTTCCCACGAGGAGCCGCCGCCGCCGCCACGGCCACCGTCTTCCCCTCGAGCTCGTGAAGCCGGAGCCGCCGCCTTCTTCTCAAGCTCGCGGAGCCAGCCGTCGCCGCCGCCGTGCGGAGCCAGTGGTTACCGTCGCTGTCTTCCCATCGACTTCTTGCGAGTCATTTCCGTCTCCTTCCCCATCCCACGCAGACTTTGGTTCTTGCAAGATCTGTGCCCGCATCGAGCCCCCACAAGCACGCGGTAATCAGAAGGTGAAGCTCGACGTGGGTGTGGCAGTAGCTAAATCTCCTCCTGCTGATACGAATCCTCAAATTGATTGCTCACTTCTGTTTAACAGTCCTCTGTCTCACTGCTCTCTTTCATATCAAACCCGGCAGCCTCTGCTTGATTTTTCTGTATGTAGTGCATGGTCATTCAGGTCTGAACATATGAGGTTACAAATGCTTTACCTGCATTAAGCTTCTGAAATTTCACCGTTAGAAGGCCATATTCCGTTGATTCACAACATTTTTTTTATGTGCAGGCCTGCAGATATTTTTGGAAGCACAAACGAAAGGATCACGTATGTATGTCATGTTTGCTGATTACTACCTTTCCCTGCAAATACACATACACCACTTGGATGTAGATACACATTCTGTCTTGCTTAACATGTTAATTAACTTGATTGAGTAAATGATTTTTGCAGTGATTGGCCGATATCCCAAAGTAAAATCAATAAGTGACTGAAGGTAATTCATTAGTGTTTTATGTCTATATATGATCATAAAAGTGTCTGCAGGGTGCATCAGACAAGCAAAAAGTATATGGGCAGTGATGGCACATTTCTTAGGGAAGGGATTTATGAGTTCAACGGCAAAATCCTCTCTATCAGTCCATATAGTAGCAGTTGCCTAGCATTTTTAACTTACCTACATTGCTCCCCTATTTTTAGCTACATAAGAACTATATGTATGTCACCCCATCAGAGTTGTTGTATTTAAATCACATATTCTTGTATTCTAAGTCCATATGTTGTTGAGAAGTGTTCTCCAATTCATCTCTATGCAGAGCATCCTATCATAACATTAACAATGTTAGACCGTATTTTTGGTGAGTGCTGCATGCAGTTATTATTATCAAAGCCATCAAAGGTATTGTACATCGTTACATCTCCTTCACCCTTTACAGGTTTCTACATTACAGATGCTCATGTTATTGTTTTAAATCTTTTTCAACCAGTACAACCTGATTAGCTATTCTTACTAATTCTTTTTATACAAAAAAATATTTAGGCATGTATGTTTACACCATCAAGTTTAAAATGCTACTTACACTGCTTGCATATGTAAGAAAAAATAACTGCCAGCTCCGTTCAAGTTCCCTAGAGCCATATAGTCTATTGATATTCTGCTTGATTTTTAATCTTATGACAATGATTCTATGATTAAGTTTAATTATGTATATCGTCGTCATGCATCTTGCATTTCATTTGCTGAATAATACACAAATTGATGTATAACAACATAACTGCATAATTGAGCTTAATTTTTGCAAAGACCATCCAGTACAGCTTCTGAGTTACATTGGTAATGGAACAACCGGCGTTATTATACTACTATCATATGCTATCAGGTAATCTCTTCCTTAAATTGTAGTTTGATAGTCTTCGGGTCTCTACTATTTGTGCTTACCAATCCGTTTTTAAAGCTTGCTCCTGCTTGCATGAAGAGATTATTTCTGTTTGGTGCTGCCGAGCACGAAGAATTTGTTCATCCATGTGTTGCCAATGCCTCTTGCAGTGTGATATGATGTGAATTGAGTATTCATGCTCTGTTAGCCTCTTTCAAGTAGCTAATGGAGGAAATGATTCCCACCATTTCAGTAGCTGTATTATGTCAGTTATGCCCATTTCAAATATGTAATTTCTACTTTATTTACCTCATTGAGGTATATTGTTTCACATTTTTCCCTGAGATACATTTCAGATGGCATTTTAAACTAGCGTGTTCTGTTTGTATTAAACAATTAAGTCAGGTATATATGAATGTGTGCCACAATTTTTACATTTTTTCATTATATTCATAACAAATATTCTATTGATTAGCAGAAGATTCTAATAACTTCTCATTTGATTTTTAGCATGCATGTGGCAACACGTGGTATTATTTCTTTTCATACTGTCTTATTACCGTGTGAAGTACTGGTCAATCTTATCTATATTTACATGACCTTAACAGCTGCCCTGTTATTTTTAACTTTTTCCCTATATTATGGTGCATTCTCTGGTGCTGTGTTGTCGGCTATGCTTTCTATCATGTACATCAGGCTAGCTCAAATGCCATTTTGCTGATCGGAAGAATGCAAAGTAGACTTTGATGTGATATATGATGACACAATAGTCATGTCTAGGTGTGGATTGCAAATGAACCATATGACAGTCATACTCGTTTCGTTCATTTATGAGGCTAAATAACAATGTAGCCCTACTCAAATTCTTACTGTTATTGTGGTGTGATTTTGCATTTCAGGATTAGCCTATATTATACAACATTTCTGCCCCATTTGACATTTTAGATTTCACAGAAAACTTTCCATTACCATATTAACTTCAGTGCCTACTGTTCATTGTTTGAATATATCAGAAAATGATTCACATCTACAACCAACATTCCATGTTAGGCTATATACATCTGTGCCATGGTATCAGCCAGATGGTCTTGAAATATTTTCATGCCAAATCCTTGGATGTATAGTCCATGACAAAAACTCCAGTTGATGTAAATTTGTTTCACACAGTGGCATTCAGCCAGTGGCAAGTGGCAACACGCTGGTCCCTACTAGTTTTCCTAATCTCAACTTGCTCCAGAGAAGAGCACTTGCTGGTGTCTCCTCGCCATGCATGATTCATGTCCGCGTATAAAGCCCTGGAATTAATCAATGGCTTCGGTGTCCTCGCCATGCATGATTCAATAAAAAAAGTTTAATATGACCTAAAGATTGCATGAAGAAAGACATAAAAAAAGAGAAATGATGCAAGGGGTAAAACAAAGAAAAATAAAATACAAATCAAGTTTACAAAGATAGCATATCTCATGCCCACCTCACGTGTGCGCGTTGTACCCTAATCAACATCTAACTTAGTAAAACGTCTAATAGTAAAATTGGCTATGACCTGTTATTGTAGCATTGTTTTGCACGCATCAGACAAGTTCATGTATTAAAACGAGCGTTTTATAAGTTCGTGTACTAAAGTGTATCCACCTGATAAGTTTGTGTACTACCAATGTAATAATTTACTCTTTTCCATGATTTGATTTCTTTGCATATGCATCATCACGTAATTTTTCCTTTTCAAAAATTGTTGAGGCCTCACCTTGGCATAGCAACTACTTAATTCTGATTTCAATCTATAATGGTTAGTAAAGATTTTCGTCCATTGGCTTGCACCCCCGCACATACGAACAGATGGTCAAGTTTTTTTTTCACAGTGACATATTATTGCAATAGTTTGTATAGTGGCTACTATCTTTATACTCCGATGTGTAATTTTTAAGCTGTTGAAGTTACATCTTCATATCTAAGAACAAGTTCGGAGCTTCAGATTTCTGGCCTGGTCCTTCTTTCTATTTTTTTTTCCTATGATGAAATGCAGCTATATATATTGATATGGATTTAATTATGGAAGATTTTGGTTTTCCAGATCATGGATTGAACTCTGAATCTAACATTATTTGCTACTTTACTTTTACCTCAACTAGTAAGGTGGCCCGCGCGTATGCGCGGGCACTTATATTGTTGAAAGGTAAGATTATTGTTTGTTCAGAAATTTTGTCTCATAGATTCAGGGCAAACTAAAGTTTGGATAATATTATTTTATAATAATTTAAGGGTTCTATTTTTCTTAAGGTATATTAGAAAACCATTCACAAACTTTTGAGTAGAAGATGGATTAAGTACTTGCGACTTTTGAATCATGTTTTTTTTTCTCGAGTAAATAAGAAACTATTGCTAGTTAATTATCATACAGTTCGTATATACATACCGTGTAGTATGGTCACAAAATTAAAAATGCGAGTGCAAGATACTCAAAATTATTTTGATTAAATCGTCTCATGAAGGCGCATGATATAGTAATAAAGGGAGGGAATCATATGCATGGGAAAAAAGAAGAAAGAGAAAAATGAAAAAAGGGAGGGGAGGCGTACCTACCCGCGCACGTAGGTGCGTACCTATGTCGAGGTGGGACCTCGTAGTATTTAGTTTATTTTAAGATCAATTTAATCTAACAGTTTATAATATTGGACCTATCGATTTAAGTGAAAATCGAATAATAGATATTTTGATTTTTTTCTTAGAATTTCTAATATTTGCCTTAATTTATTATAGCACCACGTGGCAGCTTGAGAGTATTTTAAGGAATTTTAAATGACTAATTAGAATATTAACTGCGCAATATATTTGTATGGGACATATGGTAATATTTGTTCCAGCTTTGTCCATGTTTATATACATGTTGAGAGAAATTAATTTTGTGGCTAGCAAGCCATTAGATGTCTAATTAATAGCAAATTTTGACACATATTTACAATTGTTCAGAGCAACTCTTATATATTCATCTTACGACTTTGATGATCCGTTGATCACCAATTTACTGATCACCATGGCTCGCATGAAAAAAATATGTACTTCCTCTGTTTCACAATGTAAGTAGGGGACTAATTATTAAAGTCCCTTTCTTCGGCCGTGTTTGTGGCTTGGACAGCTAAGTTCTTTCTTATGAAAATGGATAAGCGGTATGTTCCATATGAAAACATATTATTTGAAAAAATAAAATAAATATATCAGTGTTATTAGTATTCTTATGTTAGGCTATTGATGTTAATGAATCTAGATAGATATATATGTCTAGATTCATTAACATCAATATGAATGTGGGAAATGCTAGAATGACTTACATTGTGAAACGGAGGGAGTAGTACTTAAGGTTTAGGATAGCTGAAATTGATGAATTATATAATTTATGTGATAGCTATTTGAGGGTATAAACGAATGAATTGACTTCTAAAAAGTTAGAATGCTGTTTAAAGAAGACACTGTTTAGAAAATTAGAAAGCGTGAAAAAAAATCCAAAATATAGAATCGGGAAAAAAAGAGAGGGCCTTAAACTCCCTTTATCACTGTTGTCGTAGTAAGAGTTCTATTGATATTCGTCAATATTGCGGTCATATTTATAACATAATGATTCCTTTCACCTGTACGAACAAATAGTACAAAATCCAAATACGACATAACACAAATATATTATAATTATTATGTAATCAACTCTTGGTTTCAACTTAAACATAGCTAATTATTGCTGAGAAAAACACAACCCATGGTGCTTAATTATTCTCTCGCTGCATCACACCTTTAATTTTCTTTTCATGTTATTAACAAAATTAATCATCTCCATATATGATTTGATATGTGGCAAAGCGGTAGCGCTATAGCGGTTGTGATTAGATACTATGCTTTGTCACACGTGCGAAAGGCAAAGGTGCAGACGTGCATTGTGCAGCGGGCAAAAAGAGAATTTTGGACGCTTTATTTATTAGCAAATAATAGATCCGATGATTATAATAATAGGTCCACCAGTTCTAGTGTAAGTGTAAATTAGTTAATATAGATTTTAAATTGTTAATTTAATGGGTACACAGTATAATGGTGTAGATCTTATTTTGAAACAGTGCATTACTTGAGAATAATAGATAGACCAGTGTAATAAAAAGTAGATCCGATGATTTATATAATGGAGCCATCGGTTTAAGTGCACGTATAAATTAGTTAATATAGATATTGTTTATTTGATAAGTACACGATATAATTGTGTAAAATTTATTTTAAAATAGTGCATTGTTTGAAAATAATAGTGCAAAGTAAAGAGTGCATTATATGATGGTAGAGTCTTTGTTTGTAAAATTATGATTATTTAAAAAATATATCCATTATATATATAAATGGAAAAAAGAAGAAAAAAGAAAAAAAAAAGGGGGGGAAGGAAGCATACATACCATGTACGTATGTATATCCTCCATCTGCCAATTCACGGGAGGAGAGGATAGGTGGATCTATTGTATTTAGTTTGTTTTAAGATCAATTTTATCTAATGGTGTATAATATTGGACACACCAATTTAAGTGAAAATCAAGGGATAGATGTTTTGTTTTTTTCTTAGAATTTCTAGGATTTTCTCTATTTTATTAGAGCGCCACGTGGCGGCTTGAGAGCGTTTGTAGGAAGTTTCATGGATTTTTAGTATATAATAGATAGATATGCAGGGAAAAAAAATACATATATGGCAACACACGTCTTGCAGTGAATTAACTCTTGAATGAATCTCAGCGACTTCAGTTGGAATAAATCAAATTGTCATTTTATTTCTATGGTTTAGATTATAATCTATAATGTGTATAATCATAACCACAACAAAGTATGTCATACTTTATGAGTGTTGAGCAGAATTGTTGGTCATCGCATTAGTTTTGCACATAAAAAAATCATTACTTTTGCAAATGTTGCTCTACCGAGAGTACAAAGTTGTATCCAGAAGATCACATTCCCATGGTGGGTTGGTTAAATGCATGTATGTAAATAGAGCCGAGTCAAGTAAAGGTGGATGAGCTGAATAGATTCCACATGTTGCGTTGGAATCGACATGATAGAGAACTGATAGCTGAGTGAAAGAACTGAAAGCGGCAATAGAGTAGTTGAAAGTTGGTTTTCATGGCACTGTAAATCTGTGGAGGTGCTAATAGCGGTAGCAAAGGCACTAAAAGTATGTTGGATTGCACTATGTTTAGCAGTAATAATAACCTGATAGAGACCTGAAGGGCGAATAAAGGCGCATGTAAAGCAGTAAGTGTGACGTTTTGGACACATGCTCTGGTGATATGTGCAGTCAAGCAAGGAAAGAAGTAAAACATGTTTCAAACTTAAGATAGGAGAAATACAGTGTCTACTACAAAAGCTATAGTATTAGGTCTGTAACACAACGAGTGAAGTACCGCACTCCTGTACTACTGACCTTGCCCGAAACCTCTATCCTTCCAAGGCTTCCTCCTCTTACCATGACAATCTGTGAAAATCAATAGAACAATGGGTGAGATGACATATACTCTGTGTTTAGTTCACACCAAAATTGAAAGTTTGATTGAAATTGGAACGATGTGACGGAAAAGTTGGAAGTTTATGTGTGTAGGAAAGTTTTGATGTGATGGAAAAGTTGAAAGTTTGAAGAAAATCTTTGAAACTAAAGACGGCGATAGTTGTACAAGCGACAAAATTGAACGAGATGTGAGTAAAGGCAAACCTGAGGTCGGAGTGGTTTGTGACCCCTGCGCAGATGAGCCAACACCTGAAAAGCACCCCAAACAGGGTCGCATGGAACCTCATGCACATTAAAACCAATTTTACAATGTGAAGAATACAAATAGCACACTACTGTGAAAAATTCAACTATGCAACTTGCAACGAACCTGTGGAACCTCCTGGAATAAACTCATTGCCAATGCTCACTCCTAGCGGCACGTGTGGACGAGGGGCACAGGTTCCTTGCATGGGCGGACCAACTCCCGCAAAGACATCTGATGGTCTAACGAAACCTGTACGAATATAGATTGCTTTAAAACAACGCACATTAGGATAAAGAAGCATCGTAAGAACTGATAGTATATCACAAAATCTACCTTTGGGAAGGGGAGCTATGTGTTGACTTGTGGCTGCTTGAGTGGAACCCTGCTGGTAGAGACCTGATAGCCCTGTCGAGGAAGACGTCTGACCTCCGGGCACAGGGGCCTGTGGCCGGTGCTGAGGTACCGCTAGCGGAGGCACCGAGTTCACGTTTGCACGATAAGTAAGCACACGCACGATCGTGTTCGTCGAGCTACGGATCCTACTGAAAGCCATCTTGTGCTCCTCTCCTGTCACCACTATCCCAGCGTCCAAGAGTCTGATGGATGCTTCAGCATCCACAATAACACGACGCGCGGCTTCGAGCTGTTTCAAATGGTAATTTCTATGTGTTAGAACCATTAGCACAGATGTAGGAATATATAGTTCTTGAACAGTACATGACTCACCATGACAAAGTAGTCCTGGTCACGGTGTCTCGGGTACGCTTCCGTCACGGCGGCGACGTGTGGCTGCTGGTCAACAGGAGTAAACATCACACGCGTGCGGGTGCGAGGTAGGTACCACCTGAGGTATCTAAGGTAGGTGGCCTCCGTGTGTGCACGGACCTCGTCGATGACCTCCTCGGTCGCTAACACCCAGTTGTCGATGTACTTCTGCACGCGGGGTGTCCACTGCGTGTTGGCTGCCTGTTCACTGCGATTAAAGCTAGTGCGATGTATTGAATTAGAATTTTTAATCATCTGCATAATAAATTGTAGGATGTTTGTTGTTGTACTAACAGGCGAACGCCGGGTGGCACAGTACGCTCCACGACCATAGGGAAGTGTTGACGTAGGCCAAACTGTCGCATCACACGTTGCGGGCAGTGAGGCTCGATGACGATGTCGAACACCATCGGCACTAATGTCATCCAATACACCTTGTCACGTGTGCACAAAAATGACAGGCCGAGTGGTGCACGTGCCATAATGGCCCGCGCACTGTACGGCTCCCAGACGACATCGTCGGGTTGCAGGCGATCGAACTCCATCACAAAGTGCTTGTACCCCTTCCTAACCTGCACATGCTCGTAACGGCGCTGCGAAGTAATACATTAAATAGACGTCACTAGTAAATCATGTGAAATTCAGTATGAAATATAAATTCAAAATCAGTTGGTACATACCTCAAGTCGACACCATAGTGTCCCCATCGTGGGACGGTCCTCGGCAGAATGCCCATGCAGAGCACGAAACCCGCCCTCATAAGGAGATTGGTCCATCACAGGGCGACCCATCGAAAACCGCTCGGCCACCCAAAGCTGTAGGAGTAGAGGACATCCGGCGATGATCATTGTTGGGTTGTTCTTTGTGCATGCATCACAAAGACCACGATACGTCGCCGCAAGCACGGCTGAGCCCCAGCTCCACTGTGGGACACTACCATCCTCAGCATCAGCGATCGCTCTTGCGTAGTAGATTAGACCCTTGTCCACTGCGCGGCCTTCCGTGGCTGTGAACATCACCCAGCCAAAAAGCCAGAGCAGGTACGCCTCCAAGCTCCGTCTAACTGAGTAGTCATCAGCATTAGGGTGGAGTAGATCACTCTGCAAAAGAATCCAAGTGTTAGTTAAACTGCATGTCTCGGTTAAGGTGAATGTTTATTCTGATATCTACTCTCAACTTACAGTGAACTGAAGAAGCCACATCTTGGAGGGGCCAGAAGTAATGTAGTGAGGGAGAGCTTTAGGAGCACCTAGTCCAAGCTGGCGCTGCACGTGGGAAAATCGGGCTGTGATGTCGGCCGCCCATCCTTGGGCCCCATCGATGGGACCCACAGCACTCCCTGCGAGGGGAAGACCAAGTAGGTAAGAGACATCCTGCAGTGTTGGTGTCATCTCCCCACAGGGAAGGTGGAACGTGCACGTCTCTGGCCTCCAACGATCCACCAGGGCTGCCAGAAGGGACTGATCTACGACCCATCGCCTCGATGGATCCTTCTCATTCGCTAAGTCCTCAACTAGCCTGCACAACGGAATAAGACCAGCCTCACGCAACCTGAAAAAAAAATACAAACACCGTTTAAATGCAAGATAAATATGAACATGTGAAAAGTGAAATAAAAGATTGTGATGCGCTTACCTCTCGACGAACCGTGGGTCGATCTGCAAGAGCTGTCGTGAAAGTCGTGGGCAGAAGGTGCTAAGCTCGGCACCCTCGACTGCTGACAAGTAAGACCGATGTGACCGATCGAGCCCCCGATTTAGCAGCTCCGGTGTCTGGTACTCCATAATCGCATGCACTAGAAAGTTGTAGCACAATATTAAATATAAAACTATGAAGAACGTTGTAGCGAAAGTAAGTACACACATGAATCAAGCAAGAAGTAAAGACACAAAATTAAGACCGAGGATTGCAGCACAGTAAAACGATGTAGTGAATAATAACATAGGCTAAAAGTTTATCGACAACCCAATAGACATGAAAAGGTATGACACATTAAGGTACAAAGAGTGTTTAGTTCACGCTAAAATTGGAAGTTTGGTTGAAATTGGAACGATGTGACGGAAAAATTGGAAGTTTACGTGTGTAGGAAAGTTTTGATGTGATGAAAAAGTTGGATATTTGAAGAAAAATTTTGGAACTAAACTCAGCCAAAGCATTAGCTCTGTGGTAAATGTATCTATGAGCATAATCTCTTTTACCGTGAAAGAATATATGTATTATGAGTGTAATCACATTTTAATTGTTTCCGGTGCATGTATAAATCTAATTTTATGCAAACCGTAAATATCCAAACAATGATATAGAAATTTAAATTCGAGCCTAAAGCAATGTGTACTTAAAAAAATATAATATCAAAAAATTGAGAGTAGCCACTCAACTCCCAAAAATGTGGGCCCATGCACTTCAAATTTTGACCGTTGCAGTTCATCTTCCAAAGAAGTGGGTCCCAGCTCAGTGCATGCCTATAGAAGTGGGTCCCACAACAGCGTATACTACTACAGGAATTACTTGCTACTATACCAGCTTCCAATACACTGCGTGCGCGAATCTCAAAGCGTAAGCAACGGCCAGGATAGCAGGTTACAATCATAAAAAAAATGGAGTTAAACCTGCGTTTCCGTACCTTATTTGACATATCTCCTCATGAAAAAAAATTGGAGTTAAACCAAGTTACAATCATCATCATCAAATCGAGTACTGTGTAGCGATTTCTTATAACGACTAAGGTTTAATAAAGGACGTGTCTACAGCGAGACCGTTCTCTATATGGTTATAACTAGCTACCTCAATCTCATATCTAGTTGCTACTAGTATATTTAAAAGTGCATGTATTTTTTTTGTTCTAATGGAATTTTCTATTAGATTACTCATCCGATTTACGATCCGATTACACCATTGTGTTCATAACAATTAAATCTTTATAACAAGATCTTACATGACTATATTTTTATGAAAAAAATAGAAATTACTTTTATAATATATCTAAATTACTTTTAGATTTCATTAAATTACTTCTTAGTCACAAAAGTAATTTAATAAAGCCTGAAAGTAATTTACCTATATTATGAAAGTAACTTAATATAAAAGTGAAGTAACTTGTTACGACATTAAAAGAAATCTATACATTTATGTTGTGAATTGTTTATTTTATAATCATTTTTAATCAATGACGTAATTTGTACTGATTAAATTTAATTTTTATATAGACTCATGTTTTTATCTCCATAATGGATTTACTTTTAATATCCTGATAAAGTTACTTTCTTATTGTTCTACCTTACTTCTATAATATATGTAAATTACTTTTAGGCTTTATTAAATTTACTTTTATGGGTCTAAGAAGTAATTTAGTGAAATCTAAAAGTAATTTAGATATATTATAAGAGTAATTTCTATTTTTTCATCAAAATATAATCATGTGAGATCTTGTTATAAAGATTCAATTCTTACGAATACAACGGTGTAATCGGATCGTAGATCGGATGATTAGTTTAAGAGAAAATTATTTTTGAAGCCGGTGTAGCGTAGAGCATCACATGGCTTTCAATTTGAATTCCTCTAAATGATGCCACGTCCGTAAACCACCAGGTCATGTACGGATGCACAAGCACTTGTGGGATCAGACGGCAGATGAACGTGTCGCGCGATAAGGCAAAACAGAGAGCGCGCACGAATTAGATTTTGCCTTTAATAAATTTTGCACCACTGTATGGACGGAACAACTAATTTTTATACGGTACACTACTCGCAACTATTCCAATCCTACCTATACTACAATGCTAAACCAACACTCCCTCCATCCGAAAAAAGAATAGAATATAGTATTGGATAGTCCAATAAATCTGGACATATTTATTATGGATTGGCTTTTTATGGAACGGATAGAGTATGAATGAAAATCAGAAAAGAACAGAAGGTTTTACCTGTAGCCTGAGTCCGCAAACCGGCAGAGGTTCGCCGCTTTCCCTCTCCCCTCAGCCCTCTCCTCTTCTTTCTCTGGACTTTGGTGGACCGTTATGATGGATTTTGGGCAGCTTTGGGCCTTTATACCTACCCACCCAAAAATCGCCCTTGCGAAATTTGCAGGCGGCACCCTGCCGCCCTCTAGCATGGCGATTTTTTTGCTACAGTTCGCATCGCGAGGCCTCCGTATTCTGGAAGCCACCACCATACACGCCTCGCCCGAGGAGATAAGTTTTTTTTTTTTTTTCAAAAAAAATTCCTCCTCTGCGGCCTCCCCTCACCGCCGTCCCCGTCCCGACCACCGGAGGCCGGCCCGCTCCGGCGAGCTGCCGATACGCATGGCCGTCCTCCTCCGCACCACCACCTCCGCTACGACCGCCACGAGCGGCGGCTCCTCCTCGGCGACGGCGCTCCTCGCCACCACGTTCCGACGCGGCGGCAGGCGCCTCCTCCTCCTCCCCGCGACACGCGGCTCGGCGCCGCGCCGCGCGGCCTTACTCACGGCTCGCGCCTCGGCGGAGCCGCTGGAGGTCTGCGCCAAGGCCTCCCTCACCGTCCCCGACCGCCTCGGCGACTGTGAGCCCTCTCCCTATCCATCTCTATGTGTGAACGCGCGCTGGATGAATTTTTTTTTTTGAACGAACTGCGCTGGATGAATTTAGCAACGTACTCCCTCCGTATTTTAATGTATGACGCCGTTGACTTTTCGACCAACGTTTGATCATTCGTTTTATTTAAAATTTGTGTGCAAATATGAAAATATTTATGTCATGCTTAAAGAACATTTGATGACGAATCAAGTCATAATAAAATAAATGATAATTACATAATTTTTTTGAATAAAATGAATGGTCGTTGGACAAAAAGTCAACGGCGTCATACATTAAAATATGGAGGTAGTAGGCGGTATTGGCTGTCAATTCACTTTGCGCAGAGCTATACTCGGTTTGTGCGACATAATGCAGTCAAAAATTGTTTCACATTCTAACGCACAATTTTGTCTGATCAGAATGCAGAACACACCGCCTAAATTTTTGCGCAACTGCTACTAAATTAAAATGCAGAACACACTGCCTGCCAAATTAACATTGGTATCTGATTGATTAGGGTAAAAGAACATGTTGGCAATGTCAGTATGCCACATTTTAACGACACGGAGTACATGTTGTTAGAAGCGCAATTTTACAGCTGAGAATTTAGTTGCGTTGCAAATTTTTTATGTACTAACATGTTGAAAAAGGTTCCATCATTCTGAGTTGAATTTGCTATGTTTGTCACAGGTCCTTTCACACAGAGAGTGTTGTTGACAATAGAGGAGAAGCATCTTCCGTATGATATAAAACTAGTTGATCTCGCTAACAAACCTGATTGGTATATATCTGGATGCGAAACATGCCTTTCAGATTGTTGTGGCTGTTGCGCTGGTTGATAGTTCCATGCCCATCATGCTTTTCTCTTGCCTTACCAGGTTTCTGAAAATTAGCCCAGAAGGTAAGGTGCCTATTGTCAAGCTTGAGGAACAATGGGTTGCTGATTCTGATGTTATTACACAAGCGATAGAAGAGAAGTACCCTGAACCATCCTTGGCAACTCCTCCAGAAAAGGCTTCAGTGTAAGTGTTTCACTAAATGCGTTCCTTAATAGTTACTACATGAAACTAGTGACAGTCATATAAAAACTAGAAGGATTCCATAACTATGCGTTGAAGATTTTTCGTTACCCTCTGAATAAGAATATTATATAATCCAAGACCATCTACTGAGAATTGGCCTTTCAAACCTGGTATAAGCATGATCGTGAGAGTTAGCCAACTTCTTTTACTTAGTAATAAATCTGACCTGGTATTCTAAGGTTAAAATTATAGCACCTGACACATCCCGACTGTAGTAAAGCGTAACATTGATCGAATGTATTTCTTAAAAAATCTGTGATCACTTTTTTTTTTAAAAAAAAACAATTCTATGGTGTTATTTAGTATACAACATTGTTGTCCATACTAGCATCCTAACCATTGGGAACAACTTTCTTTACAGCGGGTCAAAAATATTTTCCACCTTTATTGGTTTCCTTAAAAGCAAAGATCCGAATGATGGAACAGAACAGGCACTGCTTAGTGAGCTGACTTCATTCGATAGCTATCTAAAAGACAATGTAAGTGGGCCTAATGTCAATTATGTTGGCTTTGCTGTTTTTGCAGTTCATATTTGTTTCACCGTAACTTAGCTGAAATGTAAAATGTACTAGTTCTAAGATGTCGGTTGGTGCAGGGTCCATTTATTAACGGTGAAACAATATCTGCTGCTGATCTCTCTCTTGCCCCCAAACTATATCACATGGAGATAGCTCTAGGTCACTATAAGAATTGGTCTGTTCCAGATTCACTTTCACATGTGAAAAAATATATGAAGGTATACTGTTTATCTATTTATTTATTGGTGCAATCAGTTTTCTGAAAATATGATTAGTTGGTTTTTTAAGGCACTTAGCTGGAAGTATGATCCATAGTTCCAAAGCTATGGGTTACCTTTACTTGGAGTTGAATTTTTACACAAGCCCAATTTGTTTGTAGCAGTGATGTCCCTGTTATGCTCAATGCATGTTGCATGTTACCCCTGCACAAACTGTCCTGTGCCCCTTCAGTGAAATTATACTGATAGTTTTAGTGCGATATGTAATGTGTCAACTTCATAAACCAGTCACTTTTCACTTCCAATTTTTGTGGCATATTACTAAATACTAAGGATGATGGTTTTTCGGACATTTTATCCTAACTGAAGTATTTGAATCGCAGACTATCTTTTCAATGGATTCATTTGTCAAGACTATAGCTCTGCAAGAGGATGTCATTGCTGGATGGCGCCCAAAGGTCATGGGTTAAATTGTAGCTGTAAAAGTAAGGCACTCTGATAAACTATAAACTATACATCATACTTTCTTCAGTAAAGCTAGAATTATACCACACACAAACAATTTTCGTATGATTACCACTTGTTGCTGCTGAAATATCTGGGCATTTCTTTTGTTGCTAATAGTTTATCGGTGAGTAAGACATTCCAGAAATGATGATGATTATGATAAGATGTAAGGTTGATACTTTTCTGGTCAACTGGAAATATCGGTTAATCAGTGGCTTTCTTAGTTGGCATTAATCTATAGCGAGTCATAGGGACAAACAACACATGAAGTGCCAAAAAACACAAGTTTATGTGCAGCTATTGATTTATATGCAATAGTTCTTTCTCTAGAGTCTAGTCATGACTCATGAAGATAGATGTAAAGTCACTGGCGACCCTGGGAAACAATTTACATATTTCAAGGACTATTTTCTTGGTTACGAAATACTAGCTGATTGATACTGCCTGTATGAACGAGAGCTCCTCTCTTGGTGAGGTCGGAAACAGAATCCCCTGTGAATTGCATGTGTGTTACCAGGCTAAAACTATTTTTTGAAAAATAAATGGTTTGAGTTCTGTTTTTCTTGGGTGCCTCAAATTCCAATTTAATGGGATTCAGTGCTGCTTCACCTACATTGAGACATTGATAATAAGACTGCGTCAGGGCGTGTCTAAATGGACATGATCACATGAATATCATCTATCGTCAGTAAGAACTGATAGATTCTTGAAAAATAATCACTTTTAACCATTTTGGTACTAACATATCGAGGGTGCTTGTCACTTCATGACCACTGAATGACCAAAGCATTGACATAGTTGAAATAATAGAAGCTTTCAGCAGGGTAAAATACAGGGTAAAATGTTGACACGTCTCAGCACGGTATCCATTCTGCAGTGAATTTTCAAGCAGGTGAAAATACAGGGTAAAATGTCGCACGCTAAAGTCAAAAGGAAATAAAGAAAACTGTCTTATGGTCCCTTTGAACCGCAGGATTGAGAAAACATAGAAATAGGAAAAACGTAGGATTTTGATATGGAGGATTGCAAACACATGAATGACTCTTCGATTGGACCGCAGGAATTAGAGGAAAGATAAAGACTCAAAGAAAAGTTTATATGATGTTCTACCTTACGTTAGATTTCCTCAAAAACTTGCATGACATTAGGCATTCCATTGGAATTTCATAGGATTCCATAGGATTTATTCCTTTGATTAAATGGGCTATATAGGAAAATTTTCTATAGGAATGAAATCCTCTAGAATGCCAACTAGGCCGAGAACAATTGCACTAATGGGCCAACAGATGAGGGAGGAAGCAGCAGGCCCAAGAAAAAGATGGTTTTTAAAAAGGTATTAGCGGTGCTATTCATTTTTATGTTTGGTACCATTATGCTATCTAAAAGTTAGTTCTGACCATTACAAGTCATCAGGAATTTAGGATAGTGAACTGATCAGTGATCACTTAAGATTGATGAACGGGAGTTCTTTCGATTCTTGTATGTCTGGACTTTAAGCATCCCCACAACGACGCGTTCTTTATGAATATCTACTTACTGGAAGGCTCAGTTGGATTGCAATTTCTAATTGATTAAGTGGATTTATATAGTTTTTTGCACAATAAAAACTACTTAGACAGATGCATAACCACAATATACAGACATCAGGATACTACAATTATGGCATGTGACCATCAAATTACCATTTGTTCTGTATTTGTTTGAGACAATGTTTGTTTGCCGGATGAGATCTTTTGCTTCACCACGAGGGTTATTACAATTCTAAAGTCAGTTATGCTTCTCAAATACATAATATTCTACAAACGGAATGGACATGTGCGCCCTCTCTCTTTAGAAAAAAAAATTTGATGTGAAGTTTAACTGACATGCTGTTCTGATCGACTTATCATGTGGTGACCTTTCTTCTTAGTAATTAGGAGAGACTTGGCTATCCGAGAGGATCTAGGTGAACAGGTTCCAGAGGTGTGTCTGTATATGATTGATTGAGTTTTCGCTTCTGAACAATGTACATGATTGAGTTGGCAGACCATATTGTTGGGGACCTTTAAGCACATTGCTTATAAGGTGAGCTCTCTTCAGCATGAAAATGGAGAATGCCATTAGAATCGTTGACCATTATGTGAAATTGGGTTTGTCATTATGCTTGTTAATAAAAAAAAGAAGCTGCAAATATTCCCTTTTTAAAGACTGTTGCTACAATTTCTTAAACATATTACATATTAGCCAATGTCTGTAATTTATGGTACTGAGCAAACTTTCGGCCATATGATGCAAGATGAACAGATACATCAATTTTGTCGCAATATTATAAGTTTGCTTCCTTGTGATTTAAGCACACTCCCTTTCAGAATCATTGAATATTCGAACCAACTTTGTAAACATTTGGACCATCAGGATCGTAGGTCCCACTAATGTGAGATGCCATTCTGCTGAGTTCAAGTTATTACTAACTTCCAAATATATTTATCCAAGCTTTGGGTTTGATAAAGCATCCCTGTTCATGAAGCTGAGTTGCCACATTATTGGTTGCTGTTTCCTTTTCTCCATGCTGTCCATAATACCGACACTAAATCTTCAGCAACTTATAAGTTGAACTGATCACTAATGATTGCCGATTAAATCACTCTTATGCACGTAGTAGGTGATGTATCTTTTAATACAGCTTATGATGAAAGTACATCAGTGCAAGATTTTAGCTCCGTTGATAGTCAAAAAATCTCTGTGATCTGATATTACTTTTCTTATTACTGACATTCACCCTGACCTGACATCAAAGAAACCCTTTGTGCACTACACGTAAGCAGTTTCGTTTTCTTTCAATTCCGACCTTCAAATTGCCCGACAAAATAGCACTCATGTATTGCATAAAGTCTAAAAGATGATCTGGTTGCTCTGTTCTTTTCACTAAACCTGAGTTAGTCGTCAGTTTCGCAATTGTTCTGAATTTTATTTTTGAGAAATGTTTTGCTTTCCACTTGTGACTTTGTGAGAGGCATCGAGCATAATTTAAGCCATTTAACGACACCGAGATGTTGCTTCCTTTGCATGGACGATGATGATTAAGTACCATGGTTGGTATTGCGTTGTTTTATTTGGTTGTTTCATATGATTATCGTCATATCTCTGTTGAAGCATATTATCGAATCAAACATGGCCAATGTACATACAATGCACCCATGTTGTGGATAACTGAAACCCACCAAAAACACCCTACTCTCTTCGCTTCTTCAGTGCCTACAAAAGTAGGTTCTAACTGTTTCCTCCTTGGATTTTCCTATCTGGATTCCAGTTTGCGCTAGCTTTGTTAGTGCTATGTGCCACTCTGATGCCGTGATGCGCTTATCATTGATGCATGAACTGTTTCTAAATGTTATCATGATCCTGTAACTTGCGGTAGCTAGTGCGGCAATGCAGGTATTCAGGTAGTGGAGTAACTTGTAACCAGTGGCCGGCCCGTGGATAGTGTTTGAGAATTCAGATTACAGACCTATATGAGAGAGCTTCCAACTAAATTAATTCTCACCAGATTCTAAATCTGTGGTTATATACTCGTAGAAGTTAATTCGAAGCTGGAAAATACACCAACTGCTTCTCATGATCTACCAAAAGGGTTACCTCTTCTCCAACGAAATGACGAAAGCCTGAGATCAAGAGGCACTGGCACATGTAGGGCATGGAAACGTATGTTCCACAGTTCCAGTACTACTGCACGATGTGTTCACTCAACAACAGGGTAGACCATGACGGGATTAAATGTGCAAGTGAATCGGCACACCGGGTTACCCAGTACCCACTTATTTGTACTACAAGTGAGCGCGCGGCTACACTGGAATGTAGCTGCGGCGGCCACTCGCCGAACTGCCGAAGCCCCCACCGGCGTTGGTGACGGGTGAGTGAGAGCGCGACTTGGCGCGACGACTGCACGAGGCTACGACGCCGAAAGCTACACGAGGCTGGCTGCTACCGCGCGTCGTACGTCCGTCCGCGCCTCAGCTCACAACCGGGCAGACTACGACGATGGCTACGCGTGCCTACCCAATCATGGCCTCATGGGAAGCGTGACAATGCTGTGTGCGCATCACCGGTTATCCATTCTCAAGCAAAGCAAATAAGCAAGGGAAGACGAAGAACGTTTCGTCCCGTACCGTGCATCGCATACGGCCGGCATGGCATGCGTTTTCGCGACAGTTGCGTCTAGCTCTGTTTCCTCTTCTAGATCACTTCTCGAGGGCTCTGCATAGACCAGCAGAATGAGAATAAGCTAAGGTATGATCTGCATTCTAGAAGGAATGTAACGAGAACTTTTGTATTTCATCGGTCACAGAATAAATCAATCTAGTATGAAATATAAACACAATTTAATACTATGAACCTGAATAAGAAATATTTAGATACGTAGTATTAGAATGTGTTATATTTTGTACTGGATTATTTATTTTAGGATGGATTGAATACCAAGTATAGCTAGCACTGCCAATCCTGCAGTCGGGCGAGCGGCAGGCCCACGCGTCCGCCATCTATCAACTGGCCCGCCCGTTTCCTCCTCCCCCGCTAGCCGCCTCGCCCCGTTGCCCTTGTCACGTACGGGCGCTTGGCGCAGCGGCAATCATCCGCATGGACGACGACGACCCTGTTGCGTGATGGAACGTACGCGCGAGGTGTTGGCGCGCGCGGCATGGGCCGCGCGCCTGGATTGCACGAGACGGACACAAGGAAAGAACACGCCCGCCCCCACACCTGCCGGTGTCGCCGTGCGCTTGTCCGCCGCCCGGCCACCTGCCACGGCGCCCATGGCTCCGTGTCGTCACCCCGGCCGGGAAGAAGCGCGCGCCCTACGCCTCCGGCCGGCCGCGAGCAATGGAGACGTACGTACGCACGCCGCATATGCGCTGCATGCAGTTTCGTGTTGATTTCGCCAGCCCGGCCGGGATGGATCGATCGAGATCACGATGCATCGGGCAAAAATTAAAACGAAACGGGGGCCCCCCGGACGACGTCGACGTCAAGCACTCCCAGTCCGCTGGGCGCCGCCGCGCGCGTGACGCCGAGCGCGTCGGGACGGCGGATCGCGTCACCGCACTGCCGCGCGCGACATGGCAATTATCCGTGTGCTTCTGCCGCTGCCGACGTCGTCCGGCTCGTACATACGTAAGACCAAAACCAAAACGGCCTAGCTAGCTCCGTGATCTTTCGATTTGCTCCGAAATGGATCGAATGCAACGCATATGCATGGAACATGTCATGCAACTTATTGCAACGTGATCACTTTTGCGGCAGATAACTTTTCCGGGGATGGTTGTATTCGGTTTGATTTGCATTGCATCGCATGATCCCTCTATACGACGGTGTCAGATTGATGCCAATGCCAGGTCAGGCTACTAGCTGATGATGAATTGCTGGTCATGGATCGATCGCGGATCGCCATGCTTGGCAGCTCATTTCTGACCGATATATCGATCGAGATCGAGAAGGAAGAGGAAGTTATATAAGTAGCTAGCTAGCTGCCATGCATGATCGAACGAGTTTTGCATTGTTTGCTCACTGGTGGGCAACAGAATTATTATGCTGCCAGAGTGGAAGCTGACAAGAGAAAACAGGCAGCGGGTCGACATGGAAGCATGTATGCATGCATCCCCTGGGACACTATAGGAGATCATGGATGAATCGATGCTGCCATTCTATAATTCTGAGCTGCAGATCAGTACATGCAGGTACAGCCAGGCACGCAGGGATAGAGTAGACTGGACTGAAAAAAGAAAAAGAAAAATAAGTGAGATATATTAAGAGAAAATTAGAACTCTCTATCTCTCTCTCTCTCTCCGTTTTTTAACGGATAATTAATGTTGATGATTGAGTTGTGTGAACTTTGACCACTAATTTTTTTATCGTGAATTTTATGCACCACTTCGAATGTACGATGCAAAAAGAAACTAACAATATGATTTTTTAACATACAGAACTAAACGAAAGATGAGATGGGCATGAAAATAGTTTGATACAAGCTTGTGGCAGCTTCCTCTAACGTGAGATTCTCAAAGAGAAGAATTTTGCTCCATAGATCAACATAATAGAAAAGCACAAGCGGTGAATTGCCACAAAATAAAGAACCAAACGAGACAATTTTGCCGATTATGAAGGTAACTAATCTTGTTTCGTGTGAAATTCACATAAAGTATGTTCTCTCGTCTACTTCATCTTAAAATAAACTAACCTGAATGAGATATTACCTAGTACTCCTATAACGAATCTGTCAACGGTCAGAACTTGATGTAAGGCCCTGACTCAACCAAGTAGCATCTCCAAAGTTGACACAGATGTTCCAAGTGAGAATATACCTGTACGACACAGATGGGCACATTCATATATGCCTCAAATCCAAACGATGGACAAAGGTTTCAGCAGCAGCCATACCCTGTAAGAGTAGCCTTTTTCTCGTACGACGACCCTGCAGCTTTGGCCGGCCGGCCACCGCAACCAGCTGAGAGAATAAAGCTTCGTAGGCATGATCGATCGATGCTGCAGGCAGTAGCGCTGGGTTCTGATTCGATTCGCATTGAGAAAAGATTCAGCTAGGTGATCGATTGCTGCTGGTGCTATGCACAAGTTTGTGGAGAAAGATATGCGGCAGCAGCAAAGTGGCCACCCTTTTACCATGTGATCGAAAGCG
Source organism: Oryza sativa Japonica Group (assembly GCF_034140825.1). Lineage (NCBI taxonomy): Eukaryota > Viridiplantae > Streptophyta > Magnoliopsida > Poales > Poaceae > Oryza > Oryza sativa. The sequence goes on along the minus strand of NC_089040.1, from coordinate 7,054,393 downwards.
CCGTGCGTGCATGTATCGTCGTTGCCATTGGTCGGTCAATTTCTGTAGCTTGTTGCATCCAACTTCTTCGTTCGTTACAACTTTATTGAAAGAAAGAAAGGTACAAGACGACGATCGATGCTGTTCATACATCTGAATTTCTGATCAAGGTCACATAGGCATGTATTTATCTGAAGATTCTTTTATGCATGGAAGCTAAATTAGCAGTATTGCTGGAAGCAAAATTAGCTGTAGATGAGCCGATAGTGCAGTTGTACTGCAGTGAAAAGCTTCTATGGCCAGTATCTCCAGTGGGCAATGTTTTGTTGGCATCTTTTCGGCCATGAGCCGCCTTATCACAGATATGGTGGACGACCACTCTATTGCTATCTGGACTAGGCACTTGGGCAGACGACAACTACTCCATCCCTGTCGGCTCCTGTCGTTTTCCTTTGAGATCATGTGCAATAACTCGATAGATCATGGATCATGTGTATGCAGCTACGACGTTCAGTTGATGAGCAAGCAATGGAGAAATGATATATGGAGTATAAGGTTGCCCTGATCGACTGATAGTGCGTACGTAGCAAGATTCAGATGATGGAAGAATCTCTAGCTAGCGTAATTAGTTCTTAGCTTTCTATTGCTGCTGGTGGTGGTGCAGTTATGTTATGCCTAGTTGGAATGTATAAATATTACGCCATGGAATGAGAGCTGCACTGTTGCACAATTGGCCGATATCTCATCTGAACTTTCCAGTTGTAAAATCCACTAGCGATATTACAAATCTCCTGCTACTCATGTAGGCATGGCAGTGCGTGTCCATCCCTCTCACTCGGCTATAGTACTACTCCTATTGATATACTTCCTTCGTCTTCAAATAAATAAATTTAGTATGAGATATAATATTGCTCTGATTCGTATAGGATATATCACATTTTGTATTAAGGGGTTGTTTGGTCTACTACCACAATTTGTCTCGCCATACCACAACTCAAGTTATGTAGGTTTAACTAAAGTTATGTGTCCGTTTAGTTTGTGCCACACTTATAGCAAGATTCATTCAACATGACATTGATCCCACATGTCATTGGCACATAAAAGTGTGGCAAGCTTACTCTTTTATAGTAAAAGTATGGCTTCAATTTTGTTGGCCACATGCTTTTTTTAGATAATAGATTTTTATTAATCCAGGCTCTATATCCACAAAGGATATATATAGACAAAAAGATACAAGAACACTTAGACTCACACTTCAACAAGGAGAACACATAACAAGAAAAAGAAAAAAACCTACGACCTCAACACACAGGCATGCTTCCTGACATCCTCTCCTGAAACGACCAGATTCAGTGGGTGGAATTCATCTAGTCACTGCCACCCATAGTGTGTCATCGTTGCGAACCTCCGCTGATGTCATCTTCATCCATTTCAGGTTAGCTGACGCCACGCGCTGCCAGTTAGTCAACCACCATACGTCATCGTCCAGTCAAAACTAGCTGACCAGATGTAAGCCGATAGGATCCGCTTTTGCTTTGCTAGATTCTTAGGCCTTCGCGCCCATAGGGTTGCTGCCATCGTCGGAATCCTCCTCCGCCTTCTGGACTCCTAGCCCGCCACCACCCCTAGGGCTGCCGCCTCTGTCGGTGTCCACTTGCTGAAAACGCAGACCTCCGTCGTCGAGGATATCTTCATCCACCCGGACTCCCTGGGTCTCCACCCCATGTTAGTTAATAGAAGTATGGCAAGGTTTGACAATATGGGTATGCCAACCAAATAGTCTCTAAGTTTTTTTTAGACTGACAGTAGAACTTGTGTTGTACAAGTTCACAACGCGAAAAAGATCACGTCGCGTGTTCACCAAATTTCTACAGGTAGTACTAAAAACTCAGGTTCGCACATGTAGGTGTCGGGCGATGTCGTCGTGCTGGTCAGTCCAAGAAGCCATTGACAAGTAGGATAAAATCATCTGCAGTTGACTGTACCACGCGGCCCACATGTCAGTGACAAAAGTACGGTACATATTAACATATTAACTGCAAATGATCTCAATCCCAGCTCTGATTCATCAGCGAACTGCTCGCGCCGTACGTAGTCGTGAACGCGAGACACGAGGAGAGAGCGGCCATCAGTCCAGTTGAGGTTCAGCACGAAGGGACCGACCGAGGATGTTCTGTAGTGTTCACCAGCGCGCGCCACCACCCTGCAGGCTGCAGCTGCTTGGCAGCAGCTTTTCCTTTTCCAGCCAGCCCCGCGACACGGCCGTCACCTGTGTGTACTGCTGCTGCGGCTCACGGCCCAGCGTGTCCGCCCCTTTGGGCGCCAGCGCCAGTGGCCAGCCGGCCGCACCACTGCACTGCAACCGGGATTACTGCTAGTACGACCAATCTGTCCCGGCTAAAACCCCGTCACGTTCTGCACTTTCCAGCTTCTAACTTTTTTTTTCTTATGCTTATACTTCCCCCGTTTCAAAATGTTTGACATCGTTGACTTTTTAACATATGTTTGACCGTTCGTCTTATTAAAAAAAGTTTATGAAATATGTAAAAATATATGTGTACATGAAAGTATATTTAACAATAAATCAAATGATATGAAAAGAATAAATAATTACTTAAATTTCTTGAATAAGACGAATGGTCAAACACGTACTAAAAAGTCAACGGTGTCAAATATTTTGAAACGGGAGGAGTATTTATAAGCTAAAATTTAAATTATGAACCTTAAATTTCGAGCTGATTTTAAGGATTTTTCATCATAATTTTTTTAGCCTATGCTTTTACTTTCTCCGTTATAAGATGTTTTGACTTTGGTCAAAGTCAAACTGCTTTCAGTTTGATTAAGTTTATAGAAAAAATAATAATATTTTTATCCAAGATAAATTTATTATAAAAATATATTTAATTATTAATTTAATAAAACTAATTTGGCAATGTTAATATTACTATATTTGTTTATAATTTAGTTAAAGTAGTTTGACTTTGACCAAAGTCAAAATATCTTATAACTTGAAATAGAGAGAGTATATCGCTAAGAACACGTATATAAAAGTTTTATTCACAAATTATTTTTCGTTTGTAAATATGTCATTTGGCTCTTTTCCTTAATAAGCCAAATGATGACCCTATTCATCTCGATTGGTCGGTCCGCCGCTGTCAGAAAAAATAGTGCTAAGGCTCTTTTTTAGATAATGGATTTTCATCAATCTGACCTCTATATCCACGAAAGATATACACAGTCAAAAAGATATAAGAACACTTAGACTCAATTTTAACAAAAAGAAGAACACAAAACCAAAAGAAAAACCAACTACCCTGGCACATCCTTGCTTTCCGACATCCTCTCGTGAAACAGCGAGATTCAGCGAGTGGAAGTCGTCTAGTCACCTACGCTCCTTGTGCGTCGTCGTTGCGAGCCTCTATTGATGCCATGTTCATTTGCTTCAGCCATACGTCGCCGGTTTAGCCCACCTTCATCCGTCGTCGTCCAGCCAAAACTAGTCAACCAAACGCGAGCCAACAAGATCCATTTCCGCTTCGCTTGATTCCTAGGCCTCTGCCGTCCCTAGGGCCATCACCGTCTTCGGGATCCTCCTCCCCCTCCTGGACTTTTTTTTATTTTAAAGTGTCCAGAGTGCTAAGGCGTTTCCACAAATTGAGAACCGGTTCATTCGGTCAATAATTTTAGCAAAATTCCTAAAGGAGAATTTGATCGGTTCATCACAAATATCGTGAGGTCGGTGGTTAAGACTGCATACGGGGAGGCTACCAACTGATGAACTTAACGAACGACAATACTCGATTAATTAACCAGCTGGTAACCATATACGTCCATATACGTCCACAACACATAAACTGTGCTAGTATATATACTAACGACCGATATTCGGAGCTCACTTCTGTGCCATAATATTTAGTAATCAAACACGGATTCTGTCGACCAAACTTGTGACATTTCCGCTGCTAATAGTGCATTTGATAAGCACAGGCGATGTGACATAGTGGCGTTGACTTGTTTTGGAGGCTGGAAAAGTGGAGATAGCAGGTAGACCTAGCAATTAAATTAAGCTGATTAAGCACCATCACTACTACTACTACTACAGTACATTATTAGCCACAAAGATAGCTTATTAAGTGGTACCATGTCTGCTGATGAGCGTTTGCTATGTTAAGGTGCAAATAACATGTGCACCTAATTTGCTTTTCTTAAAATGAGAACCTTCAAGTCTTCAACATGATTAAAAAAAATTAAGATTTCATCCGTTGAGTTTCTCCCAGTGAGAGTGAAGCTAAATCATTTTTTAGTCATCCAAACTGACTAAACTGGAGTAATAAATACAGTACTGTATCAGCCAAATCCTCCATGTATTTAGGGGGTGTTCAGATCATGGGTATAAAGTTTTAGCGTGTCACATCGGGTATTATATAAGGTGTAGCACCACATTGTTAATTAATCCAAATTTATTAAGCCTAATTAATCCATTATTAGCAAATGTTTACTGTAGCACCACATTATCAAATCATAGAGCAATTAGGCTTAAAAAATTTGTCTCGCAAATTAATCGTAATCTGTGTAATTAGATTTTTTTTAGCCTATATGTAATATTTCATGTAGGTGTTCAAACGTTCAATGAGATGGGGTGTAAAATAATATCGATTGATTGATATGAAATGCGTCAACTTGCGACTGATTTAAATCATACTCCCTCCGTTTTTTAATAGATGACGCTGTTGACTTTTTCTCACACGTTTGATCATTCGTCTTATTCAAAAATTTTATGCAAATGTATAAGATATAAATCACACTTAAAGTACTATAAGTGATAAAACAACTCATAACAAAATAAATTATAATTATGTAAATTTTTTGAATAAGACGAATGGTCATATATGTGAGAAAAAGTCAACGGCGTCATCTATTAAAAAACGGAGGTAGTATAATGCAAGCATGCACGCTCCAATCACCTTTTAAAAAACATGATCTCGCTCCACATGGATTGATAAAATGCAAATATTTCTGAATTAGCAAAAGGATAAAACACCACATGTCGTCACACTTTAAGATAATTTTTTTAAGCAATCGATTAGCGGAAGAACTATCTGATCGATTTGATATCTGCTGCGTGAAAAATTAAACCTGACGTATCTGCAGGTTCTTTTGCTCCAACGTGCTACTAGTGCTGAACTTTTTTCCGGGTGTTAATGAGAATCATTACCCTTTTTTCTGCCTTTCTTTCTTTTGGAGAGTTCATGAGAATCCATCATTAGATGGCCCAGGCAAATGTCTCCTTATCGTTCCTGCCAGCCGACAATGTTCCATGGCTTATGCAACTCCATTTCCAAATTTATCAACTTAACATAAAGAAAAGTAACAGATGAATACAGAGTACTTGTTCATATAGAAAAGGGCATTAATTTACGTCCACCTAAAACGTATATTCGTTAGAGACGGCGATTATTTGTTATACCGACCGTGTTCCCTGGTTGCAAATTTTGGTGTGAACACTTAACAAGAAGAATTATTAGGGTTGTCGTGGTACCGTACTAGATGTAAAAACAATTATGCTAGACCCCCCGCTGATCAACGAAAGCTGCTTCTCCATTTGCCTCTCACCATTTGCTTATTCGCTTGTCAGCTGTAACCTAAAACCAAAATTTAATTTTAAAACATAGTTTTAGTGTTGATTTTTGGGTTTCTTATATCATAGTATATTTTTCAACCCTAGCTTTTAAACCACCAATAATAACACAACTATGTATAAAAGTTTTAGTCTTGCTGCTCCGTCCATATTTTTATAACTTATCGATCGTATAGCTCACTATGTAAATCAATTGTTTAGTGTTGGATCTATAAGCAACATGATGATAAATTTCTCTTTAAAAAATCTCGCAGTATTATATTATTACCGTGTTGTTTGATTAAATAAAAACTACAACTAAGGCCGTTCCCTAAATTTTTTTCCCAAAAACATCACATCAAATCTTTGGACAGATGCATGGAGCATTATATATATATATATATATATATATATATATATATATATATATATATATATATATATATATATATATATATATATATATATATTAAAAAACTAATTGCACAGTTAGGGGGAAAATCGTGAGACGAATCTTTTGAGCCTAATTAGTCCATGATTAGCTATAAGTGCTACAATAACCTACATGTGCTAATAACGGATTAATTAGGCTCAAAAGATTCGTCTCGCGGTTTCCAGACGAGTTATGAAATTAGTTTTTTTCATTCATGTCCGAAAACCCCTTCTGACATCTGGTCAAACATCCGATGTGACACCCAAAAATTTTCTTTTCGTGGACTAAATATGCCCTAATAGAAAATAGGACCACATGAAGTGAGGCACCCACTGAGGATTTTTGAAGAAATGAGCTATTTACTATAAAAAAATTTCTGTAAAATTTGTATCTTTTCAAAGTATAACAAAACACCTTCGGTACTGCATAGTGGGCCCATCCGATGAGCGAGCTCACTTATATGGGTTAATTGATCCATGCCATTGCAAATATGTCAATTCAGAAAAATGCCACTACTATTCAGCATATCTTCTACGTGTGCTACTGATAATTGGGAAAATTGGAACCGTGCCACTCCATCATGTTTTCCGTCAAAAAATCCGTAAGCCCCAACTGCAAGTGGGACCTAGCTGTTAGTTCTATCTCCCACCTCCCTCCCTTCTCTTTTCTTTCCCCTTCCTCTCTCCACCACTGTAGATGGTGGTCTCGGGCTGACGACGAGGGCGACATCCCGGCGGCCACCTCGGGCTCACGCGACGGCTGCTTTAGACTCCGACGACAACTACAAGGAGGTCGAGATGCAGTCGCCGTCGTCAACCATCTCTGCGGTGGGAGTCCTCGGGACTTCCTTTCTCTCCACCACCATCGTTGACCACCTCCGCGGTGGGAGGCCTTGGGAGCCACTGCCGTCGACACCGTCGTCTTCGACCCTATCTGCGGCGGGAAGCTCAGGAGCCACCGCCGCCGCCGTCATTGACCTCATCTGCGCGGGAGAGCTTGGGAGCCGCCGCCGCCGTTGTTGTCCTCGTCGTGGTCGTCTGCGAGCCGCACCGCCTCTGCCCAGATCTGGCGAGGAGGGTCACCGGTGTTGTCTATGGCGATGGAGGAGGGTCGAAGGACAGCTCCGGGCTACCGATGGAGGATGCGTCGGGCCTCGAGCTCCGCCGCCATCGGCCCCGAGCTTCATCGCTGGTGCTGCCGACGCCCGACACCCATCTCGTCTCTCCATCAGGAGAGGGGAAGAAGAGAGATGGAAAGGGAGGGGCAAAAGTGACATTTAACAGTAGGGATTAGACGGAGGTTGACAGAAAATTAGACGGCAGTGGCATGGTTCCAATTTTCCTAAATTTTAGTAGCACGTAGCCGATATCGTAAATAGTAGTGGCATGTATTATATTATTAAAACAGCCTTGAAAGGAGACACCACGTTCGCTGTGGAGGCTAGAAATTCCCAAATTAATCGAAAAAAAGAAAAATAGAGTCCATGTAGGAATACAATTCAGAAATATCTAAAATTTGGAATTAAAAATGAGCAACATTGAATAAGAGTCACGAGATTAATTAAAATTCGAGATAAAAATAAAATAAAATCCAAAATTAGAAGAAAAAAAAGAAAAGAAGAGTCCAAATATAAATACAACTTAAAAGTAATTGGAATTCGGAATAAAAATAAGAAATATTGAAAAAAAGATTCCATATAAGAACACAATATGAGATTTATTAAAATTCGAAATAAAAAATAAAATAAAATCCGAAATTAGAAAAATAAAAAAGAGAGTTTGAATAGGAATACAATTTTGAAACAACTGAAATTAGAAATAAAAAATAAGAAATATAAAAAGAATAGTCCATATAGAACACGATACGAGATTAATTAAAATTCGAAATAACAAATAAACAAATTCTGAAATTAGAAAAATAAAATAAGAGTTCAACTAGGAATACAATTTATAAATAACTTAAATTCGTAATAAAAAATAAAGACTATTGAAAGAGGAGACCATCTAGAACACATGAAGAGATTAATTAAAATTCCAAAAAAAATAAATTCCAAAAATAGGAAAAAAATATTATAAGATTTTAAGTTGGAATATAATTTATATAAAAATATTGGAATAAAAATATGAAATTTTCAAACAAAAATTTCATCTAGAACACATATGACAAATGACAATAAAGACTAGAGAAGCAACATATCTGTAAAGGAGTTGAGTTGTGATTGCTGATGGGACATCTAGAAACTGTTAATAAAATCCCAAATAAAATCCCAATAACGATTAAAAGGAGAGATGATGGACATGTCGTTAAGCAATAAGCTGACAGTGGTTGGAAGGACTTCTAAAAAGTAAAAAATAACCTCCAATGATAATTATGTTTGATTAAGTCTCAATGACATTAAAGAGGGGAGGCAGTGGGTGAGCCGTAGGGGAGTACAGTGGTAAAGCCACTGATGGTTTGGCGGGACGTCAACTTCTAGAAGTAAAAAAAAAGAACCCAAACTATAATTATGTTTGATTCTTAAAATCTCAATGATAAAGCAGCAGACGAGTCGTACATTACTATAGTGACGCGTTTGACAAGACTTCTAAAAATTATAAAAATGAAACCCAATGAGGCAATAAACTCTAAAAACTATAAGGTCCAATTTTTAAAGGTTCGAGACTTCTAAAAAGTAAAAAAAAAATAATGATAACCAGCGGGCGACGGCGGGCGAGCCGTAGAAGAGTACTGTGGGAAAGCTGCTAACGGTTTGGCGGGACTTTAAGAAAGTAAAAGAAATGACAATAATGAGGGAGACAGCGGGCGAGCCGTAGAAGAGTACTGTGGCAAAGCTGCTAACGGTTTGGCGGGACTTTAAGAAAGTAAAAGAAATGAACCCTAACAATAACTATGTTCAATTTTTAAAATTCTAATGATAATAAAGAGAGAAGACAGCAGGCGGACCATAGAGGAGTATAGTGGCAGCGTTTGACGAGACTTCTAAAATTATAAAAATAAAACCCATCGAGACAATAAACTATAAAAACTTTAAGGTCCGATTTTTAAAGGTTCAGGGCTTCTAAAAACTAAAAAAAAAATCTCAATGATAATCATGTTTGATTTTAAAATCTCAATGACAATAAAGAGGGGAGGTAGAGGGCGAGCCGTAAAAGAGTACAGTGGCAAAGCCACTTTGTTTTGCGGGACATCTAGAAAGTAAAAAAATAAACCCAAACAATAATTATGTTCGATTATTAAAATCCCAATAACAATAAAGAGATGGGACGACGGACGGATCGTAGAGAAGTATAGTGGCAGTATTTGATGGGACTTCTAAAAATTATAAAAACAAAATCCAATGATACAATTAACTCTAAAAATTATAAGATCAAAATTTTAAAGGTTTCAAGGAAAATGAATAGAAACAATGGTAAATCGAACCAATAAATAAAGAATGGGTGACTTTTAAAATCTATAAAATTAGAAACACGGGGATGATAAGGTTTGGTATTTCAAAGTCTTAAGATAACGAGATAACTATTTAATAAATTTTAAGTAAAATCATATTAAAAATAGATAATTTTATATGGATGCTAGCCGCGCAATTGCGCGGGCCACCCAGCTAGTTTTTCTAATATGCCATATTTGCAATGGCATGGATCCAATTAACCCTTACACATTTTCGTCACCGCTTCATGTAAAAGGGTTAACCCGGAAATAATATAGTTAGAGAGATAAGTATTTATAGATTGGTTTTACCCTTGTTAAACTAGCAATATGATACTAAACATCCCCACACAGTGCTTATATATGGATCACACATGTCACACTTTAATTGGGTCAGGATGCCATACTTGCATGATGCAATGTTAACAGCTTATAATGATAGGGGTGAACTATTTGAAGTGCTCATCCACGAAAAAGGAAGTAAAAGAGGAATAAATAATAAGAAAGAGAAAATAAAGAATGGTTTAATTAAGAGAAGATTAGGAGGACACCAAGGCAAAGGGGAGCATAGGGAGCCCAATAAGGAGATAGCTCTCAACGGCTCAACGCCATGGTGATGCAAAGGGTCCGGCTTGTCGCTGGAGACCGGTCCACATCAAATCCCTAATTACCGTGAGGTGGCCATGGACCGAATGTGGGGGCCACAAGCGTTCTACAGCCCTAAAATTGCTACGTACACCCGGTGAACAAGTCTTGAATTATTTTTTCTTATGAAAACCAAATATCGAGTCGTATCCTACATAATTAAATTGAGTTGACTCGTGTGAAAAACTAGCTAGTGTGACAATGTATCTGATTGATGATGATGATGTATCCAACTCTGTTAGATCAGCATCACACAGCTTTAATCTTAGCATGGTTAATTAATAAAACCCATATGTAGTAACACAGCAGCATGGAGTGATTGCACAGGTTTTTTGTTGGGTGATAATGTTACGCATCCAAAGTTCATTGCGTTTTTATATATTGGTGCATAGACAGAGCCTTGAATGGATTCAATAATTGTGTTTTTTTGCGCGTGTCTGTATGCAATGTATATCAATCATTTCCTTTGAAAGTTCTTTTAAAATGAATTGATTGGTACAGTCATGCATTTGCCGATCTAATTTTCCACCTAGTGTTGGGCATATAATAATCCAATACAAACATTATTGAAGATTTCCTTTTTAAAATGTAGATGGGGACTTAACTTTAGTAAAACATTTGATGCTTCAACGATTTGGTCATAGTCTATCAGCATTTCAGTAGGTTCACCTGTCGGCACACTGAGGCATCAGTTCACCATAATGTAAGTCTTTTTTTTTCTCTCCTTTTAGATTGAATTCTCTCTTTTGCTGCTCTGAGAGCATATTGTAACGTTGATCAGGGGCTCAGGGCTTCCTGACGAGAACGAAGAAATTAATATGTAAGTTGCTTCCCATGTCTCGGAATAAATTTATCTTTTGTCTCTCCCGTTTATCTAAACTAAGCTTATTTTTAAGTAATCATTACATCGAATCTTATAAAAATAGATGATAAATGTATTGGAGGTAGATAAAAAGAGAAATAATTGTATTGTATTTGATAAAGTGGGAGTATTTTTAGTCTTTTTGTTTGCATTGATATGTATGGGATGAGTGGAGTGAGTGTTAGATTCTCCAAGTGGGAAACATATCTCGTGCACACAATCTTTGCGTGCACATAAACCAAAAAAATGTCACAAGAAAACTTATAAAAATATGAATACTTTCAATGGTGTTACACTTATGGGTAAAGATCTAACTTCAAATCTATCAACTTATTAAAAGAATAGAAAAAGGAGCCTCCACGTTCGCTCTCACGGTCTAGAAATTCTCATATTAATCGGAGAAAAAGAAAAACAGAGTCCATATAGAAATACAATTTAGAAATAGTTGAAATTCAGAATTAAAAATAAGGAATATTAGAAGAGGAGACTAGAGTTCATATAGAAAAACAATTAAGAAATAATAGAAATTCGAAATTAAAAATAAGGAATATTAGAAGTAGAGTATAGAGTCCATATAGAAATACAATTAAGAAATAATAGAAATTCATAATTAAAAATAAGGAATATTAGAAGTAGAGTATAGAGTCCATATAGGAATTTAAAACTAATAACTAAAATTTGAAATAAACATAATAAAATTAAAAGTAGAGTTTAGAGTTCGTATAAAAATACAATTTACGAATAACTAAAATTTGAAATTAAAAAAATATGGGAAGAAGAGTCTAAAGTCAATATAGGAATACAATTTAGAAGTAACTGAAATTCGAAATTAAAAAAAATGGGAAGAAGAGTCTAAAGTCAATATAGGAATACAATTTAGAAGTAACTGAAATTCGAAATCAAAAATTAAAGAATATTGAAAGATAAGTTTAGAGTCCACATAGAAATACAAATAGAAATAATAAAAATTCAGACTTAAAAATAAATAATATTGAAAGAAGAGTCTAGAGTCTAAATAGAAATACAGTTTACAGATAACGAAAATTCGGAATGAAAAAAAGAAATATAGAAAGACGAGCCTATAGTCCATATATTAGGAATATAATTTACAAATAACTAAAATTTGATATTAAAAATAATTGATAACTAACACCTATATAAAATACAATATGAATATTACACAATAGTAGTTTCATAAAGTCAGTACAAAATTTAAAATTATGTTGTTATTTTAATATATTTGAATAATACATTGAGAAAATGTCACGTCCCAAAACGACTCTAAAATATATCCTTTAAATTATGCCTAGAATAATTAAAATCCGTGTGAAAGCCTCCAACAATTAAAATGTGCAAAGTTAAAAGTCAAATAAGGCTTAGAGGATTTTTGTAAATTTCCTAAAAGCCTAAAATGCGTAAATAAATTTTAGTGGAATTTTCAGAGCACAAATAATAATTATTAAGAAATAAACAAAGTTAAGATGATTTTATAAAAAGAAAAACCCTAAAAAGTCCCCCTTCCCTCCCTTGGGCCGAATTCGGCCCATCTCCCTCCCCCTCTCTCTCCTCTCTCCCCGCGGCCCACTCGGCCTCTCCGGGCGCGCGCGCCGCTGACGGGCGGGCCCGCCCGCCACCCTCGCTGACGGGTGGGGCCCACCCGTCATCCCCTTCCTCCCGCCGCTCCCGCCGCCTCCCCCGCGCCCTAGCGCCGCCGCCGCCGCGAATCCCGCCGCCTCCCGCCGTCCCCGCGTGCAATAAAGTGGGGGGAATCACTCCCCGTGATCCCCTCTCCCTTTCCCCCCATTTTTCCCTCTCTCTCTCGCGTTCAAACGGGCGGATTTGCCCCCGCAAATCTCGCCGGCGCCATTGATGGCGGCCGGACCTCCCGCGCCGGTTTCTTTCCCCTCCGGCCGCTCTCTCCCCCTTCCAACCCTATTTAAACCCTCCCCGCGCCTCCCTCGCCCATTTCCGCCCCTTTGCCGCACCGTCTCCCCGCCGGAATCGAGCTCGCGCCGTCGCCCTCTCTCTCCTCCGTCGCCGACGACCTCCGGCCGGCCTTCTCCGCTCGCCGGGACCGTCTCCCGCCCCGGCGTCGCCTCCTCCGGCTTCGTCGCACCGCCGTCGACCCCGTCCACCCCCTCGCCGAGTCCGCCGACCGCCGGAACGCAGTCGACCCCGTCGACCCGAGCCGCGCCTCCGCCTTCCTCCGCTCTGGCCGCCTTTTTCGTCATCGCCGTCGACCTAAGGTGAGCCGTGGACCGCCGCCTCTTTTCCCCCTTCCCTTCCCCTCTCTCGGCCGCCGCTCCGCCGTGCCTATGGCCGCCGCCGGCGACCATAGGGGCGCGGGCGCCGCCTCCCGCCGGCCGCGCCGAGTGGCCGCCTTCGGGCGCGCCGAGTGGCCGCCGCGTGGGGCCCGGCCGTCAACCGCCCGCGCCCTCGGGTGCGGCTGACGCGTGGGGCCCACGGCGCCGGCCGGTGCGAGCCCGGGTGCACCCGGTCCACCGTGGACCGTGAGGCTGCCGCGTGGGCCCCACTCCCGTGGACCCGGTCCACGCGCCCCCTCCCCTCGGCTGACGCAATAAACCCTTTTTAAATTAAAATTTAAATGAAGAAATTCGCAAATATTCATTTAAAGAGTATATAAACTTCAAATGGCCATAACTTGGCCATTTGAACTCGGAATTGGACCGTTCAAGTCTCTAATTTTTCCTTAAGAAGTCAAGAACCCATTTTTGTGCTTTGTTCCTGCTTGTTATATGGAGTTTATTAGAGTAAAAGCCCTTTTATTTTCCGTTGGTCGTGTAGACGTTGCAGCTTCAGAAGATCCGCTCTTCGTAGAGGTTGAACCCGACGTTTGGGAAAGTGAGCAAGGCAAGTCACATCATCCTTGAACATATTGAATCCCAGTTTATAAAATTATTTTGATTTAAATTATTGCATTATCGCTTTATTTAAATTCTTGCGTTATCACTATTTTATCTAGCCATGCCTATTTACCTTTGTTATGACCTTATTATTGTTATTGTTATTATTTCCTTGTTCACCCTAGAATAAAAAAAACCCCAACTAGTGGACACTCTACTCATGGTACCACTAATATGATTTTAGGTAGATGCTTCGCTGGTTAATTAGGCAACATTAGGTGGTTTTACAACTCTAGACTTTGGGAATACTCTTATCACCTGGACACTATGGAATGGTTGGATTATTGTGGAATTGGATTCACACCTCCCCCTCTATTCAAAACCCTCAAAATGGTTTTAGGCTGGGCTCGGGGTGCATGGTTTTGATAGTAGCACCTCGGCCATATAAGGACCGGTCTTCGGGCCTCTGTTGCAAAGCACTACCGTACTTCCACATGTCTAGTGGGTAAGGCTTAGTTTGTGGCTCAGTCTGGTTATAAACAAAAGTACACGGATGGAGATGGACGAAGTCAGGGGTCGATGGACATCTCTAGGGCAAATGAAGGCTACACGAGCTGCGGCCCGGTAGTCGAGATGTCATGGCACAGGGCCGGTGTCCTGCTGCTAGGGGCTCAGTCCTGCCTACCTGTCCCGGGGGTTCCGGCCGTAGGCGGGGTTGGGTCGGTACTCTTGTTTATGGCTAGGATGGGTTGGAAACTATGTCATGTCTTCCGTCCGTATACCGTGGTGGTATGTGGCACGTGGTTACACGTGAGGAAGATGTGTCTTGTGGGTAAAGATGTACACCTCTGATCAGAGTATAATCTATTCGAATAGTCGCGCCCTCGGTTATGGGCAAGCCGAGCAATGTACCCAAGTTAGTGTTTTTAATTCTTAAAACCTGCTTAACAACTAAAATGTGGAATGGTAGGCCTGGGTTGGCTTGGGACGAGCTGGGACCTAGGGTCGGGTTGCCAGTTCGGTCTGAATCATCGTAGGCCTTGGGTTAAGGCAGGTTCGTGTGGGTTCACGGCCTTGGTTAATAATATTGTATAGCTCTATGACCGTGTTTACAAAGTAGCTTTGAGCAACTAAGTGACTTTTAATGCTGTTTACTGCAAACCCTAACCCCCTATATTATGACTCCCTTGTACTCCCTTGCATTTATTCTGCACTTATGGGTGTGTCTTGTTTAGTACGGTGGTTGTACTCAGTCTTGCTCAATTTTTCCCAAACCCAGAAGAGGAGCCCCTGGATGATGAAGGCTTTGGTGTCTAGCTCGTGCCTGCCGTCAAGCGCCTGTGGTTGTCGCCCTAGTCTTCCGTTGTTTCCCGTTTGTCTTTGTGTGTGCTGGGCCTTCGCCGCCCATGTAATAAAGTAACTATTTACGCTTCCGCTTGATAAACTCTGAAATGTATCAACTTTTGGTGTACCTTGCCTCCTGGGACAAGGAATAATACACGCACGTAAGGAACGCCCGTTGGGTTATTTCCGGTCATGACAGAAAACATATATACTATTTTATGAGAGAAAATATAATGATGCTAGCCGCACAATCTGCGCGAGCCACCATGCTATTTTTTATATTTTAGCAGTAGCAAAAAAAATTCTAATAGTTTTAAGACTAAATCTATCATAATTTTATGATATTTGTTACTCCCTCCGTCCTAGAATATTAGGAACTTTGGTTGGATGCGACACATTTTAGTACTACGAAATGGACACAGGAGTTTATCCAGATTTATAATACTATAATGTGTTCCATCCAATTAAAATCTCTTATATTTTTTAACAGAGAATAGTTGGTGTGCATGATGTGTACATGTGAAGTCTTGTATAGGATAGGTGATAGGTTCCCGAGCTTAATTCAGTTACTTAGATAAAATCGCCAAAAGATTGTGAACCATTTGAGTGACTGATATTTTTGGTTTGATCACCACGTTTGATCTTTTAAACACATGAATTTCACAGTTTTTTTTATATAAGTTACTCCACCCGTCTTAAAATATAAAAAAGTTTTGGTTGGTTGGGACACATTTCAGTACCATGAATCTGGACATATAACATGTCCAGATTCATAGTTTTAGGATATGTTCCATACAATCAAAACTTCTTATACTTTGGGACAGATGGATTAGTTCAATTCTGGCAAAAAAAATTATTTAAATTTTGTCTTTGTTCTTAATGATTTTTTTTCCTCACGTCACCATTCCAAGCACACACGTTAGCATTGGGTCATGAATATACTAATTTTGGCCTCAGTCTACTGCACCCGACATGTCTTATCAGGTGATGAGCAACTGTTAGTAGTAGGAAGAATGTGAGGGTCCGGCCTATTAATGGCCTCAGATTGATTAAGCATGTGGCTAGCCGCAATTTGGACCAGTAATTTCCACCCAGGAATACATGCAAATTAAAGGAGAATCCCATCTGTTTTAGTTTGTCTGCTTCCGATGATGTTAACCTAAGTGTTACAATCTTAATGACGTGTAATCCAGTTTGTAGTGTACTCCACATATCATGAGACATTTAACATGCATGAAACTCCACATATCATGTTCTAGTTCGCTTTCTTTCACTATCCACAAAATATTCAAGCACAGTCGCCTACTTGGGCCCCTGAAGATGACGCAGAAAACGAATTAGTGAAGAAGGTTAACAGTCACTACTGTCTAATGTGAGTATATTATGATGGAGCACACTCGAGGGCTCCTTTAAAAAAGTGGGTATTTTTATCTGATTCCTAAGATGAAGTGAACTTATTTCTGTGAAATTTTTGGACCCTATCCATTGCTTCGATTTATAATGGGACGGAGGAAACAAGTCATTTGTAAAGCATTGCTTAGAACCATGTCACTTAGCTATTACTAGTATTATTGATTAATCTTGCTAATCAAAGCCGAAGCATTGTGCCATGCCAAAGTACTACTATACCGTAGGATGAACAAGAGCTCTACTAAACCATTTGTTTTTTTTCCACCAAAGTGACACACACCCATTTCACCACAAGGCCAGCCAACCCAGCCAAGCGATGCATCTCACATTCTCACTCCCCTATAAACCCCCAGGCCCTGTACTAAAAACCTGAACCCTGTCCCCTCCCCCTCCCCTCCCTCCAAAGCCTTTGCACATGCCTGCAATTTTTGGAACTCTCTGCCCTAAAACAATTATCCATACTCCCATCCATCGATCTCTACACCTAAAAAAACTCTAATGAAAACCCAGCTGCTGCACTGCATTGCTGCTTGGTTGCTTGGCTTCTTGCTCCTCCTCCTCCATGGTGAACTGGTGGGTGACTGCAGCGTGATGCATGCATGCAGCCCTTTGTCTTCTCCTCTGTCCCGGCACTCGCTGCAAACATGACGACCCTCACCTGCAAAAACATGCTGTTCTTGGTGGTGGTTGTTCACAGTCACAGCCCCAGCAGGATGTAGTACACCAGCGTGATGGGCAGCGCGATGAGCATGCCAAAGATGACCCTGCACACACAAACCAACGGCAGGTGAGACAAAAACCACCGAGAGAAAATGAGAGAATATTTGGCGAGCGAGAGAGAGATGGACTTACGCCGTGCTGAGAATGTCGGGGTGCACGCTGTACTCCTTGGCGAAGACGAAGGGGACAATGCCCTGTGGCAACGCTGCCTGCAGAGGAGGATTGCCAAAAAAAAAAGGAAAAAAAAAGTCAGTGGCGAGCTCGAGAGCTCGAGCGAACTGGAAAGGCGAGCGAGCTTTTGTTTTGTCTAAAAGCGAAAGCGCTCGCTGTACTACTTTGCCGGCACAGGCGCCGCTGTTTTTTTTTTCCCATCTTTTTGAAAGTTGGTTCTTGTCAGTGGCCGGTCTGCCGGCGCCGGAGCTGTGCGGTTTGGTTCGGTTGGTGAGGGGATTCAGGGATTGGTTTGGTGTTTAGGAGTAGTACTGTACCTGCACGATGGCGACGTGGAGGAGCGTGCCGCGGAGGCCGACGGCGATGGAGGCGGCGGCCATGACGGCCGGGCCGGTCAGGAACCGCACCGCCATGGCGAACGTCGCCACCTTGTTCCCGCACGCGATGATCCGCGGCTGCAGCGCCATGAACAGCCCTGCGCGTGGAGAAGCGTGTTTGTGTTTGGTAAGTTGCAAGAACTGTTCGATCGATCGGTTGGTGGGGGAGGTGAGGTGAGGTGAGGAGGAGAACGAACCGAGGCTGAACATGGCCATGCCGAGGCCGGCGTCGGAGAGGATGGAGATGGATTTCAGGATGATCGCCGGCATCTCGAAGTTCCACCTGCGCGCCAAGAAACGGGAACGCGTTTAGTTTAACCATGGCTAACCTCGCCGGCGTCCGGCGATGAGCGTGAGCGTGTGTGTGGGTGATTACCGGAAGCAGACGAGCGACCAGATGAGGCCGATGAGGCTGGAGTAGGTGTTGGGGTTGCGGATGAGCTTGCGCCACACCATGATCAGGATGAGCCGCGTCATCACGCTCGTCGGCGGCATCGCCGTCGGCGCCGGCGTCAAGCCAGGCTTGCCATGCTCACCCGACACCGCCGCCGCCACGCTCTTCTCGTCGCCGGCCTCCGCGTCCCTCTCGGCGACGCCTCTGTTCCCGAAGCTGAAGTCGTCCCTCTCCACGCCGTCCGCTGCCGATCGATTAGGCAAAGTAGCAAGAACAGAGCATGGTAAGCTCGCCGCCATGTGCGACCACGAAATGCGGGTGTGAGGAGGGTGGTGTCCGGTGTACCTTTGCGCGGCGAGGCGACGGCCATGCGGACCTCCTTGACGGCGGCGGCGTCGTTGTACTCGGCGCCGTTGCCGAAGACGTCGGACACGGGCGACGCGCTGGAGCTCCAGACGAACATGTGGAGGTCTTTGCCGTCCTCGCCCTTGGCCTGGCCGTTGGCCGCCTTCTTGGGCTTGGGCGGCGCCGCCATGGCCGGGTTGGGCGCCGGGTACTGCCCGTACTTGCTGCCGGCCTTGTTGGGCGCCGCCGCGTCCTCCTCGTAGTTGGACGGCCGCGGCGTGGCGCCGGTGCGCACCCCGAACGCGTCCCCGGCGGCGAAGTTGGAGCTGCGCCCGACCATGGAGTAGAAGTCAGTGTGGTTGAAGCTGGAGCCCCGCGGCGTCGGGTTGCGCGACGACTGCAGCGAGTAGATCTCGGCGTTGGTGAGGTTGCTCGGCCGCGGCGTGGTGCTGGAGAACCCCATGGAGCGCCGCGAGTAGACGTCGGAGCGCGACGCGTTGGAGCGGCGCACGGTGACGTGTATCTTGCCGTCCTCCTTCACCTCGGCCTCCGTCTCGATCATGTCCCTCCGCCCGTCGAGCGACACGACGTCGGCGTCCACGACGATGGACGCGATGGCGCCCGCGGTGTCCGGGAACTGCTCGGTGATGAGGATCCTGGCGCCGCGGTACTCGAACATGAAGAGCATCAGCGTGTACCAGATGATGCACTGGAGCACCACGATCTGCACCATGAGGCTACCGGAGAACTCCCCGTACATCCCCTTCAGCAGCGGGATCCCCATGACGAGCGTGTTGGGCAGCGTGGAGAGGGAGAAGAGGGTGATGGTCCACTCGAGGGAGCCGCGGCGGGAGAGGTGGCTCCACAGGGTGAGGAGCGCGAGGACGATGAGCTTCTGCAGGGTGTCGGCGGCGATGAAGCGGAGGTTCATGGTGTAGGGGTTGTTGGTGGAGATGAAGTGGAAGGAGAGGAGCGGGACGGCGAAGAGCGCCACGAAGCGGTTGATCCCGGAGCACTGGTCGGGCGTGAAGATGCGCCACCACTTCACCGACCCGTACGCCAGGATCATCGCCACGTACAGCGGCACCATCGCCGTCATCACGTGGTAGAAGTCCGCCCCCGTTATCATCTTGCAGCCAAGAAAAACCACGACTTCTTCTCTTCGCCGGTGGGTGGTGTGCGGCGGCGAGGCGGGGTTGAGTGTGCGGCGAGTTGGTGGATGGAGAAGGGGAGGCAGGCGGGGGAGCCAATGAGGGTGGGGAAGGTGGGAGGGAGTGGGCATATGTGCGGGTGATTATTTATACACATCATGTGGACGCTGCACGCACCCCGACATGAGCATGTATCCAAGGAAACGGAAAAAAAAATGGTTTGTGATTGAAAAGAAATTCGGGACTCAATTTTCTCCTCCTGGGGAGGGGTCGGCAACTCGGCACAGTAGAACGAAAACCTGAACCGAAATGATCGATGGAGATCGAAATCGAAAAGGTTCTCTCACTAAGAATATCACCAGCGGCCTCTCAAAATCAATTCTTATCTCAATGTTTAGGGGTTTTTAATTAAAACTTTTTATTTTAGATTATCTTTTATTATCGATGTTTTATTTTAAACCACCCTTTAATCAATATTTTTACTTTCGATCAGGTAAACTTACTTCTTTTGTTTTTACTTTAGAACACCTGACTCTTTTCTCAAATATATCAACGATCTCGATTACGTCGGTTTTTACTCGTCAACGAACTCTCGTCGTTATATGTAAGATTATTTCTTCGTCGTATGACAATTTAGACGTAGATAGATAAAATTTGTTGAGGTTAGTTCAAAAGACCACAAAAGTAAAAAAAATCTCCAGCTCAAAGTGAAAATAACTTACCTAAAATTAGTTGTATCAAGCATTGGCATCAACCAAACATCTTCTTCGCGTGCCCTACCTGTTCCACATCACTCGTTCACTCCACTACGAGCTGCTGGGGGCTGAATTTTGATATTTCAGACGACGCATGTATTTGGATGCCAGGAGCCTCCTGACACGTCAAGCCAAAATTTTAAATTATCCACAACAGTGTTGTAAACAATACCATCAAAGCTGACATGCCGCTGATTTCTTTTTCCTCAAAAGGAATCCCAGCGTGTGTTTGGTTTGGGGACAAAATGGAATGAGTTAGACCTATTCTAGTTTTTTAAAAAAAATGGGATGGTTATAGTTTTTTTTGTTTGATAGAAGAAATTGAGTTGAGATGAGATGGACCGTTAGGGCCGTCTGGTTCCCAGCGGACGAGCGGCGGCAGCGGAGGCGGTTGCAGACGCGGTGGCGGCTGGTCCCAGAGGCGGCGGCGGTTGCGGATCTCCGAGACCGGCCGCGGAGGCGAGGCGAGACGCGGACGAGCGACGGCCGGTCCCAGATGCGGAGGCGGACGCGGAGGTAAGGCGAGGCGTGGATGAGCGGCGGCAGTCGCGGACGAGCTGACACCGTGCACTCGTCCCAGGTGGGACGAGTTCGTCCGACTATTTTTCCCGGATCGATTGGTCCCGGATCTGAGAAAAATATTCCTCTCCTAGGACCAACCCACACTCACCCGTCAACTAAACACCCCTAAGTTCATCCCATCCCATCTCATCGTAGACTATCCTAAATATCAATGTAGCATAATATTCTACCCCTGCTACACGTGCTGTGACATACTAAACCACGGTGACAATATTGACAGGAGCAGCAACCAACATATAGTGACCGTTGTTGTTTACAGAGAATAAAATCGCTGTTATACTGACACGCAGCTTTGCCTCGCGCATGTTTTGTCTGCGCCTAAGAGCAAGGTCAATAGTATAGTCAATTACTGGCTCCAAAATATCTATAGCCAATCTAATAGCCCATTCATATAATAGTTAACTATAAAAATATACTACGCCATTAGAGCAAGTATAATAGCAGGCTATAAGCCAGCTGCAAACATATTTTAAGAAGATAAATGAGGAGAGAGAAGAGCAGCGGGCTATAGATTTGTAGTCAGCTGTAGCACGGACTCCAAGACGCAGTGTGTGTATGATAGGTGGGACCAGATATTAATAATGTAGTATATAACTATTGTATGAATGAACTATTAGATTGGCTATAAATGAATTGGAGCTAGTAGTTGGCTATACTATTAAACTTGCTCTTAATATCCGATCCCACCTCTCATACACACAAAATATCTTGAAGTCTGTGTTGCAGCCGGCTACAAATCTGTAGCCCGCTTTCTTCTCTCTCTTCTTTTTTCTTCTCGATATATGGTTATAGCCGGCTATTGTACCTGCTCTAATACGGTAGACAACTAAGCTCCACGCACGCACGCACGTAGGAATCTCGGCAGGCGGCCGGCAAGAAGATCATCAAAGCGCGCAGCGAGCGGACGGACGCCTCCTTCCCGTGGCACGCACGGTGCCGACAGGGCAACCAAAAAAGCTGCCAAACAATTCCAAACAACCAACTCCGCCGGTGCCGATGCCGGTGTCCGTCGCCGCTGCTCAGCCTCCGCGCAGGCAGGGAGTTGGTGCCTTGGGGGAGTGAGGTTTCCCGTTCAATTCATCGGCTCGCGCGACCGCTAGCTATCTGCGCCCCCGCGCCTCCACGGCCGCTGCAGCGTGCGTGGCTGCGTCACTGCGTGTGCGAGTTTCGACGGACGATATATGGTGGCCGCGCGGTACAACAAAACACAGCCACCATTTCGTGCCGTAGCGTCTCTACTCTCTAGGCGTAATCTGCCCGTCCCATCCGTATTAGATTTTCTTTTTATAAAATTAAGAGAGCAACGAACTCACTTAAAGATAAAAGTAAATCGTAAATAAAAAGTTTATTTTGATCACTTACACCCTTAAATATGAGCACAAGGCACACCGTTAGAAACCGAGCTGGCAGCTAGCTGCAGGGACTGCCTGGCTGTGTTTGACTGTTTGGGCACACACATTGTTACACGTCCACGGGGCATGGGTACGTACGTCTTCTGGTCGATGGATTTGCCGGCGAGAGTGGTGGTCCTACTGGGGTATTTTGCTTCGGCTGCTACAACGATGGTCGATTGTAGCACAGGCTTTGGCGCTCTGCTTCAGTAAAAGGTATGGTATCCAGTATCCTCTCGTATGCTAATTTCTCAAGAATGGCACGATCTAGTGAGATGTGTGATTAATTATATCTTACCGATCGATGTACAATTTCCTCAACTCTTGCCGATCGAAACATTTCCGCCTTGTGCGATTAATTATATCGACAATGTTCAGTGATGTTCATGCAATTGGGTTAGCTCGGAATTCGTGAGGAATATGATAGACAACGAAGAAAGTAGCAGTACATGCAGGTGAATATACCCGGCCGCAAGATGGCTAGTGTGTGGCAGGCTTTCTTGCATGTTTTGTCTCCAAAAATATTCACAGTTGTGAACCTTTTGTCCTTGCACATGAGAATAACGTTGAATAAAGTTGCAGCCGCGACATGCTCATAACAAGCATCGGTATTGTCGACTCTACGAATCATTAATTATAGCATTTGTCACAGTTTGTGGATTTAATAATACTACATGATTATACTTCATGGGATGGGTTAGTCAGATTGAAACACTTGATGGCAGCTGCTCAAGATTTTTATTTTTATTTTTTGAACTTTTGAAATTTTAATTTCAAAAATAGACACCCAAAAGATTTATTTCTAAATCTGAACATTTAGTCTAATATAGCTGGGTATGGTAGCACAATACTCCATGTCACAATAAGGGTGTGTTTTTTCCTTCAAGTTCCCAACACTTCTTCCTCCTTTTTCACGCGCACACTTTTCAAACTGTTAAACGGTGTGTTTTTTGTAAAAAAAATTATACGAAAGTTGCTTAAAAATATCAAATTAATCTATTTTTTTAAAAAAATTAGCTAATACTTAATTAATAATGCAATTATGTGAAAGCAGCCTTGGCATGACAATATTGTACGTCATTCCAGCTAGATTGTTGTGGGCAACGTGACAGGACAACCACAAGCACACCACTCTTCATGAAATGACATTGTTGTCTTGCCACGTCAGGCATGGTGATGCAGAAAAAAAAAGTTTATATTTGAAAATAAGTTTTTGGATGATCTAAACTTACTTCAATAAAATAATAACTTTAAAAATAAGTTTTGGGTTTTATTATATTTAGTACATGTAAATGTTGTTCTCTTCTACTATTGATAGTACAAGAATATACTTTCGTGAATTCTCAATAACTTTTTTTTTGTGTAATAGCGCCCACTAGAATTTTAATTTAACGTATCAGTTAGTTCAGAAAATACATTAAACTAATACGTATGAATGGAAGGACAATTCTCTTATACTTCAACATCTATCTATCTATCTATCTATCTATCTATCTATCTATCTATTATATACTAAAAATCCATGAAACTTCCTACAAACGCTCTCAAGCCGCCACGTGGCGCTCTAATAAAATAGAGAAAATCCTAGAAATTCTAAGAAAAAAAACAAAACATCTATCCCTTGATTTTCACTTAAATTGGTGTGTCCAATATTATACACCATTAGATAAAATTGATCTTAAAACAAACTAAATACAATAGATCCACCTATCCTCTCCTCCCGTGAATTGGCAGATGGAGGATATACATACGTACATGGTATGTATGCTTCCTTCCCCCCCTTTTTTTTTTCTTTTTTCTTCTTTTTTCCATTTATATATATAATGGATATATTTTTTAAATAATCATAATTTTACAAACAAAGACTCTACCATCATATAATGCACTCTTTACTTTGCACTATTATTTTCAAACAATGCACTATTTTAAAATAAATTTTACACAATTATATCGTGTACTTATCAAATAAACAATATCTATATTAACTAATTTATACGTGCACTTAAACCGATGGCTCCATTATATAAATCATCGGATCTACTTTTTATTACACTGGTCTATCTATTATTCTCAAGTAATGCACTGTTTCAAAATAAGATCTACACCATTATACTGTGTACCCATTAAATTAACAATTTAAAATCTATATTAACTAATTTACACTTACACTAGAACTGGTGGACCTATTATTATAATCATCGGATCTATTATTTGCTAATAAATAAAGCGTCCAAAATTCTCTTTTTGCCCGCTGCACAATGCACGTCTGCACCTTTGCCTTTCGCACGTGTGACAAAGCATAGTATCTGATCACAACCGCTATAGCGCTACCGCTTTGCCACATATCAAATCATATATGGAGATGATTAATTTTGTTAATAACATGAAAAGAAAATTAAAGGTGTGATGCAGCAAGAGAATAATTAAGCACCATGGGTTGTGTTTTTCTCAGCAATAATTAGCTATGTTTAAGTTGAAACCAAGAGTTGATTACATAATAATTATAATATATTTGTGTTATGTCGTATTTGGATTTTGTACTATTTGTTCGTACAGGTGAAAGGAATCATTATGTTATAAATATGACCGCAATATTGACGAATATCAATAGAACTCTTACTACGACAACAGTGATAAAGGGAGTTTAAGGCCCTCTCTTTTTTTCCCGATTCTATATTTTGGATTTTTTTTCATGCTTTCTAATTTTCTAAACAGTGTCTTCTTTAAACAGCATTCTAACTTTTTAGAAGTCAATTCATTCGTTTATACCCTCAAATAGCTATCACATAAATTATATAATTCATCAATTTCAGCTATCCTAAACCTTAAGTACTACTCCCTCCGTTTCACAATGTAAGTCATTCTAGCATTTCCCACATTCATATTGATGTTAATGAATCTAGACATATATATCTATCTAGATTCATTAACATCAATAGCCTAACATAAGAATACTAATAACACTGATATATTTATTTTATTTTTTCAAATAATATGTTTTCATATGGAACATACCGCTTATCCATTTTCATAAGAAAGAACTTAGCTGGCCAAGCCACAAACACGGCCGAAGAAAGGGACTTTAATAATTAGTCCCCTACTTACATTGTGAAACAGAGGAAGTACATATTTTTTTCATGCGAGCCATGGTGATCAGTAAATTGGTGATCAACGGATCATCAAAGTCGTAAGATGAATATATAAGAGTTGCTCTGAACAATTGTAAATATGTGTCAAAATTTGCTATTAATTAGACATCTAATGGCTTGCTAGCCACAAAATTAATTTCTCTCAACATGTATATAAACATGGACAAAGCTGGAACAAATATTACCATATGTCCCATACAAATATATTGCGCAGTTAATATTCTAATTAGTCATTTAAAATTCCTTAAAATACTCTCAAGCTGCCACGTGGTGCTATAATAAATTAAGGCAAATATTAGAAATTCTAAGAAAAAAATCAAAATATCTATTATTCGATTTTCACTTAAATCGATAGGTCCAATATTATAAACTGTTAGATTAAATTGATCTTAAAATAAACTAAATACTACGAGGTCCCACCTCGACATAGGTACGCACCTACGTGCGCGGGTAGGTACGCCTCCCCTCCCTTTTTTCATTTTTCTCTTTCTTCTTTTTTCCCATGCATATGATTCCCTCCCTTTATTACTATATCATGCGCCTTCATGAGACGATTTAATCAAAATAATTTTGAGTATCTTGCACTCGCATTTTTAATTTTGTGACCATACTACACGGTATGTATATACGAACTGTATGATAATTAACTAGCAATAGTTTCTTATTTACTCGAGAAAAAAAAACATGATTCAAAAGTCGCAAGTACTTAATCCATCTTCTACTCAAAAGTTTGTGAATGGTTTTCTAATATACCTTAAGAAAAATAGAACCCTTAAATTATTATAAAATAATATTATCCAAACTTTAGTTTGCCCTGAATCTATGAGACAAAATTTCTGAACAAACAATAATCTTACCTTTCAACAATATAAGTGCCCGCGCATACGCGCGGGCCACCTTACTAGTTGTTAAAATAGGTGGTGAATATACTAGTATAATTTAGTTACAGTTAGATCTAGATTTGAATATGTGGTAAGATGAAGTTAGAGTTGAACTCTATGTAATCCGACAATCCTTAAATAAAAAGGGGGCACCACAATTAACCATATCAACTAAAATGTAACATAGACATGAATGGAGATGGTAGCGGCGATGCAATGGGTTCGTAGAATCTATGTGCTATGTTGTGGGTAGGAGCGCCTATAGTCAGAGCCCCGGGGCATAGGCTTTTGCTGATCATCATAAACAATATCGTGTGTTCTTATGTCATCATCTGGCATTGTCTTAGGTGATTAATGATTGAAGCGATCTAGAATAATGTTAGTTGTTGTTCCGCTATATCAAGTATAACTTTTATTACAAACATGTTTAACTTTTATAACAAGCCTTGTAAGTGGATTATTAGTAGCCTTTTATCTCATCTTTGTTTGTAGTAGGGGTATTGTTAACATGTAAAAACGGTACTAATACAATTTGAACCCTTGAGGATGAACTCATGCCTATACAAAAATAAACAAAATCAATCTTTGTGAAGGTTAGCGTGTGTGCATATAACAATTGTGTAGTTAACCTAAAAAATATTTCTATTTTTCACTCAAAAAAATTTGTGTAGTTAACCTCTTTTGAGGGCGGCCCTGTCGGGAATACAAATTAAAGTAGAAAAAAAGAGAGAAAAGGCTAAGAGAAAGGCTATCTTGTTCTACCTGGCTATAGGTAGGCCTTTTTTAGGAGAACCAGAAAAATCACTTATCAAGATTCCAAATGTTCTTAGCCAGCTTTATGATGGCAATGTGATCATTAAGCCATGTTCTTTCCTTAAGTAGATGGGTATAATAAGCCTTTGTACAAAGCAAAATAGCAAGTGCCACACTGAACATTTTTGGTGCACTACCGAATGATCCATGAAATGAGGGATTTGGCTCATGATTTGAACCCTCCATTCAAGCCTGTTTCCCGGGATCAAATTGGTTCAAACTCTTTGGAAACAAAATTTAATTTGTGGGGGCTATACACACACATATAGTGAATTTGAGTGGTGTCTTTTAGTATAGTACTTGTACATATCAGGGCATCAAACGGTCAACACGTGATAGTATATACTACCTCCATATTTTAATGTATGACGTCGTTGACTTTTTATCCAATGTTTGACCATTCATCTTATTTAAAAAATTTATGTAATTATTATTTATTTTATTGTGACTTATTCATTATCAAATGTTCTTTAAGCATGACATAAATATTTTCATATTTGCACAAAATTTTTTGAATAAAACGAATGGTCAAACGTTGGTCGAAAAATCAACAGTGTCATACATTAAAATACGGAGGGAGTATATTCCAAGTGTGCATCTCATCGTGTGGTTGTGGCTATTGTGTAGTGCTGGAAGATTCAGATAAAGGGGATGTGCCATGAATCGGAGCAAGCAGGAGGATCCATGCTCAAGTCAATTGCTCCATCCCGGTGCTAATTATGGCTCGTGAGAGAGACGAGATATATCCCGGGCGCATGCATGAGCTTTCGGTTATGGTGATCAGCTTTTGGGCCCAAAGGACCAAATAAGGAAATTTACTATATGATTTGAATTCTATAAAATTTATAGAAGGGGCTGTTCTCTATCCTGAACGGCTGATAGCCGAATGTTTTATGATAATTGTATGAGGGTATAAACGAATCAATTAAATATAATGAAATTGAAAAATAGATATAAAACTTTGGTCTAAGAAATTCATATATAGATTTTTTTTTGCAAAAATTGGACGTTTGATAAAAGAACAAGGCACGCAAGAAAAATGGAGAGAATTTTTAAGTTATTTTCCATTTTTCATTCATTCCAGAATTGTGTGTTTTTTTAAGATAACCTCGCAGTGGTAGTTTATTCTCTTGGTCCGTTGGAAACCGGCCACAAAATATAGATATCAATGTGCAAAATTTTATTCTTTTAAAACATGTATACACATACGTACACTTATCATAAACACGTATACATGCACACCTTATCCTATTAGCATCTTCGAGAAATTGGACCGATATATCTTAAGTTCGACAAAATCAACATAAATATTTATTGTTGTCGATATATATGTCATCTACCATTGAAATAACAAGTCGTAAATACGATCACCATGCAAAAGTCCTATCAAAAGCCGATCGGTTTTCTTTTCACCGCTTTCCTCGATTTGTAAACCTTGGTGACCCTGCTGATCACCTCCATATATATCGCCCACAACCCTCGCACTCTTGACTAGCAACAGGATCATAGGGTCACCACATGCTAAGTTAGTAGAGTCAATCTTATCTAGGTGCTTGCATTAGACTTATTTTTCATGTTTGATTGATCTTTTTTTTGCGTGTAGCGAAACTCAATGTGACAATGTTTAAGCTCTCATCAGCAATTCTTTTTTTGAATCTCAAAAAAAGTATCAAGACTATACTGTGGAAGTATTCAATTTTGGTAAAGAACACTGTCGACGTTTGATGTCGCGATTCCAGTATTTACATAGTATGGGGATCGTTGGTACTAGGATATATGCGAGATTGTAGTAAAAGAGACAGAGACGATGATTTTTATACAGGTTCAGGCCCCTGAATTGTCAGGTAATAACCCTACTCCTGTTGGCCGAAGCCGGTCGTTGCTCTTATTCACCATAATCACACCAGTACAATATTTGGGGTAGCCTATCTAACTGTTGTCGATATAGCGGTCTGAAGTTCTGACTCGTAGTCGACAACAGGGTAACCTTCCTCCTCGAATCCGCATCCGGCGAGATCAGAGACATCGCTATATCTCTCCTGACGGTATCCGTAGGCACCGCAGGGGACTAGCCATGCCTATCTCTGAAGTCGATATCCGGCGTCTTGTCTTGGTGTATGTTGGCTTGTATGTTGTGGCTTCTGTTGTTCCGTGTTGTCCGTATCCCCTCTCCTCCTAGGGGGCCTTGTATTTATACCCATAGGTGTCCCATTGTCCAAGTAGAACTAGGGAAACCAATATGGATACAATCCGAGTAGTCTTTATCGTTTCCATGTAGAACTCTAGTTGTCTTTCCTTATCCGGAACTCCATCCATATCCGAAGGTTGTTTCCGTATAAGACATGGTATGTGGTGGGTCCTGCCGAGATTTAGTTAACTACTATTAGGTATGTGGTATCCATAACCCTGGCAGTAGCCCCCGACTTCAATGCAAATGAACAAATTCATATTCTCAACCGCAGACCTTGGAGTAACTGTTATCGAGCTCACATAACCGTTCTTGGTGAGTTCAGAGATAGCGTTAGACTTCCCTTATCAGCCTCATGCGGGCACCTATAGGGTTTGTCTGAGTCAATCTCCGACGTCAACCAAGAAAGTGCAGAGCATACGACTAAGTCTCCCGTCTTGTTGTAATCGAGAATTTGGATTGAAGTCAAGAAATTTTTTCTCGGCGGGTACACCATCTTTTCATTCCGTATTCCTTGTCGAGATCCACCAACTGTTCTCGAGCGATCGAGAAGGCGTAGAATCTACGACGAAGCCTTGTCAACATTTGTCGTACTCGCCTTAGTCGATCTTGGTGTAGAACCATAGAAACATAGAGTCTTCGACAATATCGAATAGAATTTTCCTGAAATCAACACTCAGAAAAGAATATTAGATAGAAATAGCCCCCAAGCGAACGCTCAAAGGGTGGCATGTTATCATATGTTTGGAAAATTGAAAATGAATTAAATTTACAGACCAATGTTTTGTATATGAGCGTCTTCTCTTTTACCGACTTCGATCAGACAGTTTGTTGAGTCATACACTCTCCCTAGCCCCCAGCCTTGTCGTCGGAGAATCATTCTTGGAGGATAAGGCTCTTGTACCCTTGACCTGCCTTGGTTGAAAAAGCACTGACCCTAGCCCCCAGTCGTGAAGTTGGAAAACTCAATTTCCGATTACACGGCTTGGTTAATACGCACGGCGAGAAGTCTTACATGACCAGGTCTTACATGGTCGTTTGTCTCTACATGATCTGACAAGGCCTTATCCGCTCTGGGCGTCCCCAGCCGAAGTTCCCTTAGGTTCCTCAGAGGCCTTGTCAGGACGGCGTAAAGGGACAGTAGGATTGGTTTCAACTCTAGGTGTCGTCGTGGTAAGGGATCTCTGGGTAAAACACTTGGCAATATTGTGTACCTGATATCAACTTTGTTGGAGTAGAGGAAGTGGGAGAATTGCTACACCTCTGGTCGAGAACCAAGTAGTAGTCGTAACTCGACCACTTGAAGTAGAAATAGTGGGAGAATCGCTACACCACTGGTCGAGAACCAGGTAGTAGTCGTAACTCGACCACTTAAAGTGGAAATAGTGGGAGAATCGCTACACCGCTGATTGAGAACCAGGTAGTAGTCGTAACTCGACCACTAGAAGTAAATGTACGAGAGATCGCTACGATTGACTGATTGAGAACCATTGAGTAGGTGTCTCTCGACCACTTTGGAGTCATGGTACGAGGACCACTACGCTGCCGGTCGAAGACCAGTCGTAGCTGTTCCTCAACCATCCGAAGTCATCTGAAGTAGTGGTGCGAGGACCGCTACGCTATTACCGTAGTTGTACCTCAACCATCTAAAGTTAAGGCGCGAGAGATTGCTACGATTTACTGGTTTGAGAACCAGTGAGCGAGTAGAATTATCTCTCGATCACCAATGGAGGTTGCGGTGCGAGAGATTGCTACGATTTACTGGTTTGAGAACCAGCGAGCGAGTAGAATTATCTCTCAAACACCAATGGAGGTTGCGGTGCGAGAGATTGCTACGATTTACTGGTTTGAGAACCAGCGAGCGAGTAGAATTATCTCTCGAACACCAATGGAAGTTGCGGTGCGAGAGATTGCTACGATTTACCGGTTTGAGAACCAGCGAGCGAGTAGAATTATCTCTCGAACACCAATGGAAGTTGTGGTGCAAGAGATTGCTACGATTTACTGGTTCGAGAACCAGCGAGCGAGTAGAATCATCTCTCAAACACCAATGGGGGCGCTAGAGTTGGTTTATTATATGTGCATCTCATGTGGCCAGCATGACTCACATACCCAACTTATAGCATATCCGGATGTCCGTTCGCAATCTTGTCGGGTGATCAAGCCGACGACGTTCGCGAGGAATTATCCGTTAATAACCTTTTCTCGAGTAGTCCAGCCATGGCCGGTGCTATGAGGTAGGTCGTCGGTCTTCGTTGGCAGGTTGGACGACGGGTAATTGACTCCGATCTGATGTAGGCTAATGTATCTGAATCCGATGAGGACACCTCGTCGATTCTCAGAATAGGCTAACTGTCAGATTGATCTCGGATGTCGTCAATACCCGACGATGGTAATTCGTCGAACTTTTTGGCGGTGGTTGTTGGTTTAGAGGTAGTCGATCCGGGCAAGGCCTCACGGTTGACAACTTTGAACCGATACCCTCCACGGCGATGATGTCTTGAAGGTTGGTCGATCTCGAGAGATCGAATTGTTGACGACGATGGTTCCGATCTCATCGGAGCACGTACTCTGGTCAGGTTAGATCTCTCCATAGCCGAAGTCGTCGAGTAGCTTGTTGTTGGAGAATCCATCTCTTAGACCCATCTCGTCTAAAACCTTAAGCACCAAAATCCCCCTACCTGGCGCGCCACTGTCGACGTTTGATGTCGCGATTCCGGTATTTGCATAGTATGGGGATCGTTGGTACTAGGATATATGCGAGATTGTAGTAAAAGAGACAGAGACGATGATTTTTATACAGGTTCGGGCCCCTGAATTATCAGGTATTAACCCTACTCCTCTTGGCCAAAGCCGGTCATTGCTCTTATTCACTATAATCACACCAGTACAATATTTGGGGTAGCCTATCTAACTGTTGTCGATATAGCGGTCTGAAGTTCTGACTCGTAGTCGACAACAGGGTAGCCTTCCTCCTCGAATCCGCATCCGGCGAGATCAGAGACAGCGCTATATCTCTCCTGACGGTATCTGTAGGCACCGCAGGGGACTAGCCATGCCTATCTCTGAAGTCGATATCCGGCGTCTTGTCTTGGCGTATGTTGGCCCCTCTCCTCCTAGAGGGCCTTGTATTTATACCCATAGATGTCCCATTGTCCAAGTAGAACTAGGGAAACCAATATGGATACAATCCGAGTAGTTCTTGTCGTTTCCATGTAGAACTCTAGTTGTCTTTCCTTATCCGAAACTCCATCCATATCCGAAGGTTGTTTCCGTATAAGACATAGTATGTGGTGGGTCCTACCGAGATTTAGTCAACTACTGTTAGGCATGTGGTATCCATAACCCTAGGTACGTGGTATCCATTACCCTGACAAATATATTGACGGCTTACACATTATGAAAACATGTTAATTGATGTGCACACTGGTGATGGTTTTACAGTAAAACTGAGTAGCTGGGTGGGTACTTACAATAAAATGATTTATGGGGTAGAATATCAAACTTAGATTTATATGTGGCTTTTGCAGATTTGTCTACATTTAAATAAAAAGAGAGAGTACTTACATGTCGGCACATCTCTGCCACTTGTCACATTCCTGTACTTCCTTTGCACGTACCTCCGTTTGACAAGATCTTTCTCAATCCTCTCCCAACATTGTTTAACACTACAGAATACAGTTCCACACGAGCTTACACTTGACACGACTAGTAAAAGAGTGTAAAGTAGCAACACACGACGAGTAATTGCTAGACACGTACAGTACAATACAACTTCGATCGCTGTTTGCAACGAGGTAAAAACAAAAGAAAAAAAAAAGAAAACGCGAGGCCCACATGCACCTCAAGCATCCCAAAGCACAAGGTGGCAGCAGTGGCATTGGAGAAGCAGCTCGAGAGAGAGGGAGAAAAGGAGGAGGAAACTTGGGGCAAGAGGGAGGCGGCAGGAAGGGACGGACGAGACGGAGTCCATGGACGCGCACCGAGAAATGTACGTATAAAAGATGTGTGGGTGCGGTGCGGCGATCGATCGGGTCCGTGTGGGTTGGCCTTGATGGGGGGACAAAATTATGGAGTTCGATGCCACCGAGATATCATCCGTCGATCTGCTCTATCCGATCCATTCGATCGTCGAGGGACCAAAGCTTCCGTGGTTGTGCACCTTGTGGTGACAGGCTGACAGCTGCACTACTACCTCCATTCTTTAGAAGAGAAAAAAAAATGATGTCCTACAATTTATTTTAGATAATTAGATGACATTCCTACAATAAGTACGGTGAAATCTCAAGCTCCTAAATTGTTACTCCCTCCATCTCACAATGTAAGTCATTCTAGTATTTCTCACATTCATATTAATTGATGTTAATCAATCTAGATATACATATCTATCTAGATTCATTAACATCAATATGAATGTGAAAAATATTAGAATGACTTACATTGTGAAACGGAGGAAGTAGTACGTTAAAATATGTATATAATTTGATACATGAAAATGATACTAATAGATTTGTCATAAAACACGTTCATTTGGTTGTAATTTTAATGTTTTATACATCTACAGTCCCTCAAGTTCCATGTTTCCTTCGTTGATGCGTTTTTTGAGTTGGATGAAAATTTCTATTGTTGAAGAGATTTGTGAATGTATTAGACCAACATAAGAGAAATGTTGATTTTAAAGGTACTCCTATTTCAAACTACTTTTGTCTGAAGTCAAACATTTTAATTTTTGCCATCCATTCCTAAAAACTCATATAGTTTAACATAATAAGATTTATGTATTTATTCACTATAAAAATATTTTCATAATTCATATATGATTAAACTAAACAGATTTTTTTAAAAATTAATGGTTAAAACAGTCATATTTAACTTAGGACAAAGCTAGAACGGCGAATAATTTAAAACGAAGAACGTATATAATACATGCATTAATTATTTATTGGTAAATAAGTTTATGTCCAAAACACTAGAAAATATGGAAGTGGAGGAGTAACTAGAAAGAAAAAGTAACGATGAAACACATACATCAAAGTTTGTGTCAATGTTCAAAACAATAAATGAAAAAGAAAACCAGTTCTGTTAAAAAAAGATATTTCTATCTATGCATTCAGATAAATACATATATCTTCTTGGGACGGAGATAGTGGTAGTTTTTTTTACTACTTTTTATTCTTTCGAAACATAAATATTTGATGATGTTCAGAATAAGATTGGATCAAACTTTTAAGGTTTCGACCATGCTCCAAAGAAGCAAATAATTTTTTAACCGGTTCAGTTTCTGTAGGAATCAGATGGAAATCACATGCACCAAAAGGAAGCAAAATATATACTTTCACAAATAATGATGCAGCGTGTTTTGGTTCAATCTCAATCTTCATATGGAATCATAACTAAAACTGAAAAAATATCTTGTTTGTAACTTGTTTGTGAGAATATTTTAGTGCAAAGACCACTAATATATTTTTTAACAAAGACGCCCACAAAGACATCTTATACCTGACTTATATAAAGGAAAGCATGAACAAGTAAAATAATACCATACCAAAAAGAAATACAATCATAATTGACAAAGTCTTCTTGTCCACCATATCCATTACAACCATGTCCACTCTACGTCGTTCCACATCCCTGTCTATCCTATCACCGATAAAGATAAGAAGATAAATAGAGAATCAAGCAAAATCTAGAAGGACCCTACTCACACGGTGACAATTGAAGAACATACTGCGAAAAAGTGGTATGATTTTCACGGTACGGCACGGACAAGCCATAAGGGATTTTAGCCATAGTGGTTAGCTGGGATTGTCTCATAATTTTCGTGGAAACGGTGTGTTTACTTGAAAAAAAAAAGTCTGAGCAGTACAAAAAATGAGCTTGCATGATGAATTTTGACAAATATTTTCTCTCGAAATAATTTGACAAATACTGGAATTCACACCAAGCTATGTATGTATGCGTAACTTATGTTTGTTTGTCTTCGTTCCAAAATTTGCCATTACAACAAAGGATGTTTTGCTACTTATGTACCATGCATAGCAAGAAATCAATGTATGTTCATGTAGCATTTTGGTTTATCCCTCACTTGGTTGTATGTGCATTCGTGGGGCTAACTCCCTTTATTATTTTTGTTGCGTGATTATTATCCTCTTAGCTCGATCAGCTTAATCAAAACCGGTTTGTTGTTTCCCATGAACACCGGCATGTGCCCATGATATCCTCATTCCCCTTCCCCATCACCCTACAAAATCTACATGTTTGACCGGTTTGACCCGATTTCATCTATGGGTTTGACCGGTCAAACCTCGGTCATCTCTCACTAATCTATGATTTTTACTTACCATTTCAACTAAATAACCAAGTTCTTGGGACCAGGTTAATTGAAGCAGATATGCTATGGTAGTATATGTTTGCTAACCATGGATGTGTGAGCTGGTTGTGTGGTTTGCAACTATGCAATGGCCGGTGGCCAATGCTGCTGTCACTTGCTACAAAATTTTTTTGGGCAAGATTTGGGGTGAGATTGGATTGCTGGAATGTGGCCAGGCAAGGCTTCTGCTCCTGCCTTGGACTTTGGGGTTTGGACACCGGTTTTCATGTTGGGAAATGATCCCTGAAAAGTTGGGCTGCCTTGGCTGCTCATCCTTTCGGCGCGTTCCAGCCGATCGACCATCCTTGGCCTCTCGTGATCGTTTTTCATCTCACATGATTTGATTTGGTGCCTGGCTCGTTGCTGTATCATGTAAGAGCAAGTTTAATAGTATAGTCAACTGCTAGTTCCAAATTATTTATAGCTAATTTAATAGCCAATTCATACAATAGTAACTTACTACGTTATTAATATATGGTCCCATCTATCATACATATATTGTGTCTTGAAGTCCGTACTGCAGCTGGCTACAGATCTGTAGCCCGCTGTTATTCTCTCTTATCTTTTATCTCTTTAAAATATGTTTATAGCTGACTTATAGTTTGCTATTGTACCTGCTATGAGGGGAGATGATTAAGACATGTGAAATAAGTTTTTTTTTTAATCCTTGAGACAATGGAAGAGGCAAGATACCTTTGACATCCTGAAAAACTATACTAGATGTCAATAAACAATCTAAAAGAAACGATTTAAGGTGTAAGTGTCATCTATGGTTCACACTAGTAAAGAACTCCGAATACAATTAATGTTGTACGACACAATAATATATCGCAAAATTTTACCATGGAAATAACGAGAAATGATGAAGACAACTTCTCTGTAAGCTTTTATCTTTTCTTATTAACAGTATACTATCTCTTGCCCAACATTACAAAAAGAAATTTGGGGGAATTTTGGGACACGATTTTTATACACTTCGCCAAGCGCCTAGCTTCTAGAGTACCAGAGCACCGGATATTCTCGTTGTCGTTGTTGTGATGCCATATGGGCTACAGGGCTAGTGCAGGGTTTCCCTGCATTGTTTCAGGCATAGGTCAAAGCTAAGACCACAACAAAGAACATGGGATGAGTTAGAGAATTGAGGCGATGGAAGGTTCGACTTGCAAGGTTGACCTAGCCCTAGGGGCCTATTCGCATAGGCAGACAAGATCGCACGATTTGGGCCGACATTCTTCAGAGTGGACTAAACGTTTGCCTGCTCTGATTTAGGATGGTCATCCTCAAGTTCAGGGATGGTGTCTACCAGCAGGCTGAGCTAGTAGTGGTGAGCTGCTCAGATTTTAGCTCCCCTTTGATTTGAAAAATGCATCCAAATTCCAAGCATGCAGACAAAGGCATGAACAAAGAGGAATCTGATAATTCTACTTGATCATTGGGTCTACGGCTGATAGAACGGCATATAAGCAACCAATAAATAATCTGTCAGTAAAACTTTTAAATCTATATTATTCACGGTTTAAAAGCTAATTCTAGAAAATAAAATACGATGAACCCCCCACCCCTAAAAGAATCAACTTGTTTTAAAATTCAAAATTTGACAATTGCTCATAAGCTGAAAAGCAAATGATATTGTATAGGAATCATTTTTGAAATTTAGACTGTTGGAATACTAAGAGGCCTAGTAGAAGAGAAGTGTTGGGAAAATTGAGCCCAGATGGCACACATGTAACAATTAAGAGAGATCATCCGACGAACTCTTCCCTTGGGAAAATGCTTGGTGTTACTGCCAAAATACATGTCAACCAGAACATTTCACCTCAAATTGCCGCACTGGGTATTGATCACAGTAAATTATCGTCATTAATTTGAAGTCGTGTGTAGTAGCTCTATAGCTCAAAATCCAATTTTCATAGCCTCTTGCACCTGATTATTTTGGTTGGCTGGAAGCCACGGTTGACAGTTGACACATCACCAAGGCGCCATGAGTATTCACACCAAATTGCACGAACAAATAAACCTATTCTAACAACGTGGTGCTGCGAGGCCTTTTTCACAATTTGATTTACACGAGAAATAAGATAAGTTACATTTTTAAGCAACAACCTTTGTTAGGGCATCAACCACTTGCTGTCGAGTGGGCAATGCCGGGATGGCTCCTCTCTCTGTCACAGTGAGAGCCCCACAGACATTTGCAAACTTTAGAGCTTCTTTCAATCGGCCTTCATCCTATTTAAACCACACAAGAAGAATTAGAGAAGCATTAAAGCTCCAAGTAGCTGATCAATGATATGCTAGCTTGAAAGCAATGGTGTAGCTCATTAACATGAGACAAGCACAATCAATTCAGATACTCG
Source organism: Oryza sativa Japonica Group (assembly GCF_034140825.1). NCBI lineage: Eukaryota > Viridiplantae > Streptophyta > Magnoliopsida > Poales > Poaceae > Oryza > Oryza sativa. The sequence goes on along the minus strand of NC_089040.1, from coordinate 7,016,172 downwards.
AAGTACACTTTTTTCTTAATGAAATGAAGCGCGTGCCTTTTGCGTTTTCGAGAAAAAAAAAACTCGAAATACACATTTGGGCTATATCAATTTGCTTCCTTTTCAGTTGAAAATCATTTCATACATCCTCATTCTACTGCCACAGAGAACAAAACAAATTGAATGGAAATTCATGTTTATTTCTGTTGTGAACATACCTGCAGCAGTGAAAAATCAACAGATAGCTGGGATAGTATTCCAGCAACAAAGGCATCTCCAGCACCAGTGGTGTCAACAGCATTCACCTTAAGTCCACCAACTCTCCCATTAAATTCCTGTTATTTTACAAGAAACATTAACATTAGGCACAATTTATACAGCCTTAGTTACACAATAAGGTTCCAAGTGACTGCAAGAAAAAATAAACGAGATAGTAATCCTATATACCTATAAAGTTCATCCCCACTAAGTGTAATTAATGCTAATTCTCTCTTCTCTCATGAAGCCACATCACCTCAATTGTTTTTAGCTTTTGGATGATTCATCAAAGGTGTAAATTGCATCTCTTCACATCACCTCAATTGTTTATAGCTTTCGGATGATTCATAAAGGGTATAAATTACATCTCTTCCCCCCAAAAGGCACATCATACAACCCAATCATTTATAACCTATGGATAATTGATAAAGGTAAAAAATATATAAACACATGAAAAAAATCGTATAGTAGGTAAGAAAGAAAATTTTAGAAGTAATATCTACTATATTATCACATAATTCTCCCGCAGCAACGCGCCGGGTACCCATCTAGTAAAACAATAATCTCCAACCTCCAAGTGTGACCATGTTCATCACAAATACTCCCTTCGGTTTTTAATGTTTGACGCTGTTGACTTTTACATATATGTTTGACATTCATCTTATTTAAAAATTTTGTGAAAATATGTAAAAATATAAGTCATGCTTGAAGTAGTTTTAATGATCACAACAAAATAAATGATAATTACTTAATTGTTTTGAATAAGATGAATGGTTAAACATATATCCAAAAGTCAACGGCATCAAACTTTAAAAGCCGGAGGGAGTAAATATAGAATATTTCTATTATATCAGAAATGATTATATCAAATCCTGCATTACTTTTGTGAGGAAATAAGTGTGCTTAAGGAGATAATAGAAAGGGCGTCAATAACAATTTTTTACTGACATAAATTGGTTAAGAAACAATGCGAATGTTAGTCATATACAGCTGATAGACAGACAAAATTACCTTAGAATAATATCTACAACCTTCTGGACCTTCAGTGACAAGAAGCAGTTTCAGATTTGGGTGCATGAGTTTTTTTATTACAGAATCATCATATGGATCCTCCCCTTTCGTCAAAAAGGAAACCTCCTCTTCACTAATCTGTTTCAAAAGGAATGCACAATCAAATCAAGCACTTCTTTAACCTATAAATTGCTTTCCCTGTTAAACTTTACCTTGATAACATCAGCAGTTTCCCATATGCTCAGTATACCATCTCTAGCATCATCAGCTGATGACCACAGTGGGAGCCTCAAATTCGGATCATACGAAATTAGCACCCCAGCATCTTTAGCAGCTTTGGCAGCTGCAATATGTGCAGTTTTACATGGTTCAGTTATAAGACTTATCGAGCCATGGTGGAAGATTTTTGCCTAGCATGGTTACCATGATTAAGTTAGCTCCAGTTTGACACAAAATATTACATGATTATTGAAGGCACTAGCAGTAGATAGGGCATAGGCATAATATCATTCACCAAGGTGTACCTTTCTGATAAGATCAAGGTCAAGTTCCTTTTCTTCAAGCAGCATATCTGCACTTGGATTGCGATAAAACATAAATTCACGTTCACCATCATTTCGGAGTGTCACAAATGCCAAAGCTGTTCTAGCATGCGCATCAAATAGCAATCCTTGATTGTTTACATTATTTTCCTTCAGTATGTCAGCTAGCATGTAACCAAATTCATCATCGCCAACCTGCATGTGTTGAATATTGAACAGCGTGTAGTGAAAAAAAAGCCTCTTGATTTTGAAGCTAAAACTGCTGGGCTGAAAAACCTAACAGCAATACAAATAAGTGCATTTTGAAATGAAGCCAACTCTTAATAGGAATGGAACATAATGGTTTTGAGCACCAGGCCCGTATATACAGTAGTTCAGGGTGAGCTACTGAAAAGGGCCCCCAAATTTTACTTAAGTAGTAATGGTATGATTAGGTATAAGTAGCAGCTAGCAATCAACAGCAATACGGCATTGACTCCATGTCCTTCCCAAGGTATCCAGAGCTTCTCACACCTCTGCAGCTCTCTTCCTTCTCAACAGTTAGTCAATTGATTTCTTGATTTCTTCCACCGTTCCCCATGAAAATCATTTCCTCTCCCTCCTATTTTTTCTCCTACCAATTAAAATCACAGAGACAATGAATTCACTCCCTCCCATCTCATCTACCTTTTCTATGTTTCTTCCTAACTCAAATTGGGGCTGCAATGATTCGCAATGACAATGAAAATTGATGACTTTTTTTCCTATTTCTTATTCTTGAAAAAATGTTTCAGTCATATAATGAAGCAAAAATATATTTAGTTATTAGCATTTACCAAATGTAGGGCCTCATTTTGTATTTATCACCAGGGCCTCTAATTCTTAGGTACGGGACTGTTGAGCACACTGCACTTTTGGCATCCAAATTCTAAAAATATCTTCCTAGGGCAGCAGATTTGCAAAATTACTCACATAAACCCATCATCTAGTTCAAGTTCCAAAATGTGCCAACATAGAAGTGTTTGCTGGCTCTTTTGATGTTTTCCTCTGATTCGTTTAGCTTGGGTAACTCTCAAGGTGATGCTCCTATGTCCTAGTCAGTGATAGAAGCGTTTGCTCTACTGAGAGGTACAAGCATGACAGAAGAACCAGAGATGACATGACCTGCTACAATATGCAGAAAGTAAATCGACAGGCTTCCACAAATACAATTCCTAAAAGCCAGAAAACATATGATACAATTGGTTGGCTGCCTGCATTCTTAACCCTGACCAGACAGACACAAAAGGATGCCTCGGGCGGTTGGACCTGCCTTGGCAGGAAAAACGAATTTGCACATCTTTTCCATAGCTTGGCTGGGCTGATGTTGTACGTGAGTACATGTGATTCTTTCATATGCCTCCCAGAATACACGTCTTTTATTTCTTATCTACTGCACATGCTTGCTCCCTCCCTCATCTCTGACTCTGAAGCTGCTGTTCTTCTTCATTTTCTTGGCTACAACTTCATTTCAGCAGAAACTCTTGATCTCCCAAACACCAAGGCACATTCCATTTTACTGTGGCATAGTTGAGAGGATCTTCACCCAGATGGCTTTGTCCTGCTCTATTGTGGTATCTTGCGTTGTCTCCTACTGCTCTTATTTGCTTTCTTGAGCAAGAAAGAAGATTGAATTTGTACAATCTAAACTGTGTCCTTTTTCAGGCCCCAAACAGAAAGTGCAATAGCACAAATACGCATGTAGCACGCATAAACAGGAAGAAAGTTTGCAAATTACCTTTCCAATGAAAGCCGATGACCCACCAAGACGAGCAATTCCAACTGCAACATTAGCAGGTGCGCCCCCTGGAGCCTTCTTGAAGGCTGACGCTTCTGCTAATGATACACCATTGACAGTTGGGACGAAGTCAATGAGCAATTCTCCAAAGCACACCACATGTGGAGAACTGCTTGTTCCAGGGGTGCCATCACTGTTTGAAACTGCTTTGGTACAAACTGTCATTGAAAATTGAACAAAAGCAAGAAATCGTCAGATTCACTATCTAAAAGGACCTTCAAACTAAATATCTCTAAGTTCACTAGATGTTAAATGAGTGCAACTGGCACATAATGTCACAGAAGATGGCTATGGCGAGTAGGGTGACATAGAGTGCAACCCACTTCAGTCACGAGAAAAAAAAATTCAAGTACTTGTAAGAGGAGTACAAAATTATGCTATACTGCTACTCCCTCCGTTTCAGGTTATAAGTCGTTTTGACTTTGGTCAAAGTCAAACTATTTCAAGTTTGACTATGTTTATAGACAAATATAGTAATATTTACAATACTAAATTAGTTTCATCAAATCAATAATTGAATATATTTTCATAATAAATTTGTCTTAGGTTGAAAATATTACTATTTTTTTCTACAAATTTGGTCAAACTTAAAGCATTTTGACTTTGACCAAAGTCAAAATGACTTATAACCTAAAACGGAGGGAGTATATGTTTTGGCACAGATTACCAGTTTACCACAAAAAATGAGTCCAACACCTTCCTTGACAACCCCAATCCCAATCAGCATTACTACAATACAGTTAAGTTAATTGTGTCAACGCCATAAAATAGAAGCCTTCCGTAGTTGACATAACAGTTATAATCACCAAAAATAGCCTCAGTTTTCACACTAAGCATAATTTGTCATCACCGCATAACTAAATTTTTTTTCACATGTTCCACAAAAAACTAAAAAATGTTCACATGCATGATGCCCCAGCCTACATTTTCATCGGTGCACATTATCCAAGCGTGATATTGGCACCAACTCCAACCGTCACTAGGATTCAACTTCCTGATCAGTCAAAACTGTTAGTAAAAGCACACCAAGTTCATGTGCGAACGGAGTTGCATTTCTCACAGACGACAAAGCCATGAGCTCGCGGCCGCCACACACCAAGCTCACATTTCAACTACGCCGGCCGCGGTGTCCCATCCCTTGGGCAAGGCTTGGCTCCCGGAGCGAGCTATCGAATCAACGAAACCGTCCCCAAATCAACTCCCGCAGCCAGCCAAACCCGAGGTCCGAACCCCCCCAAACAGAGAGCGGTGCCAGTCGCAGTACCTGCGGATGACGTCCGGAGCGGCGCGAGGAACGCGGCGTTGCGGGGCCGCGCGGCCGCGGCGGGGAGGGAGCAGCGGAAGATGCGGCCGGCGCTGAAGCAGGGACGACGTGAGGTGGTGGGGAGCCGGCCCGCGGTGAAGGGCGGCGGCGGCGGCGGCGCGGCGTGGAGAGCCATCCCGGAGTTGCGGATGCGGCGGTGGCGTAGCCGAGAATATGGCCGCCGCGGGGCGGCGGAACCGATCGAGGAGGCGGAGGCGGCGAGGTGGGGGGGGGGGGGGGGGGGGAAGCAGGAAGCTAGGCGAGCGGCTGAGCTCCGCCGCTGCGAGAGAGTGTGGACTAAAACGGAGGTCAAAAGCTGACAAAGCTGGTGCGGATCTTTCGTGGGAGAGGAGCAGAACGCCGGCCGTCTGATTGTCCTGTACTACATACCAAACGGACGGTGCAGATTGCACGTGTCAAGAAAAATTCATACGCACTCTTGAGAATCAGGAGATCTAGCTTTTAATTTATTTTCTAAATACTATAATTATAGCTTCTTAAATCTTAGATGAAAAGTTAAACGGTTAGAAAAGGAAGCTAGAGATGTTATAAGCTCCTCCCAACAGGTCTGAGGCACAATCAAAAAGATTTTGAATTTTATCCTCCATCTCAAAAAAATATTAGAATGTGTCATATTCAATACTATTTGCTTATATTTTGGTTAGTATATATTTGTGGTATTAGAATATTGTCCTATCTAATATTAGGTGTTTATGTTTTGGGACGGAAGGTGGTAGATTTTAAGAATAATTTGTGTGTTTCTTCCCTTTTATTAAGCATATATACACGAGAAGAGAATCATCAAGCAATAAAAGCGACGAAGGAACCTTGAAAGTTGGTCTTACGGAAAATGAAATAAATCTGAAATTAAAATCAGCATTTTGGATTATAATGCAAGGACTTGCCAAGCTGGGCCTAATTTGGACTAAGCACAACTAACTAACTATACCCCCATCTATATCAGCCCACGAAATGCGCAAGTACGATGGAACATTTGCATTAGCCTTTTACTTATACAGCACTAGAAAATCAGCTCAAGTTCTACCTATCCAGAAAAAAATTAAGCCTGATTCCACCATTTTAGAGCCGGCATTACATGATCTGCACCGCAGCGTGTAAGTTTATAGGATTTCTACGTTGGTTTCGGACAAAAAAAAATTATAAGAGTACCTAGCATAACACTTCCGTTATTTTAGAATACTAACTTCTTATTATAGATCTGGACGCTAAGAGTTACTATCTCTATTCTAAAACATAATTACTTCTAGCTCTATATCTAAATATAAAAGAGTATGTTTAGCTATGTAGTTGGAAGCTATATTTTAAGATAGACATAGTATTTTCTTTTAGGGGCAATTGTAAATTTACCGCTAATTTGAATCGTTATTACAAGACTGCCACTAGAAAATTGTAAAAATATCACTGGAACTGTCATTCGAGTTTCTTTTAAGACGGAGGAAGCAATTCTCAATTGAGTCCAGTGCAAACCGTGTAACAAAATCCTCAAATACATCTGCTGAGCAAAACATCCCTTAGCTAGCAAAGTTGAGACATCACTCATGGTTCAGCAACAGCCGTAACCTCCTCTCCTCTCGGTTGGCATGTTCGACCGTGCCACTCCCGGTCGGCCACACACACAAGTGCTTCCTAGGAAGTGGGCAACATGCTCCGATGCTCCACCAGCCAGTGGACTGGATTGCTCCGTTTCGTATCAGCTCCGGCCTGGCCGCTTTTCCAGCTCACCGGTCGACGAGCACGTACGTATTACGGATGAAAATGGACATGGTAATTCCCCACGGATCAAGGATCGTGCAATTGTCTTTTTTTAACCTTTTACTACTAACATGTTTATACTTTACAATGGGTTAAACTCATATATGATGGGTGTATTTTTCAATATAGACCAGACCATATGATTAGAGATTAACTGGTAAGTGGATTAAAGATAAAACACGGTAGTAAGCTGGTGATCACACAGAGAGAGGGCGGAAGGAGGATGATTCTACTCAAATACTCCCTCCGTTTCCGAATATTTAACACCGTTGACTTTTTATTACGTGTTTGGCCATTCATCTTATTTAAAAAATTTAAGTAATTATTTATTCTTTTCATATCATTTGATTCATTGTTAAATATACTTTCATGTACACATATAGTTTTACATATTTCACAAATTTTTTTAATAAGACGAACGGTCAAACATGTGCTAAAAAGTCAACGGTGTCAAACATTTTGAAACGGAGGGAATAGTATAGATTTTAGCTACATATAGAATCTGAATATTCTAATTTATTTCAGTAGTAGGCTATAGTCATCACCAAATAGTTTAAGGAACTCCATAAATAAAGAAATTCTTGACCAATCGAGAGAATCATCGTATTGTTTCTGGTCGTTTTCATCCTTTACTACATGTCCCTGGCTTTGTCACTTCGGATGCTCCCCGCTTGCCAAGCCTCATCAGCGAACAACTAGCATGTCATATTGTCATCAACCTGTTGTACAAGTTGTATTATACTGGGCTAATGCATATCCTTTCTGCTTGTTGTGTCACACAAACTTAGACAATGCTTTATCTTGCTGACAATATCAGATTTGAGACCTCATGGAGTCATGGTGTGACAAGTTACAATTTGTTAGGTGTTGTCACCAACTCACTACTCCTATTGGTTTAGAAGACAAGTGTTGAGACAACCGGTCTACTTTCAGATTATAGAATAAAATTACCCGAATCTCTTTACTCAGTGACGGATACAGGAAGAAATAGCAGGAGGTCTGAACAAACTAGAACAAAGCTACAGCCCCCCTCCCATCCACGTATAGCAAAAAAAAAATGTGTGAGCTCACGCTAGTAGTGAAGACTCGAGCCTCCACCGTCCTCATATTGGATTTGTCTCTACTCATAGTTATGTCTTATTAGTACGTGATTACATGGGATTTAAAACTCTTAACTATGTCTACTGGTTTCTTATATATTATCTACATAATTATAAAAAAATAACAAGATATATTAATATCACTATATAAACATGTAAATTCAAATTCAAGATCTATATGTTACAACAAAATTAACAAACTAAACTCTACTATTATATACATATTCACAGTTATTCTTTTAACTATTAAATTTGAACTTGCATATTATACCACATATTAATTTTTATATATTATCAATTTTTCATAATTATTTAAATAATATATAAGAAACGAGTAAACATCTTCTTGACATATTGAAATCATTTCCCTGATTATAGCGCTCTGTATTCAAGACAACCGGTCTGTCAAATGAACCGGTTGTCGGCCGGCTACTGAAATTCATATATTTAAATTTCAAATTCATATATTTAAATTTGAATTATTTAGATAACGGTTACCGGCCGAGTTGGTATATGGAATAAACGCAGCTATAACAAGGGGGGCAATTGCGCTAGCTCTTGCAACTTTTGCATGCAAGTTGTGAGAACGAGAATTAATTTGTCTCCGGCTAATGATCAGATGACCATTAATTAGCAGTAGCAGTCACAGTAACAGTTTGCTACTTGGAAATTGACACACATTTCGGGCATGTTCACTTTGATGCCAAAAAAAATCTTACCAAAATTTTAGTATTACTAAAATTTTGGCATAGTTGCCTTACCAAAATTTTGGCAGGATTTCTTATATAGTTACCAAAATTTGGTAGCAAAATAAATGTAACTACTTTTTTAGTAACTTTACTAAAATTTAATAAGGTTAAAAATGACATCAAAGTGAACGGTCCTCATTTTGGCAAGTGGATGCATGCCCTGCGCACAAACTGATTAAACTAGTTGGTCGCTGGACCATTTCCCACTTCCCCACTATATAGTATACTAGTATACTCCACGAAAGTGATGCGATTTCAATTTTAAAAACCAGACTCCACCCTTTTTGGCTGAATCGTATGGTTTCTAGACGAATCGAACTGGGCTTAGTCAGGGGTTCTTTTTTTTTCCTCCTTTTTCTCTTTTTCTTTTTTCTTGCGTTAGTTGTGTGCATGGGTGGCGCATACGCACCACATGACGTGTTCGTTTCTTGTTTCCTCTCGTGGATAATTCTGAAAATGACGGGAAGATGATGGAATCGCCTCAAATTTGATATATAGTTAGGTCGGAATTGCTGATAAAAAATATATTAAAAGGGCGCTTGATTATCACGAAAGCGATAAGTTCATGCGTTAACGTGCTTCATGTTAAGGGGGAAAACGGCCGGAAGATTGAAAAAATTGCATCTACTACGTTTAATTTATTTATTTTTTGACTACAGGACAAAGCTTCCACCAAATCACAGGAGGATGAGAATTACTCAAAACACCATCTTTTCTAATTACGTGTACAAACTAAATCATTGCATCCGCTTTGAACGGTAAGAAATAAGCCGCGTCAACCATCGACGCATTTATGCAAACGAAATAATTTGACCAACTACGCGTACTGCGCACATACACCACTACACCAGCACTATGGTGTAGTTGTAATGCATACGCATGCCACACGAATAACGAAAATGTGCTTATGGTAAGGGCCAACTACATATTTGCCAATGGTTTGAACCGTTATTGTGAATTTCATTGTAAGAAATGTAATTGCATATTTGCCATAAAAAGGGTCAAAACCCAACATACCTGTCATTGGATTGATAGGTTAGACAAACACCGTTAGATGATGGATTTTCCCAAAAATAGGACAAGAATGCCCTGATGCATGCTGCTGCAGAATGCCTCGGCACCTCCCTGCCGCCTGACACCCCTGCTGCCCCCAGCCACAGTCGCTACTCGCCAAAATCATCTCCACGAGCTCCTCCATTTGTCATCTACTTCAGTGTGACCATTTTTAGGTTGATTCGGAGGAAGTGATGAGGGGATTTGGGATTAGGGTTCTTAGAGAGAGAGAGAGAGAGGGGGGCCCCCGTTCCTCACGATGGAGTGAAGAGCAAAGATTGTGAGAGATGAGCAGCAAGGGGATCAAGGGCAAAATGGTCTTTTCATGTTTATTTCTTTTTTAAGAATTATTTTTGTCGTCTTATTTGCACGAAAATAAATGGTAGTGGCAAACGGAAGCAACACAAATTAAAATCAGTGGTAAATTTACTATTCATGTTTTTTAATGGCTATTTTGAGTTAGAGGGTGAAAGTATTGGTATATTTGTAATTTCCCCTTACAGTAAAGTTACAGGTACACTATTATACTTTTCAACTCTCTCCATGCTAAAAAAATTATTTTAATACTAAATTTTGTCCTAAAATATAGTTATTCATAAAATATACAAGGGATGTTTGCAGTGGAGAAATACTTTACTGAAATGTCCAGGACACCATTCATCTCCAGTTCTCTACACTCCCCACCCACCTCCCATCAACCGAAACAATTCTGAAGGATAATTTAGGTCTTTTTACCCCTCTCTCTCTTCAATCTCCAGAAAACACTCTAAAGATAGTTATGTTTTAAGATGGAGTGATTAGCATTTAAACCCATACACCATAAATAATTTAGTTTAAACCCATACCACACTGACATATCCTTCCACTCCTACATACTCGTCGCCAATTTCGATTATTCTACAAGGTTATCCATATACAAGAAATTTCCCTAATGTACCTTCAAAATTTACCTAATCCCTTTTATGTCTTCGAGTTGCTCATTTCTTTATATATATCTTCAAATTTTGGGTCCCTTTCATACACTTTTTGTTAGTTGAACATGAGTTGACTGTTAAATTCATATAAAAAGGTATATTTGCCCTTTGGTATGAAGAAATATATAAATTTATGGAGTATATTGCTAGAGTGTAAAATTTTGTTATATGATACTATTGTTTGTTATGTGAGATATTATTTATGACAAAATTTATTTTTAGACATGACATAAAAATTAATATTTATTTATTAGTTATTAAATATTGTTTTATGTAGCATATAAATAGATTTGTCTTATACAATAAATATGTTTTACTATAAAAAAATATGCTACATATACAATTTTTAGTAACTAAAAGCAAAGATTAAATTTTTTTTGTCAGTCTAAAAAATAATGTTGTCCTGAATAATAGAGCACACAACAAACTCATAAAATATAAAAGTCTCATATAACAAATTTCTACACTTTATATGTTTCTTCACACCAAAGGGCAAAATTAACTTTTTTTTATAAGAATTTAACATTCAACTGGCAAAAAGAGTATGGAAGGGATCTAAACCAAAGTTTGGGTTAGAAGGGATCGGGCAATTTCAGGGTTAATTAAAAAAGAGTTTTCTCATATACATATTATATGACTTCACTTAGTATTATTTTCGCACTATACAATTGCCCTTTGTACTTTTAATCCACCTATTCAATTTAAATAAACAAAAAGAAGCTTTAAATATAGAAGGACATACAAAAGTTTTTTGCCGGACCAACCCGAAAAAGTTTTCATTTAGAAGAAAAAAAAGAACACAAAAAAGTTCACCACGGATCACTATCATCTACTCCCTCTGTCCCAAAAAAAAAGCCAACTCCCTCATAGTATAACGAATCTAGGTGTGACCCCTCCTAATACAATAAATCTAGACATATTCGTTATATTAGGAGGGGTCATATCCTCTTCTAGGTTAGCTTTTTTTTTTTTGGATGGAGGGAGTACGTGCTTATGCACATGGCAGACTGGATGCATCACAAGTTCACAACAAACAATTCCATCTTAAAAATCATCAATTTCTACATTCTTGATTTCTAGTAAAGGACGACGCTCCCAGTATTCATTCTGTTAACAACAAGAAGGTTAGCACATGTATTTTACTTGGTGCATGTTTATAGATTTTGAAATTTTAATTTTGAAATTACATTTTGGGACAAAAAATGATTTAAAATAAAAAAAATTCAACTACAAAGTTGTAGATCGTGTCGAGGGCTACAAGTTTGATATAAAATTTGTCTTCATTAGAGTTCACATGAAAAAGTTATGAATTATTTTTAAATATAAAGTCTTTAGACCGTCCTATTTGACCCAGATGATATTCAAATCCTAGTTTATAGACTGAATAAGTTGGAGGACCTAAACGAGTGATCTGCAAGTTTAGAGACCGGGATGACACAGCGGTACAAGTTTAGAGACCGGTGATGGACTTTACTCTTAATATTATATTCCCTTGAAAAAAATGACAACAATCCAGTAATACATTTGTCCTGCAAGATCAGCCATTTGTCCTATTATCAACATGCCATGTTGTTTCGATCTCTCCTAGGCTGCCAAGCTAGGGTGGCTTAACGAGGCCCCCGGAGCTCGGCAGGAAGCTTCCCAGCTGTCTCCACTTTTAATTAAGCATAGCATGCATCAAACTAGCTCAGAGTATATATTAGTGCTCGATTGCGAGTTTACAAAAGAATCGGAGTAAATTTCATATTAAGCCACCTATTTTTACGTTAGTTACATAAATTGGAATAGGGTTAAGTTAATCTTTTCACTATTGAGCCAATCTTTCTAGCTTCTCCTCTTTCCTCTCCATTGAGCTGGAGTTGCTACTGGTTAGCAGCGTCGGTACCCTCCGCTCGTTCTTGCAGCATCCATACCATTGTCGTGCTGAACCACCATGGATCCAACGCATATGTGATTAGTTCAAACACTATATAATTTTAGGATGATATATGTATGGAGCTTTTTGTGGGGACTCTTATGCAAAAGTTTCTTTTACTAGCAAAGGCTTTGCTATGGACAGAAGAAATATTACTAATATATGATAGTAAAATATTTTTTTTTACAAATATCTTAATATAATTTGTTTGTTTATTTGCTTATGTGCTATTCACATGAGCTAATGTTGAACTATACCATAATATTAGAATATAGCAGGAGTCAATCTATAAAAAAAATAAAAAAACAATAGTGGGGTGGCAGATACACTGCTGCCACCATTGGAGACTTTTAAAAATGAGTAGTAATTCCTCCGTTTCACAATGTAAGTCATTATAGCATTTCCCACATTCATATTGATATTAATGAATCTAGATAGATTTATATATCTAGATTTATTAGAATATGAGAAATATTAGAATGACTTACATTATAAAACGGATGGAGTACATATATTAACAAATATACACATTAATTAATTAAACCCTTTTTGCGCTTATCGCTCGTGAAAGGAACGAAGCAAAACTCATCGTAACCCACAACTTAAAAGTAATGCAAGACAACAGCTAGCCATAACAAAAACATTTATTGTATCCCTTACATATACTACTGTATACTCTATCCATACTCGTAAAGAAAATCGCTTAGGATAATATTTAAGTCAAACCTTAAGAATATATAAATCATGAATAACTTTTAAGTTGTTGAGTTTGAAAATATAAAAATTATATGAATAGATTTGTCTTAAAAATACTTTCATAAAAGTATACCTATATCATTTTTCAATAAATATTTTTATAGAAACAAGAAGTCAAAGTTATGTTTTATTTTGGAGACCGTGTCGCTGTTCAAAACGACTTCCTTTGCGAGTACGGAGAAAGCACATTGTTTTAGGAAAAAAAACTTTTTTTTGGTATAATGAAAACAGAATATATTATTGGTCTTACTCATTTGTTGATTAGTCTCTAGCTACCACCTTGAAAGTGTATTTCACTGAAATACTTGAAACCTGTAATTTTTTTTATGCGTGTGCATTATATTTGGCATTGCATCATGATAATATGTAGACGAAAGATGACGAGATTAGCCTTCCGGTTACAAAAAGGGAAAAAGACGAGAGACGAGATGAGCCTAGGACGGAGAATCTTTTAGTACCAACATGGCATCGAGGGCCACGTGCACGGGGCGCGTTGCCGCGTTCAACCCATCGCGATGCCCAAATCGCAACTTCGCATCGCGAATTCATCATAAGGAAAAGAAAAAAAAAGGGCAATCGCGTAGTAGTAGCATAGGAGAGCATATACAACAGCAACTATAAACCATCTATAAACATATTTTAAAAAGATAAAAGAGGAGAGAGAAGAACAACAGACTATAGATTTATAGCCAGATGCACAGACTCTAAAACAATATATGTATGACAGGTGGGACCAGATATTAATAGTGTAATATGTAACTATTGTATAAATTGCCAGCTGTAGCACAGACTCCAAGACACAATATATGTATGACATGTGGGACCAGATATTAATAGTGCAATATGCAACTATTGTATAAATTAGCTATTAAATTGACTATAAAAGATTTGGAGTTAGGACTTGGCTATACTACTTCATCCGTCCCATAATATAGTAATGTAAGATATGATGGGACGTTTTATAATACAACAAATCTGGTCAGACCTCCTGTTTAGATTCATTGAGCTATAAAATGTCTTATATAGTTCTTATATAGTTCTTGTTATATTATGGGACAGATAGTGTATTAAACTTGCTTGGAGTAAAAGCGGAATTCCCACGGAAAAAAAACGAGCGACCCAACCCTGGTGCCTGGCAGTACTCCAGTGGTACGGTGGGCCCACCTGCTAGTGGCAGAGCTGTACCACCACGCACACGGCGGCGGCGAGCTCAATGTCACGTGGGCCCAGCGGGATCGTGGGACCCACATGGTAGTGGAGGAGGAGGTGGTGGTGGGCGCGGCCGGTTTACGAGGAGGACGACGAGGTGGGCCCCACCCGCCAACTTGCCTCCCCCGCGCGCAGCGCGCGCCGCAGCCTCTCGCCCGACGGCGAGAGTAGGCGGAAGCGGTGGGCCCCACCGGCCGGTGACGTCCACCCCCTGTGGGTCCCGGACGTCAGTGAAAGAGCAGATGGTTTTCTAGATTTCCACCGTGAACGCAATGCGGGGCCCGAGTATACCCCGCCGCGTTCGCTATCCGGGGCGCCCTTTTCTTGCATGTCCCCCGCGACAAGTTTCCCAAGCAGCAGTGCGCCATCCCTCTGCCATGTGGGTCCATGCCTTATCTGGTCCCACATGTCAGTACTAGCAGGTCCATCTCCCGCACCAACGGGACCTTTCTTTCTTTATTAAATTTAGAAGAAGTGTTCGCTAATCACACCCAAGCGCCATTTTAATTGAAATTTAAGCGAACTTAATTTGATTTTTTAATCGGATTTACGAGCGGGAGGAGAGAATTCGGGCGACTAGAGTATAGCGCAGCCGCAAGCAAACAGCCAGCCAGCCAGTTGCAGCGAAGCAATAATAATAAAAACCGGATTAAATTAAATTAATGCGGCTTGGAACTGCTCGTAGGCAGGTCAATACTGCGACTCCTTCTCCTTTCTCTCGCTGTGCTCTTCTCTTCTCTTCCATTCGCCTCCGCATCCGAAGCCATGTTGGATCCACCGCCCCACCACCACCAGCATCGGTAGCGGCGGCGGCGGAGACGGTGGCGGGAGCGGGATGAAGAACTTCCTCCGGAAGCTCCACATCGGCGACTCGGCCGGCGATGGCGCCTCGTCGCTCGCGCCTCCTCCGCCGGTCTCCAAAAAGGGCGGCGGAGGCGGTGGAGGTGGCGGTGGTGGTGGAGCGCAGCACGAGCATAAGCACGGTTCTGGGATCTCGAGCTGGCTTAGCTCCGTGACCGGGCGGCCGCAGACGCAGCCGTCGCCATCGCCGCCGTTTGCGGCGGACGCGGTGGTGGAGGCGGAGGCGGCGGCGTTGGCGTCGTCGGTGGAGGTGAGGAGGCTGGAGGTCGAGGAGGAGGAGGAGAAGGCGAGGAGGGAGTCGCGGGAGGAGTCGGTGAGGAAGAGGGAGATGGAGAAGGAGAAGCAGGAGGCGGAGCTGGAGGAGTACCACATGCAGCTCGCGCTGGAGATGAGCGCGCGGGAGGATCCCGAGGCGACGCAGATCGAGGTAGCCAAGCAGATCAGTCTCGGCTCCTGCCCGCTCCAGAGCTCCCCCGCCGAGGTCGTCGCCTTCCGCTACTGGGTACTCTCACCGTCTCATCCCTCCTGCTCGATCCTAATCTTTTTGGTTTTTGCTCCTCGCGTCGCACGCTGTTCGCATTGTTTACTGCGATGGGATCTCGCTCTTGCTTTGTTGAGTAAACTTAGACGTTCAAATACAAACCATTCGATTAGTTATTAGTGGTAACAAAATGGGAAGGATGGTGTTTTTGTTGATGAAATAGCTGTCATGAGATGGGTTGATCATGGTATGTTCATCTACAGTCTGATAACTGTTGTTCAGTCATGAAAGGGGTGGCCGAACTTGTGGTAGTTATGTAACCTATACATACTCATTTTGGCCATTTGGTTTATCTGCAATGATGTTAGTGAGAAATAGCACCCCGTGGATTAAGCAGCTATTAGCATTCAGACTATTAGCACTTTGGAACAAAACAAGCAGTCTATGAACTTTTGTGGTGGTCCTTGGTCCTTTGTTGAGGTGTTATCACTTATCAGAATAATGGCTGATCAAGCTGCCTTTCTTTTTGTGGATGGTACTGTCTAACGATAATGAGGCAAATGAACACTCAGCTTGTAGTCCTCAAATGACCAACTTAGATGCTTTCTTTTCAGTATAAATTGTTCACAAGTGAATATTGCCCTACTTATTTGTGACTCTTACCATTTTCGTACTTGCCTCATATGGTAGATTTGTTCGTGCTTCACAGAGTTTCAGTGCCCTTAGCTACGACGACAAAATCTTGGATGGTTTCTATGACATTTTTGTCATTGGGGACGAGCCCACATTGCCAACCATACCCTCCTTGACGGAACTGCATCAACAGCCATTTTCACATGCATCCAAAACAGAAGCCGTATTGGTCAACAGAGCACAAGACACCAAACTTGTACAACTTGAGCAGAAGGCACTCATCATGGCTGTGGAAGTTCGCTCGAAAACTCCAGAGTTTGTTGGGCACAACCTGGTCCAGAGACTAGCTACTTTAGTTTCCGACTACATGGGTGGACCAGTCATCGATCCAGAAAGCTTTTTGTCCAAGTACCAGAATGTGAGCAGCTCTCTGAGAGCTAGTATAAGAAGTGCTGTTATGCCTCTCGGTGAGTTAACAATTGGTCTGGCTCGTCACCGTGCACTGCTTTTTAAGGTTAGTGACTATTGGATTTCGGCCATCCATCTAAGCCATCATTTCCTTTTCTAATTATGATGTTTTTTAGATAGCAGATATTGACGTCCATTAATTTTCAAATGCAATATCTGCTCTATTGTTATCAAATTTCTGTTCAGTGCACAATATGACATGGCACATTCTTGTTCTCGTTCTATCAGTAGCACAAGACCTGGCTTCATTCTTGTTCTAGACTTTTAGTCCTTGTACCGGATTCATGACATAGTGGATTTAATGCATAAGCATCACTTCATTAAAGGTTTTGTGGCTTGGAGATGTGTAAATGCTAATATCTACATTTGCAAACTTGCATCTAGGTTTTGGCCGACAGCCTCGCTGTTCCTTGTCGACTAGTTAAAGGAAGACAGTACACTGGATCGGATGATGGAGCTTTGAGCATTGTGAAATTTAATGATGGAAGGTACTTACTAATTCCTTGAAAATATAAACTAGGGCTTTTAGACTTGGATGTTATTAATGTTTACTTGCTTAGCATAATTGTATCTGGACATCTAGAGCATTGTGAAAGTTAATGATGGAAGGTATTTACTAATTCCTTGACAACAGAAACTAGGACTTTTATACTTGGATAAAAGTGATATTAATGCTTACTTGCTTAGTATAGTTGTGTCTGGCCATCCAGTTTTCCTCCTCACATGTTTGTTAACAATCTAAATGGTAAGTATGGAAAAACTTCTTGTAATGCTGCCTGCACTGTATTATATTATTGCAGGGAGTACATTGTTGATCTCATGTCAGATCCAGGTACTCTTATACCTTCAGACGGTGCGGGCTTGGGTAGAGAATTTGAAGATAGTTTATTTGCAGATAGTCACCATGTTAACAAAGATGACTGTAACACTCAGTTGGGGTCTTCCTTTAGTGAAGTCTCAAGTTCTATGTATGGTTCTTTTGAGAATGAGTCACTTGAAAAAGTATCCACACCCAGCAATTTTGGGCATTCTGATCCTTATGGCATAACAACTGGCCAGACTGGCAGCCAGGGATCAGCGGTATCTGGTTCATTTGGGGAACTATCAATTAGCACAAGCACAAGTGAAAATTTGCCTGTTATTCATGAATCTAGAAATACAGACCATACCATGAGTACACAGAGCAAAGATAAGTCCTCTGCAGCGAATAATTCGTCATCAAGTTCTCCTTCATCTTCTGAGGTGGGTGGTGCTCCAGCAGTACGAAGGATGAAAGTGAAAGATGTCTCAGAATATATGATTAGTGCTGCAAAAGAAAACCCCCAGATAGCTGAGAGGATCCATGCTGTCTTACTTGAAAATGGAGTTGTCCCACCACCTGATTTGTTTTCAGAAGAATCAAGGGAACAACCTAAAGACCTTATTGTGTATGACACATCTCTGTTTCAAACTAAAGATGAAATGATAAAGAGGATGAATGAGCTTGAATCTACAACAAACGCTGATTTTTGTCATGGTCCTTCGGTGCCACATCCCCCTGGACATGAACTCCAAACAAAGGCTGTTCCTTATCGGATTCCTCTGGATCTTAAACCTATCCAGGGGCTGGGTACCTACCATCCCTCAGATTCCCGGAACAGTACTGGTAGTTCACATATGTATGAACCATCTGCACCTCCCCAGGAGGATCCACTACAACTTATAAAACAAATGCCTGTTGCAGCAGCTGCTGTTGCAACCGCTGCAGTGGTTGCATCCTCAATGGTTGTCGCTGCAGCTAAATCTAACAGTGATATCAAACTCGACGTGCCTGTTGCTGCTGCGGCGACTGCTGCTGCAGTTGTGGCTACAACTGCTGCTGTTAACAAGCAGTACGAATACTTGGAACCTGGTTGTCAATTGCTTAGTTTGCCAAGTTCTTCAGGGGCAAATGAATTGATCCCGAAGGGTAGACATGACTTCTGGGATAATCAGCTTGAAATTGATCATGGACAAACTAGTGTTCCCGAGAAAGAAAAAGATTTGGTTGAAGTACCTCAGGAAGCTGAAAGAGTCTCTGACAAGTCGGTTGGGACTGAAAGCTCAAGATCTGATATTGCCCTAGATGGTGTTGCAGAGTTTGAAATCCAATGGGAAGAGATCACTCTGGGAGAACGTGTTGGGCTAGGTACACTTCTCTTGGTTTCTTTAAATTCATTTTGTTCATAGCTCCCCTACTATGTTTTGACTATCTGCAGGATTACTCAGCTAATTTTCCCATTCATGAGCATTACCTCCCCATTAAATTGAATAAAAGCCGCATACAATAATGTTGTATACTTGTATCATATTTTCCATCTTGTTTCAACTTCCTCCTTTTTCTGTGCATCAGGATCCTTTGGAGAGGTGTACAAAGGGGAATGGCATGGAACAGTAAGTTTTTCACCTAATATGGCTCACCGCAATACCATATTTCTAAATTATCACCAAGTTGAAATAATGAAAGCAAACTTTTGTTCTAATGAATCCGTGTGCAATCAAGACATTAAGTTCTTGTTATAGCATAGTCAACATATCATGTGAGGATCAACTAACCTCATTAACCTGTGTCTTTTTTAAGTTCTAGCCTTGTCAATATAGCAAAAAGCTTGGATATCTTTACATTATAGTTTCTGGTTGGTCGCATACTAGGACACAACAACTGTTTCTACAGGTTGCACCAGCACACCTAATTGTAATTGGGGGGATTATATCATATCCCTTAATAAATCATAAATGGAAAATTCCATTTTAATCAGTATCATTAGTGTCCACTTAACACACTAAACTTTCAATCATTTTAATCAACCCCCTAATTGGATGGCTCCACCCACTTTGGCCAGTTTTGAGTGTGGTTCCGTGGTGCCACCATGGACACTATGTAACCTGGTTTTGCCAGCCGGCGTTAGTTTTCATCTTATGTGTGTGCTTCTAAGTAATCTAGTAGTCGCTAGTATTTCTTCACAAAAAAAGACACTCCATTCATTTTAGAGAAATATTTCTTTTGACTTTGTATTCCACAAGCTGAAAATACCTGGGACACTTTGTTTTTTTTTCGACAACTTAAAGTTGAATAATATTAAAATAAATGTGCCAAGGAACTGCTTGATTAGATTAGCTTGAGCACCTTCCTTTGTTTCCCTCTATGTTCGAGCAGCTCGAGAGTGATATTCATTATCCTTTATTTGTTATGCATTTTGTGCCTTACCTACTTGCCCCTCTGTGTAGGAAGTCGCAGTGAAGAAATTCTTGCAGCAAGATATATCAAGCGATGCTCTGGATGAATTTAGAACTGAGGTAACTGTCTGCAATCCAAATTTATGACTGCAAAAAAAGAAAAAAAACTTAGCGTTGATACTGCATCCCAGCATGTTTTGTTTTGTGACATAAACGAGGCAATCATTTTGGTTCAATGAAACGAATCATATTAGATGCAAAATTTACATATATTCCATTCAGCTAAGGTTTTGAGCTCATTTTTCTTGTGGTGTATATTTTGTATATCCATTTGCCTGAGCTGATAAGGTCTGACTAATAGGCCAAATATTATATTAGTTTATGACAATTAATTGGTCTAGTTGTTGAACAGATAAAGGCATCTGAGGCCATTTGTAAGTGCTTATTTAACTCCCTCAACATGGTTTGAATGTTTGACGACTTTTACTTTGACCATAGTACGAAAAGTCGGACCGGCCATTGAATCAGTTAGAGTACTTGGTTCACTGGTCCATCGGTCTGACTGGCAGGCTGCTGGTTTCACCGCAATCCAAACACATTAGTTAGATTTAACATTCCCTCTATGCCACAACCATTCAACTGCCTAGGTGGGAGTGGAGCTTCCATTGAATCCACCAGGGATCAATCCCCATTCCGCACCAATTTCTGATTTACATTCCAAATAAATGGGCCTTGATACATCAGTTTCGCTATATGGTCCTTAAAGTAGCCCAAGTTCTGCTGGTGCGCATGATGAGCTACCGTCTGGCCTTTGTTGGTTCACTGGTTTACAGGAGACATTGTCCGGTTCAGCCGGTTCATCCCAGTTCAATTGCGGAGATGGTCTTGAGAGCAAACTAAGCCATCAAGGGTGTTGGTTCCGGTCTTTTCCGGTTTAACTGCTGGCCCAGTCTGATTTTTTGTACTATGCGTTTGACATGACATGCTTACATCATTACAATGATCACGCAGATGTTCCAAAATTTTGTCCGTGCTTTTTTCACTCTTCCTTGATATGCAGTTCCAAATAATGAAGAGATTGCGTCATCCAAATGTTGTTCTATTTATGGGTGCTGTTACTCGTGTACCTAATCTTTCTATCGTGACCGAGTTTCTTCCAAGGTACATTTTTCTCTGTTCATGCAATTCTCTTTCCAATTTATAACGTCTTAATTAGTAGTACCAAGTATAGTAACCACTTATTTTTATCCTGGTTTTGTTATCTCTCTTAACTAAATATTATTCTACTAACATTTCACTTTCGCATTATTTTCTGACTTTTATCAAAAGTGATAAGTAGTTTACATTAATTTCCTTTTTGGAAACTTATTACACATTAAAAAAATATTGTTGTGGGCTAGTGGTGGGTGTCACCGTTTCAGAATTCTGAAACAAATAATATAGGTAATAGGAAATCCCTCTGTCCCTATGCACTGCTCCAAATTTTTCATAAATTGAGATGTTTTCCATAGGACAACCAGTTTTTTTTTTTTGTTACACAATGCATGTACGAATTGGGTGACACTTTTTCAAAAACTCTAAAAGAAATTCTGGGATGAAATACAAGTAATAGTTTTATACACATGGCAAATTTCTTTAGCAGTTCCTTTTCTTTTATTGTTTACATATGTAAAGATTGGACATTGAAATTTTGCATGTATGCATGACTTTATGTCTACGCCATGTATATTTTGGATTCTTTTGGACATCATGTGATTTTAGAAGATGGGGGAGCTTTGTCCCTGGGTCAGCAAATTTGCATTGGTTAGTTAGCAACAAATATAGAAGATGATGGCCAAGCATCATGCAAACCAATACATAATGCATGACCGGAGACAGCAAGTTCAGTTGCATATAAAATAATAAGCATTTTTCAGTTGAATACCATCATGGTTCTAATATTTTATGTCGTAGGGTTCTAACCAGCATAGTTGCTAACTACAATGTATTAATATTGACATTGTAGAGGTAGTTTGTTTCGATTGATTCATCGACCCAACAACCAATTGGATGAAAGAAGACGTCTAAGAATGGCACTTGATGTGGTATGCCTAAAGATTCCCTATCCTGATCCACTTAGATGGAGAATTTCAAGCTAAATTTGTTTCTTACTTCCTTTCTTCTTGCCTCAGGCTCGTGGTATGAATTATTTGCACAATTGCTCCCCTGTTGTAGTGCACCGAGATTTGAAATCTCCAAACCTTCTTGTTGACAAGAATTGGGTTGTGAAGGTAAGAAACAGGTTGCCTCATCAGTAATATGCATTGGATGTTTGGCACTTATAACCATTTGCTTATTTTATTATTTAGGTTTGTGATTTTGGTTTATCACGTATGAAGAATAGTACCTTCCTTTCCTCGAGATCCACGGCTGGCACAGTAAGCTGCTTATATTTTTTTAATTAAATATTTTCCAGCTGTTATGGGATTAAGAAACTCTTATTTTAACAAAAAAAATTATATGTGCAGCTTATCTGTAGTTTTTGCTTAGTATTTAATTGACTTTTGATATAGTTATACTCTCCCATTCTCAAATAGAGGTTTAGTGTTTTACACGACAAACAATAAGGTAAATATAGATAAGACCACCCTGCCGTTGTTAGTGATGCTAATTGTTGCTGTTAGAATCAACTCTTATAGAGTAGTAAATGGTATTGGAACTGGAAAGTATCATTAAAAGGATTGGAGTTCATCTTGAAAATGTAGCATGACATGTATCTAGGACCAAAATATGCTATAATTGTGTGTGCCAAAAAACAGATTGAATAGTAAGATGTTTATATAGTACCATTGAGTAGGATTGTAGGAAAATAATTCAAATGCATCCTGAATCGATTTTACTTTTTGAGGACTTGTGCAAGTAGCTAGAAGGGTTGGGAACTGGGAGAATGTTGACATTCAAGCCCAGAAGCTTATCCATGGTTCATTGTGATTTATTCTGATACTCATCTTTTACAAACTTGCATCTTTGGTTTATCTTTTGATTATTCTGTATTGCCATAATTGAATCTACAAACTGTATCTGTTTTCCTGTTGTTATGAGAATGAAATGGTTCCATCAGATGGTTCAGTGAAGAAATATCAGTATATAAAATGAAATGGATCAATCGGATGGTTTGATGAAAAAATATCAGTACCTGTAATTCAATACGGACACCATAGACATAGTATGGTCTTATTCATGGAAAGTTTAGCTGGTTCCTGATTTGATCTATCCATGTATTTGCTGTGATTGGTTTAACATTGTGCTTTTTAGCATTGAACATCACTGGTCTTGCCTCTGGGTGCTCTTTTGTAAGCTATGGATAGGAATGTGTAATTAATTGACTTCACAAAGCTGTTTCTAGAGGTTACTGATTACCTGCATGACATACAGGCAGAGTGGATGGCACCAGAAGTACTTCGAAACGAACCATCTGATGAGAAGTAGGTTTCTCATGTTTTTATGATTTATCTTTTCTTTAGTTTAGTCAGCTTGCATTTGCCAAATATATTTGCATTTTTGCAGATGTGATGTTTTCAGCTACGGGGTTATATTATGGGAACTTTTCACACTACTTCAGCCATGGGAAGGTATGAACCCCATGCAAGTTGTTGGAGCTGTTGGTTTTCAGCAACGTCGCCTTGATATTCCAGCTCATGTGGATCCCACCATAGCAGAGATAATAAGGAGATGCTGGCAAACGTGAGTATGCTTTGATTTGCTGGGCTGCAGTGACTGTTTTCTGAATATGTAGAGCATTCTTTGTATAAATATGCTACTACTGTTCATAAACTTATGACATTATAAAATCCATGCAGTCAAACTTCTTTAACAACTGCATATCAAAGTCTGTTAAGATTGATCATGTAAACTGATACCATTACATTTGTCACTTAAAGTATATTTTCATATTATTACAGTCTTTTAGTTTTCATGTGCATATTCATACAAGAATTAACGGTATGAAACTTACTTTCTTTTAGTTGACAAATTTACTATCTTATTCCAACTAGTATGAACAAGCGAAGCAAACTTAACTACCATGAATTTGATATGTGTTTTGTATACAAAATTGGAGTATGTTTAGATGAGTTGTATGTCACTATATGTGGAGGGATAAAAGATATTCTTCTCCACATATAGTGACATGCAACTCATCTAAACAAAATGGATAGATTTATTGGTTTCGTGATGAACTTCTCAATAAATTGAATTGATGCCTTCCTCTTGTCTGCCTCTGCCACTATCTTAACTCCATTTTGTTTTTCTGTTGCTGCAGAGACCCAAAGATGCGTCCATCATTTTCAGAGATCATGTCTTCCTTAAAACCATTATTGAAAAACACGCTTGCCAATCAACCCCAAAGGCAGCGAGTGCAACGAGCAGATGGCTAAGAAAATGGAGGTCAACACCAGGCGACAACGTTAAAACAAGGTGCCTTGGTCTTTCATGCCTTCCAGTAACTGCCCACCTGTAACTATACCATTATTTTGTATAGCAACATCAAATGCATGGCTAAGGTGAAAAAGGTGAAGTTCTATTTTTGTCCACCCGTCCGAATACACTGTAAATTTTCCACAGGCAAAGAAATGCCGAGCTTAGAAAAGCAGCCAACCCATCAAGCAAAAGAAAAGGTAAAGGAGGGAAAAGGAAAATTTGTGCAAAACTACTGTACATTTTTTTTTCTTCCTTGTCATTTCTTTGGTTCCCAAAGGTTGAGTATTAATGTGTAAGGCCCAATCAATTGTATTGTTGTTCAACATAAAAGGTCAGTCATCTTAATCAGCAAGCTTGAAGAAGCCCTCTGGCAGGGCCCCTGTGTATATCACATTCTGACAAATTCGTCGGAACTGACAATTAGATTGCAGGAGAAAAACCCCTTTTTGTACCTAACCATCATTCTTTACTGGAACAATATTGAATCTCATTTCCATATTTCGGATTCAGATCAGGTGCAGTTATAGCTGTGACTGTAACTTAAGAACTGCAAGCAATTTCAGCCGTCCATTTCAGTGATCAATGGCTCAGATCTAGTGATACAGCGACCGTACAAACAGTATTCTGTGCTACAGTGCTACGAACAGTATGCCTCACTGATCTGGACCTTTCCATTTGCATCTGTCGATGAAAACTGGTACTGCCTAAGTTGCAGTCCCAGCAGCGACTGCACCTGATCCGGATTCACATATTTCTTGGTGTACAACTATATATCCCATACAGAGTAGAACAGTAATCGAAACTACAGCCTTCTGCTGTTTGTTGTTGCGTTTTCTCAAATTGAAAGAATAAAAAGTACTACATGGGAAAGAGCAATTGAACAATTTCTCGAACTCTTTATTTGTCATCTACTTATCATAATTTGTGACAGTCGAGGTCTGGAAGCTTATCACGATTGTTTGCTACTTCGTCATGCCCAAATTTACAGTGTGGTGTTTGCTTCCTCAAACATTTTAGCTGTAATACGTTAATCGCATTCTGCAGGGTTTGTTTTGTTGTTCTGAAATACTGAAATACGTTTGCATTCGCTGTTTCTCTGTCCAAATCACTTGTCATTTGGACGACTTTTGCCCGGAGCTAGTAGTAAACCTAGTTGTACTGAATTGATAAGTGCTGCAGTTCACCTAGATGGGTTCCACCCAATGATTTCTGTATCTTTCAAGCAGTATTTCCAAACAAAAATAAAAATAAAATGTTAGTCTAAGAGTTGCAGTTCCCTATGAAAATAGGGTTAGACATTCTTCAAAACTCGTTAGCTTGTTTGGCTCGTTTGGATTTATGGACGAGCTTGAGTTAAGATTATTAAGGGTGTGTTTAGTTGGGGAAAAGAAAATTTTTGGGTGTTACATCGGACGTTTAACCGGATGTCGGAAGCGGTTTTCGGACACGAATGAAAAAACTAATTTCAGAACTCGCCGAGAAACCGCGAGACGAATCTTTTGAGCCTAATTAAGCCATCATTAGCACATGTGGGTTACTGTAGCACTTATGGCTAATCACGGACTAATTAGGCTCAAAAGATTCGTCTCGCTATTTCCCCCATAACTGTGTAATTAGTTTTTCTTTTTATTTATATTTAATATTTCATGCATGTGTCCAAAGATTCGATATGATGTTTTTGGGAAAAACTTTTTGGTAACTAAATGGACCCTAACTCGTTATGTATAGCAAGCCAGCTTGAGCTGGCTTGTGAGCTCATAAGCTAAATGAGCCAAAGCAAGAAGCGGGCCAGCAATCCAACAGCAGCTCAACACTTGCTGTGTTCTTCTCCCAGTTTTTCCAATTCATCTATCTCGTTTTTCGCGCGTACGCTTTTCAAGCTGTTAAAGACGTATTTTTTGTAAAAGAATTCTATACAAAAGTTGTTTTAAAAAATCATATTAATCCATTTTTCAAAAAAATAGTTAATACTTAATTAATCATGCGATAATACGTGCTTCGTTTTGCATGCCGGGGAGGAGGGGGTCACAAACCCCTCTTCCCGAACGCACCAAAGGTCTATCTATATAACACAAAAAAAAACAAAGCGCATATGTTATCCGCACCTGTGGCATGTGGTCTTCTCGAGTCTCAACTCAATCCATTCTCTCCATCCACTAGTTGTCTTGTGCTGCTTCGCTCGATCATAGACCTGAATATTTAGACTTGTTTTGCTATGTGTTGGTTGATTGTATAGAAGTATCGTGCTAATGACACATTTACTAATTTGTATGTTGGTTTGATACTTATATTGCGTGCGAACAATTGTAAACTCGAATTAATGTTGGTTTGAATATGTTGGCTCGTAAGCTTAACGAGCTAGCAAACAAGTCAAGCCAAGCCAATTCATTATCCTAACGAGCTAGAGCGAGTCGAGCCAAGCCAAGCCAAGCTAGCTTGATATTTAACCTTATCTGGAACGTTGCAATCTCTATCTATTCAATAGAAACAAAAACTAGAGGTATGGGTTGCGTTGATTGGTATCATGTTACGTGATCTATAGAGAGAAAAACTACAAGCATGTCCAGTTCATTGAGAAATTAAACCTCCCTATTTGTTGGTAAAGGAAAAAAAAGGCAATTGATAAAGTTGGCAATGCCATTTTTATTTTTTCTTTTGCAAAAGTTTGGTAATTGTTGGCAATGCTACTTTTCTCTTTGCAGTTTGCAGCGTCAAGATGTAAAGAGCCTATTTCGTTGGACACCTTACTTAAAAATTGGTGGATTTTTTTTTGTGTAAATGTTTTAGGGATTACCAAATTTTAGTAAAGATAAATAAGGTTGCGATATTAAGTTGGTTACCACCTCCGTCTTAAAATACAGCTATTTCTAGCACAATACTTTGTCCGAAAATGAAGGTATTTCTTCACCTACTCCCTCGGTCTCAAAATAAGCTAATCTCGTATTAGGATGTGACACATCCTTGTACGAGGTTAATTTATTTTGGGACGGAGGGAGTACCCTCTTCTATCAACTAATCACAACCATTCTCTATTTAATTTCTTCGCTTACTTTCTCTTCTCAACCAATCACAATCTTCCTCAAATCAGTTTTTACCTAATTTTTTTATACCCGTTCCTATCAAAAAAATGTGTACATTTCGGTACGGAGAAAGTATTAAAATTTAGGGCTTACTTGAATTGAGGTTATTCTTTTTCCTACCACAATTTTACTTCAATATTTTCAAATGAATGTTTGGTTGCTACCAACTTTCACTCGTACTATCAAATCTAGTGCTAAAACTTGCCAATTTTTTTTAATAATATTAAAATGTTGGTAAGGCAACAATAGGCTCCGAACCAAGCAACTGAACATGAAAAAAAAAATTGTTCAAGTCAACTACTCTCTCTGTCCCACAATATAAGGAATTTTGAGTTTTTGCTTGTAACGTTTGATCACTCGTCTTATTCAATTTTTTTTTACAAATATAAAAAAGGAAAAGTTGTGCTTAGTCATAAATAAAATAAATAATAATTTCAAAATTTTTTAAATAAGACGAGTGGTCAAACGTTGAAAGCAACAACTTAAAATATTAAAATATTATGAGATGGAGAGTGTAGTGATGTAGCAGTAGTCAATCAACCGAACCTGGCGAGTGGCAACCCTCTCTGTCCTACATTTCCTGATTTCCCCTTGCCGTCGCCAGCGTAGGCCCGTCCTCTCCTCCCGAAGCCACCACCGGCCCACCGTCCATCCACGCCGCCGCACCACGTGCCCCCACGCCCCCGACGCGCAAATCACCGCGTGATCCGATCCCCCCTTCTTCCCAAAGTCCAAGCCTCACTCTCTCCCTCTCCATCCCACGCCTCGCTCACTAGCGCACAGATCTCCTACCACCACCACCACCGCCGCAGCCATGGCGACCGGGTACTACCGCGGCGGCGGCGGCGCCAGGGACCACGCCGACGAGCCCGACGACTTCGACGAGTACGACCCCACGCCGTACGGCGGCGGCTACGACCTCTTCATCACCTTCGGCCGCCCGCTCCCGCCCTCCGACGAGACCTGCTACCCTTGCTCCGCTCCCTCCACCTCCTACGACGCCCCGCACTACTCCGCCGACGAGCCCTCCCCCTACGCCCACCACTCCAAGCCGCAGCCCGCCTACGGCTTCCGCCCCCAGCACGAGCAGCAGCAGCAGCCGTCCTACGCCTCCTCCGGCTACCGCCCCCAGCACGAGCAGCAGCAATCCTACGGCTCCTCTGGCTACGGATCTAAGCCCCAGCCCGCCTATGGCTTCCGCCCCCAGGCCGAGGAGGAGAACACCTACGGCTCCGGCTATGGATCTGGGTACGGTGGTGGAGGAAGGAAGCAGCAGGAAGAGGAGAGCTACGGCTCCGGCTACGGTCGCAAGCCGCAGGTCGAGGAGAGCTATGGATCAGGGTATGGGACCAAGCCGCAGCAGGAGGAGAGCTATGGATCAGGGTATGGATCTGGGTATGGGACCAAGCCGCAGCAGGAGGAGAGCTACGGCTCCGGCTATGGGAGGAAGCCGCAGCAGGAGGAGAGCTACGGATCGGAGTATGGTTCCGGCTATGGGAGGAAGCCGCAGGCCGAGAGCTATGGATCGGGGTATGGGAGCAGGCCACAGCAGGGTGGGGAGGAGTATGGTAGCGGTGGGTATGGGAGGAAGGCTCAGGAGGAGAGCTATGGTTCCGCGGGCTATGGCGGCAGGAAGACCGAGGAAGAGAGCTATGGTGGTGGTTCTGGTTATGGATATGGGAAGAAAGCCCAGGAAGAGAGTGAAGGGACCTATGGCTCTGGTGGTTACCCCAAGCCGAAGCCTTACAGTCAGGAGGAGACGCAGGGTTCTTATGGGTATGGGTACGGCGAGAAGCCTGCGTATGAGAGTGGTGGATACAACAAGCCGAGCTATGGCGGGGGAGACGAATACCAGGGAGGCTACGGCCGCAAGAAACATGTGAGTGCACTTCCCTGGTCCTCTGCATTTTACCTATATGACCATTTTCTATGCTTGATGTAATGGCTAAAAGTAGCGTACGGTGGGTTTTGGAAGATAAGGATATTCATTTGCACAATTGTATTAAGCCACACTATATATTACTATAGGAGATAGATGATGAATTAAAACCATTGTTGACCTTCTTGGTGTGCATAGGAAAGTTATGAATTGTATGACATTAGAGAAATGGTTTCTAAAAATAGTGGCTGGCATAATATAGGCTTGTGATGCTTGAAATAGTTCTAGGCAATGTAGTGTTAACTCATGGAAGTGTTATTCAGCTTATCCATATGTAACTATCAACTACAGAATTAGATATCTTTAGTGCACAATTCCTTGTGACATGTCTATAATGCTAAATCTTCATCAATGCTAGTTAGTTTATTTTATCATACAAGTGCTGCGCAAATTGACCAGTTAAATGTTTGTATTATCTACAGAAGATGGACATTACTGTACTCATTCATACTAAATATATTAGTGGACTGGATCTTGCATAATACGGAGTACTAATTACTTTGATATGCCATATCTGTTACGTGCAAATTCACCAGTTAAAATTTTTGGTATGTCTACAACAAATGGGCATTACTGAATCATATCACACAAATGCCCATTCAGGAACCTTTTACATGTAATTTATCAGGCTAATAAAGTGGTGTACTCCAAAATTATAGCAGCACTTGCGTAAGAAAGGCTGGAATAACTAAGATTGCGCTAGTAAAAGTTAGGAGTCAAACCAGAGACTACTACAAACTTATGCTTGGATCATGGCCATCTGTTAGTTCAAATATTTGTACATTGATATCTGGCTCCAACCTAACCTGCAGACATAACCTATGGCTGTAGGATCATTCTTGATAGAAGTATAGGAGCATTGAATTTTCATTCCAGTGACTGCATACTTGTCTACTAGATTGGTGATTTTCCTGCATATAGAGTTGGGCAGACCCCAACTGTTTCCTCTGCATGCCTGGTTTATTTGGTCATCCTCTTCTTTTTTTTTTCAAATATTTCCACAGTTTTTTGGCTAAAATTTTTCATGTTTGTTTGCATCTTTGAATTTCCCCAGTGAAAGTGTGCTACAACCTTTAGCATCACACCATTTTTAATCATAAAAGTAGTGAAATATGGTATAAATGGAAGCTAAAAAGAGTTTTTCAGGGAAATCATTATTGACATGACACATGGTTTGGATGTTAAATAGAGAAAGAGGGAACTGCTAATCTGGTGCCTGACTGCTGGCTTAGTATCATTACTTTTTATCATATGGCTTAGTATCATTACTTTTTATCATATCCTATATGATCCCCATGTATCAAATATCATTATTTGTCATCGTATTGATGTTTTCCCAAGCATATAATTAGTCTGTTACTGTGGAAGGGACAAGGTAAAATTCTCTATATATTGGTAAATTTGCATCTTAATAAGGCGTAATGGAACTCTTAAAACTCAAGAGGAACAGGGGTACCTCACAATTTTATTGTGTTTTATTTTTTCAGAACCACTTGTTAGATTTATAGTATATTGTATGGTTCTGTAACTAATTTTCTGATGAGGATGCAAATTTCATAGGCTCAGAAGAGCATTTGCCATTGTGCTTCTGTTGTGCAGAGCTGTTCTAATGTATCTTCAATGTAGACTTTACACCGGAGGATGAGAAGTAGATGGTTTCTATTCCGTGCTAAGTAGTTCATGCTGTCTTTTTGTAGGATGACAATGACTCTGATGATGAAAAGAAGCAGCGTTATCAGAAGCACCACCACCATCGCCGCCAGGAGTACGATGATTAAGCTTCCGGTGCGTTATCTTCTACGGGGCCATCGATTGCTGCTATCACTTGCCAGCCATAGTACTCTGCGTGAATAAAAGATGCTCCTGCTCAGTCGTTTCATCGTTCGTCTCATGGACACTATTTGTTATCCGTCTCCATGATAGTATGATGTCGCTTCAACACTGATAATAAATTGTGGCTTTGCGCGTGTTTTTTTATGTTTGAAGCATGTCTAAACAATCACTCTGTCAGTTATCATTTCTTTGCTTGGGATGATTGGTGTATATATGTGCCCCTGTTGCGTCTACTATGTTCTTGATCTTGCAGTTGGTTACAACATCCCATCTGCTAGAATTGTTGCTGCAGGGGGTTGTAGTGGAGCTGAAGACAACGGTGGCGTCGGTAAGGAAAGAATGAGTAGGGGGCGGAGAAGAGGGGCGATGAGGCCATGGGGGTGATGGTTTCGCTGCTTTGCACATGGTTTTGAATATAGATTTTGTTAAAACTTGGGGTTTGTTGTAGGTTAGTGCATGTCCATGACGTCTTCGAAACTTAGCCTTTCTTTTATTTTTGCTGGGAGAATTTCCGTTGAGTTGGAACGGTAAGCTTCAAAATCTCGAAGGTAAAAACCGTAGAGCTGCACCCTAGCTGGTCCTCCCACACCGTTGTCGTCCGTAGAAAGTGATTCACTTGAAAACAGTATTAGTCATCCGAGCGTAACGATATCGTTGGTTCAACCAGTGCAAGATAAGTGGCCGGTTAACCTTAATAGGGTCATTCTTTCCTCGCTGATTCCGTCAAGGCGGCTATTTCTTCCGCCGTTGGTTTCGTTAGATAGTAATCAGTGACAATGAGAGTCTTGTTAATCTATTCATACGTGTCACAAATTAGATAAGGTATTTGGTTATCTTATAAATCGTTTATAGTTACTCCTGCCGTTTACGCACGGTTCATCAAATTTATTCATTTTAACAGTTAGAAGGACAAAAATCATATTGTGTTAGCATTTGTAAGAACCATTACAATAGTTGTTTCAATTAACCATTTGAATTCCCCTTCTTTGTATAAGTTACAACTCCATGTTTAATGTTGGAACCCTCAACCCTAACTATTAAAACCAATACTTATTTCGAAAGGAACTATCTATATATATGTAGTACCATTTAACTGAAAAACTTCTAGAAATTTTGCAAATTCTAGACCATCCGATTTGCTTTAAGATTCATGTTAGACAACCAAACCCTAAAACCCCTTCCTTCTT
This sequence comes from Oryza sativa Japonica Group, assembly GCF_034140825.1. Taxonomy (NCBI): domain Eukaryota; kingdom Viridiplantae; phylum Streptophyta; class Magnoliopsida; order Poales; family Poaceae; genus Oryza; species Oryza sativa. Next base: position 6,983,599 of record NC_089040.1, on the reverse strand, counting down.
CATCCTTCTCCAACACCCCTTCATACCGCCTTCGCTCACAGCGTCTGATCCACACCGCTCCAGTGCACCGCTGCCCGGCCTCACTGGCTAGCCGGAAGAGTCAAAGGTGTCAGCGAGGTCCCTCGGCCGGCCTCCTCCCTCTTCCTTTCCCCCTTTCCCCTTCTCTTCCCCAAACCAGCGGCGGTGAGTGCCTTCACCCCCGTCTTTCCCGTCTTCGGTGGCTCTCCGTCATTGGATTCGTTACCACCAACCATCACCTCCTAACCATAAGCTTGCTTTGCCCATGCCACCGGCGCCGACTCACTGCCGGTCTCCATCCCCACGGCTTTGGCTTGTCGTTGACGCCTCGCCACCCGCCCGTGTGCCCCGTCCACCGCTAGGCCATCGTCTTCCACGGCCATCCCTCTAAGCTTGGTGATATTCCTCCTCTTCCCTTGAAGCACGGATCGTAAAGCAAATCCCAAGATTAGTAATTTGCATGGGCTCCAAAAATCTGTCGCCAAGCCATTTAGCTATCCTGTTTCCAAAATTATAGATCAGTTTTTGTCTGCTTGTTAGTCTACATTGTTCCATTTTTTGAAAGTTTGTTCACCTTGGAATCTAGCACGGTCCTGAAAATGTAATCTTGATCTTGCCCGGCATATTTCCTCCGGCGCTGCGCCGCTGCTTTCGACGGCGACGTCCAGCCAGCACGGTCCACAGGAGCTGACAAGACGTGATGCTGCAACGGCTTGCGCCGCCATCACACTTTTATGTAGCCCATTCTCGCCAAATCGCTACACGTGTACCAATTACCAACCTGACTATAAATGCAGAGCATGTTTATGTTGGTCTGTTGCATGCCTTCTGTTGAGCAATCGGCCACCCGAAGAATCCACTTTTCTTGTCGGTTTGTTTTCCATGTAGGCCAACCTGGTGATCTAAAACCAGTTAGAACATGAGAAAAGCATGATTTCTGATTTTTTTCCCCCCTAAAATTATCACATTCAAACAAGATAAGTTACAGTGCTATAATGGGTGGAATACTGAAATGTGTGGTAGCTTTGCTGAATTGCTGTTTTCCTATAAATAGAATTCATCCGTATCCATATCCGTGCGCCGGATTTCTAAAATCCCATAGCATATCCTTATTTTGGACGGTTTCGAAGCAGATCAGATTGAATATTATCCGATCTATTTTCACCCATATTGGCTGTTGTCCTGTAAAAAGAACTAGCTGGGTGGCCTGCACAATTGCGCGGCTAGCATCCAAACAAAATCATATTTTTTTTAAGTATGATTTTACTTAAAATTTATTAAATAACTATCTCATTGTCTTAAGAGTTTGAAAGACCAAATCTTATCATCCTAGTGTTTCTAATTATATAGTTTTTTAAAAGTCACATCAGTTGCTACCCCTTATGTCATCTCCTTCTTTATTTGCTTGCTCGATTTACCACTATTTCTATTCATTCTCCTTGGAACCTTTAAAAATTGGATCTTATAGTTTTTAGAGTTTATTGTCATGTTGGGTTTCGTTTTTATAATTTCTAGACGTCCCGTCAAACGTTGCCATTATACTCCTCTATGGTCCGTCCACTGTCTCTTCTCTTTGTTGTCATTGTGATCGTAAAAATCGAATATAATTATCGTTTGGGTTCATTTTTACTTTCTAGAAGTCCTGCCAAACCGTCAGCGGCTTTGCCATTGTACTTCTCTACGGCTCGCCCGCTGCCTCCCTTCTTTATTGTCATTGAGATTTTAAAATTGAACATGATTATCATTATTTTTTCTTTACTTTATAGAAGTTCCGAACCTTTAAAAATTTAACCTTGTAGTTTTTAGAGTTTATTGTCTTGTTGGGTTTCATTTTTTATAATTTTTAGAAGTCTCGTCAAACGATGCCACTATGCTCCTCTACGGTCCGTCCGCCGCCTACTCTTTATTGTCATTGTGATTCTAAAAATCGAACATAACTATCGTTGGAATTCATTTTTTATTTTCTAGAAGTCCCGTCAACCATCGGCGGCTCTGCAACTATACTCCTATACACCCCACCCGCTGCTTCTCCTTTTTATTGTCATTGAGATTTTAAAAATCGAATATGATTATCAATGGGTTTTTTTTTTACTTTTTAGAAGTCCCGGCAATCGCCTTGCTCGTTTGCTTTACGGCCTGTCTGTCGTCCCTCCTTTTAATCGTCATTAGAATTCTATTTGGTGTTTTATTAACAGTTTTTATATGTCGTATCAACCGCCACCATTCTACTCTTTTATAGGCATGTTACTTAATTTATCTCGTCATGTGTTTTAGATGGTTTTTTCTTTCAATAGTCTTTATTTTTATCATAAATTTTAGTTATTTATAAATCGTATTCCTAATTAAAATAATATTTTCTTTTTCTAATTTCAGAATTTATTTTTTTTCAAATTTTAATTAATATCGTATTGTGTTCTTTTAATATTTTTATTTTTTATTTTCAATTTCAGTTGTTTCAAAATTATATTCCTACTTGAATTCTCTTTTAGTTTTTCTAGTTTTGGATATTATTTTATTTTTTATTCTGAATTTTATTTAATCTCATATTGGGTTCTTATATGGATTCTTCTTTCAATATTGCTTATTTTTAATTATGAATTTCAGCTATTTTTAAATTGTATTCCTACTTGAACTCTTCTTTTTTTTGCTAATTTCGGATTTTATTTTTATTTTTATTCCTAATTTTAATTAATCTCGTATTGGGTTCTTATATGGACTCTTCTTTTAATATTACTTATTTTTAATTCCGAATTTTAGCTATTTTAAAATTGTATTCCTACATGGACTATCCTTTTCTTTTCTAATTTTGGATTTTATTTTATTTTTTTAAAATTTTGATTAATCTCGTATTGGGTTCTTGTATGGAAACTTATTTCAATATTGCTTATTTTTAATTCTGAATTTCAGCTATTTTTAGATTGTACTTCTACTTGGACTCTCCTTTTTCTTTTCTTTTTCTTTTTCTCCAATTAATGTGGGAATTTCTAGTTCCCACAGCGAACGTGATGCCTCGTTTCAAAGCTGTTTTAATAATATAATAGATATATTCTTATTGTTAAGTAAAAAAACATGAATATTAGGGAAAAATCTAATATCAAATAATTAAAAGAGGTGATGTTTCTAATTCAGACCGACTAGTCTACCACCTTATGTACCTAGCCGGAATTAAAGACGTTTCTCAATTATTGTAGTTAAGTGAGTTTAGTATGTCGGTATGTGCAGCGTTGCCTGTTTCAACTAAACGTTGCTTGAAACGGAAGATTGTATCACCAACCGATGACTAGCGCAACACAGTGGTCATACAATGCCCACTGTATTGCGTTAACAGCCACAAATTTCGGTCAAACTAATTACATAGTATTAATATCTTTATATATTTCTAGATTAAAAAACTGATGACTTTTGGTACGAAACAATGCTGGTTCGTAGGAATCTCAAAAATATATCGAACAAAAATCTCCATTTCCGTACGGAATTTCTCGAACAGAATAGTTTTCATGTTTTTCACGCGCCAAATCGCCCCAACTACTAAGCTGAGAGACTCGTTCTCTTGCGCCCACGCCTTCCCTTTCTTCTCCCCCTCCGTTCCCGGCGAGCCCTCCTTCCCCGTTGCGCGACGCAACCCCGGCGATCGACGGACGAGCGCCGCCGCCACCATCACGCTGCGTTGATCGGCAACCTGTGATTGGGCTGCCCGCGTGAACAATGGAGGTGGCGCCGGCGGCGGCCATGACGAGGGCGGAGGAGGAGAGTCGCCGTCGCGCGGCGACGCGCCTCCCCAGGCTGCTCCGCGGCGTCGTCTCCGGCATGCTCACCGGTATATTCGCCGTCGGTACGCGCCTGCTCTCTCTCTCTCTCTCTCCCTCTTTCGTGGTCGCTTATCGCAAACAATCAGGAAATCAGCGTGTGTTTCTTGTCTGGTACGGAAAGGATCGCCATGGTTGGAACTTCGAAGCTTAATTAATTAGCCAAGAAATCTATTAACCGGTGAGGCGTGCGACTAATTTCTTGTGATCCCTGAAGATTATTGGAATTTCGAAATGCTTGATATAGGATTAATCCGAACGTTTCTTCGAGCTCTTCTTCTTGGTGCTGATTTTGGTTTCTTTGTGCTGGTTTGGTATGAAATGATGGATGAATTAAGCTGGGGGCTTGACGGGGGCGGTCACCGGAGCATTGGCCGGGAGAGCCTCCGACGGCGGCGTTCTCCGGGGAGCTGGGCTAGGGACATTTGCTGGTGCTGTCCTCTCCATTGAGATCCTTGAGGCCTCTCGCGCGTATTGGTGCCAAGATCGATCAAGCTCGCCTGGTTCATTGTCCATGGTGCGTAAGCTTCTTGATTCTTTCAACTGTTCAATCAATCATTCATTCTTGATTCTTCAGCTGTTCAATCAATCATTCATTCAACTGTTCAATTAATCATTCGCGCGTTTTGGTGTCCATTTGGATTGCATTAATTGTTGTGTTTGATAGTTCTCTTTTTTGTTTTCCCTGAGGAGTATTTGGGCCAAGATTTTAGAAAATGTTTTGAGGTGTTTTTGTGAAATGTTTTTAATTACGATGGGAAATTGGCCAGTGGCAAAATATGCTTATATGAAAAATAATTTGTTTGGCTTCCAGGGTGATTTTGTAAAGCAGCTTATTCATGCTCGTTTTGTGCAAGAGCAGAATGAGGCATCAGGACATATCACATATCGTTGGCAGGTCAGTGTCTCATTTCATATATGACAAATAGGTTTATGGCCACGACTGGGATTCGCAAAAGTATCCTTTTTTGGGGGGCAAATATTCAGTGGTATACAGTGAGTGAAGAATTCAAATGTCAATTGGCTTGTGTTGGAATTTCAAAGTTTAATGACCACTCTTTTTTCACTGAAAGTTTACATACTCTTTTTCTTAAACAAATTTTATTAATATTTTTTATAACAAAATGCTATGTCAACAGGTTGGTATTGCAGACGTTGTCAATGGTGCTGTACATGAAATCCTAGGAGATGTTCCATCCGGAGAAGGGCTTTCAAAATATTCTTTAATGAAATTGCCATACCATGTCGTGATAGATCATAATAATGGCTCAATTGGGGAAAGTTTGTCTTGCCCTGTTTGCCTGCAGGTACAAGCTCCACATCACATATACTGGGAATCGAATCCTAGTACTATTCCATTCATTTTAAAATAAGTTCACTTTTATATTGGAATGATTCATGTATAAAAGTGATTTTTTAGAAGGTAGTACATATTTGTATATTGGAGTATACTCCTAAGTCCTACTAACTATCAAATCGAAGTAGCTCGCAGTGTAGGGATTCTTTTGCTTAGAACATGGAATTTGATTTGCTCAAAAGAACTTGGAATTTAACTTGTCTGAATATTTACCATGCTATTTTTGTTTGATTTAATTTGGATATCCTGACCGATTTCCTTCAAAATAAAAAAGATATGCTGACGGATTGAATTGCTCTTGTAGGATGTTGTGGCTGGACAGACGGTGAGGAGATTGCCGAAATGCTCTCACACTTTCCATCAGCCTTGCGTGGACAAATGGCTCGTTGGCCATGGCTCGTGCCCTGTATGTAGGCAACATGTGTAGATCATAGATGACGTTTGGCTCTCCTAGAACCAAATTGACATGCTTTTGTGGCAAATATGTGTTATAATCATGCACAGAAAGTTTCTACCCAACTGTAAATCAGTCCTACATACGTGCGTCTCTCTCAAAAAAAAAAAAAGTTCTCTGCATCGGATGCGCTCTGGGTTAAACATTTCATTTTCCCACTTGGTTGAGAACATGAGATGTAACAAAATAGAAGTGTTCGTTTTTCTGTTATGTTATATCTGGAAAAATGGGTGTGCACTGTGATGTCGCTGCAATGTTCACATTATCAATCGGACTACAGCCATCTCTTTGCAACCAGATGCGCTACTACGACGGTAAATAATTATTCCATCTTTAGTTCTTGTTTTTTTACCCGTGCGTTGTAACGGGTGAATGTTATTTTAATTTTATTATTGTTATACGGTTTAGTTAGGATGAAGTTCACTTTGGGAATTCGCTTGGATTTTTTTTTTAAGAAAATCATAAGCTGCAATTAGAAGTTTGACTTTCATCTCAAATTAGCATGCAATTTTTTTAAAGAGATTTTTATACAACTCCTTATGTATTTTTTAAAACGAACAAACTTAAAAACCGACTCAAATACGGATATGTATTTCCAAAAGCGAATGAACTTAAAACTGACTCATACACGGACGATCTACCAAAATACCGGTAAAAACATCTGAAATTTTTATAATAGTAGAGATACGGTATGAATCTCATCCATTCAACATTCTCGGAAGTCGGAACAGATTTTCCCGGACGAAGGTCTTATGTCGTAGGACCTTAAAGCATAAAGAATGATTAGGACTGACTCCTGTCTGTATAAATTTTTCACATCATATCTAGACATATAAACAACTGGCACAATAGGTTATTTGCTGGTTGTCTCAAATAAATTCATATAATTAATGATTTGAGTATATAAATAGCTTGTAGATTAATGGTGCAGATGTATTAAGCTGTCCAAGGGCATGTTCAATGGTAGAAACAAGCATGGTCTCTTAAACAATACAAGATTATTTAGAGACCGTGTCTTTACAATAGTTGAGACGATAAAGGCTCTAATCATTAACTTAAAAAAATATTCCTTTTGTTAATATTCTTTCCATTTTTTTATCCTCATGCAACCATATTTCCATATTATAGTGATTAAGAATCGTTGTTAAGCCGTTGTTATACATAACAACGATGTTTTGTCTCTCATTTTTCTCTTTCTTCCATGTTAACAAGTAGTCCTAATTAGCAACGCTAAAAGACCAGTACTATTGACAACCATTATACATGCCCTAATCGATGTATTAAGTTGTCTAATAGTTCGTGTTCCGGTCAGCGAATAATGATATTCCCTATTATCACTCTCTTTCCTCCACATCATAAAAGAAGTTACTAAATTCTATCTGGCACCTTTTTCTTAGGGGTTGTTTATATTGATACTACTAGGTGATACCTTGCGCTTTGCTGCGTGATTTATGGATGAGTATATGGTAAATATTGTCGAAATGATGAAAGTTGAAATATTGAGAAAATAATGTGAGGAAAATGATTTGACACATTCTTGTTGATCTCTATAATATAATATTATAGATGATGTGCCATGCTTACATGGGATTTAAAATAGGCTAGAATATTAATCGATAGTGAGTGAAGATGTGGCATGCTTACATGGGATTTTAAATGGGTTAGAATAGTGCCAAAACTTGGCAATATTGCCAAATTACCAAAACTTGATAAGCTTTATTTTGGTTATAATCTAAACATCCCATTAGTTACTAATGTCACATAATTGTTCATGTCCTTAGGAAGAATGAAACAAGGGAACCGTGTTTGCCATGCGGTGTAGCACTTGGATTAATTAGTATGTCTTGTTCAGCCTAAGAGTTGAATGAAATTCCCTTAATGCCCCTACACTTCTAGTTAACCCAAGACAACCCTACGGGCAAGCTAGGCCAATCAATCGTATCTTCGTCATACGAGTTTGAAATCACGTACTCTCTCCGTCCAAAAATAAATCAACTTTTAGAGTTTAAAATTTGTCCTAAAATAAACCAACTTCTACCCTCTTACCTATCACCGATCCGTAAATCGAGAAGTTTTATTTCTTCAATACCACTTACCTATCCACCCATCAATATAACTTTGCTATTGATTAGGGGCATTTTGGTCCTTTGTCTCTACTCTTATATCCACCTTGGGAAGGTAGGGTTGGGTTTTTTTGGGACAGAGGGAGTATACCTAAGGGTGCACTGAAAAACTATCACCAAGCTCCACGCCATCTGGACATCTCCAACACTACGATCAACCCTCATAGCAGGGTGCTTCCCTTTGAAAAATTTGCCCCATCTTTCAAAAGCCTGTACCATAACTTTAGGGGTAAAAACGGATCGGATAATATCCGATCCGATCTGCTCCGAATCCGTCCGAAACAAGGATATGGTATGTGTTTTTAGAAATCCGGTGGATATGGATGCGGATAGTATGATGCGGATGAGGATATAGTATCTCTAAAATCTGACGGATGCGGATTATCCGACATTTAAATCAGATTATCCGATAGGGTGTTTGCTGGGCAATCATGTCTAGGAACAAAATTCTAACACCTAGACAACATGCACACACACCTAGACAACCATCAAGTTAAACCTTCAGAGACAAACTCATTCTTGGCAACAAAATCAAACTTAACATGACATGGCGCCAATTATTCATCAGAAGACACTGACCATCTACGTCTCACAACCAAAATTTTGGTATCGACAAGAATGCAACGGTGTTGTTTGGTTTGAGGCATTATCAAATTTTGATGTAGTTTTGTAAGTGGAAGGTTCTAAAGTTACCAAACTTTGGTAGAGATTGGTAATGTTGTGATGGTAGGGACATATTTAGTAGTTTCCTTATCAAAATTCGACAATATCAAAATTTCATAAAGTATTTTGGTAACAAACCAAACATACCCTATATTTCACTTGACTGTGTCATCTCAGGAATCATCTGCGGCGGCAATACACGCATAAACATATAACTAATTAATCCTACATTTTGTATCGGCCTAAAAGGATGAATTTGTACATGAGATGTTCCAAAGATTATGTATTTCACATTTTTGTTTGGTTTGTGAACCAGATGAGCCATACTAAAACAAGATGCCAATGAGCATTTGATCTGCTATACAAAATGCCCATGAGGCCATGTTCATGTGCTCAAACACCAGCATGACAAATAGCCTTGCCAAACCTTTTTTTTTTCAAAAAAAGAATCTTTTACAGCTAGCAAAACAAACCTCATACTTTAACAACATTCGATAGATAGCACCTAAGTCATAGCAATATTCAACATTTTGTCATTACTAAGTAACAGATCATTGAATCGTAATAGCCCATACCATTGAGATTGGACTAGCTTCAGGGGTTTTCCGGCTAGCCAGCCTGGGTTCAAAATCTTCCTCCTTCTATTTAATTGATATTAGGTCATTTTCTAATATTTGTGTTTTTTTAGAACGGGCTAGAAATTTCTTTAAGCCTTATGTTTTTATTCTCTCACGTTGCACGCTCGTGCGGTAGGAGAGGATGGAAGAAGAACAAACTCTGTTTTTATAGTCGTTTATAGAGACATGTCCACATCACTTTTTTAGATAATGGAATAGAATCACGGTCTTTGCTCAAAGAGCTATAGCCAATTATTACACCAGTTCAAAAAGACATAAAAACACACGCTAAAAAAATAGGAGCACGCACCAACTACTAAAGACGTCCACAGCATAAAAAGTCCACAAAATTATTGAATTCTATTTGTGAATCTCCATCTAAAATTGACAAAAATATACATAACCATTGATTCAAAATTACGACATGCAGGTTTTACTAACTTGATATCTTCATCACACTTTAGTAGTTGAGCCAAGGACCGGAGCCAATATGTTGATATAAAAAGAACCTGCATATAAGATACAGATGGTGACTTGTCAAAAACCATATCATTTCTACACAACCATATAGCCTAACTATAGCGGATGCTCCAACAAGAATAAATTTACTAGCTTTTTTTATTAATCCCCACCAGCCAATTCTCAAAAATACAAGATATACTATGTAGAGTATATACCAGAAGAAAACTGTAGAGCTCTCCAATGCATAGTGACACTAGCTCCAAAATTAAAATAAATGTTGAATAGTTTCATTTTTCATACGTAAGCAACATTTCAAAATACCATGCCAATTTCTCCTAGCTAAATTGTCCTTGGTTAACACAACCCCTTTAAACATTTACCGCATAAAAATCCTAATTTCAAGAGGCAACTTAAGTTTTTCCAAATAATTTTATTCCTCTTAATATAGCCATTATTAATTATAGCCAAGTATATAGAACAAACCGAGAATTGACCATCTATTATATACTGAAAGTCCATGAAACTCCCTTCAAACGCTCTCAAGCCGCCACGTAGCGCTCTAATAAAATAGAGAAAATCCAAGAAATTCTAAGAAAAAAGCAAAACATCTATCCCTTGATTTTCACTTAAATTGGTGGGTCCAATATTATACACCATTAGATAAAATTGATCTTAAAACAAACTAAATACAATGGGTTCACCTATCCTCTCCTCCCGTGAATTGGCAGATGGAGGATATACATACGTACATGGTATGTACGCTTCCTCCCCCCCCCCCCTATTTTTTTCCTTTTTTCTTCTTTTTTCCATTTATATATATAATGGATATATTGTTTAAATAATCATAATTTTACAAACAAAGACTCTACCATCATATAATGCACTCTTTACTTTGCACTATTATTTTCAAACAATGCACTATTTTAAAATAAATTTTACACAATTTTATCGTGTACCTATCAAATAAACAATATCTATATTAACTAATTTATACGTGCACTTAAACTGATGGCTCCATTATATAAATCATCGGATCTACTTTTTATTACACTGGTCTATCTATTATTCTCAAGTAATGCACTGTTTCAAAATAAGATCTACACCATTATATTGTGTACCCATTAAATTAACAATTTAAAATCTATATTAACTAATTTACATTTACACTAGAACTGGTGGACCTATTATTATAATCATCGGATCTATTGTTTGCTAATAAATAAAGCGTCCAAAATTCTCTTTTTGCCCGCTGCACAATGCACGTCTGCACCTTTGCCTTTCGCACGTGTGACAAAGCACAGTGTCTGAGACATCTAAGGTGATCACAACCGCTATAGCGCTACCGCTTTGCCACATATCAAATCATATATAGAGATGATTAATTTTGTTAATAACATGAAAAGAAAATTAAAGGTGTGATGCAGCGAGAGAATAATTAAGCACCATGGGTTGTGTTTTTCTCAGCAATAATTAGCTCTGTTTAAGTTGAAACCAAGAGTTGATTACATAACAATTATAATGTATTTGTGTTATGTCATATTTGGATTTTGTACTATTTGTTCGTACAGGTGAAAGGAATCATTATGTTATAAATGTGAGCGCAATATTGACGAATATCAATAGAACTCTTACTACGACAACAGTGATAAAGGGAGTTTAAGGCCCTCTCTCTTTTTTCCGATTCTATATTTTGGATTTTTTTTCACGCTTTCTAAGTTTCTAAATGGTGTCTTCTTTAAACAGCATTCTAACTTTTTAGAAGTCAATTCATTCGTTTATACCCTCAAATAGCTATCACATAAATTATATAATTCATCAATTTCAGCTATCCTAAACCTTAAGTACTACTCCCTCCGTTTCACAATGTAAGTCATTCTAGCATTTCCCATATTCATATTGATGTTAATGAATTTAGACATATATCTATCTAGATTCATTAACATCAATAGCCTAACATAATAATACTAATAACACTGATATATTTATTTTATTTTTTTCAAATAATATGTTTTCATATGGAACATACCGCTTATCCATTTTCATAAGAAAGAACTTAGCTAGCCAAGCCACAAACACGGCCGGAGAAAGGGACTTTAATAATTAGTTCCCTACTTACATTATGAAACAGAGGAAGTACATATTTTTTCCATACGAGCCATATTTTTTTCATACGAGCCATGGTGATCAGTAAATTGGTGATCAACGGATCATCAAAGTCATAAGATGAATATATAAGAGTTGCTCTGAACAATTGTAAATAGGTGTCAAAATTAATTGCTATTAATTAGACATCTAATGGCTTGCTAGCCACAAAATTAATTTCTCTCAACATGTATATAAACATGGACAAAGCTGGAACAAATATTACCATATGTCCCATACAAATATATTGCGCAGTTAATATTCTAATTAGTCATTTAAAATTCCTTAAAATACTCTCAAGCTGTCACGTGGTGCTATAATAAATTAAGGCAAATATTAGAAATTCTAAGAAAACAAATCAAAATATCTATTATTCGATTTTCGCTTAAATCGGTAGGTCCAATATTATAAACTGTTAGATTGAATTGATCTTAAAATAAACTAAATACTACGAGGCCCACCTCGACATAGGTATGCACCTACGTGCGCGGGTAGGTACGCCTCCCCTCTCTTTTTTTTATTTTTCTCTTTCTTCTTTTTTTCCCATGCATATGCTTCCCTCCCTTTATTACTATATCATGCGCCTTCATGAGACGATTTAATCAAAATAATTTTGAGTATCTTGCATTCGCATTTTTAATTTTGCAACCATACTACACGGTATGTATATACGAACTGTATAATAATTAACTAGCAATAGTTTCTTATTTACTCGAGAAAAAAAAACATGGTTCAAAAGTCGCAAGTACTTAATCCATCTTCTACTCAAAAGTTTGTGAATGGTTTTCTAAGATACCTTAAGAAAAATAGAACCCTTAAATTATTATAAAATAACATTATCCAAACTTTAGTTTGCCCTGAATCTATGAGACAAAATTTCTGAACAAACAATAATCTTACCTTTCAACAATATAAGTGTCCGCGCATATGCACGGGCCACTTTACTAGTTTTGATAAAAAATTTCATCAAAATACTTCATTTTTCGCTGTCAAATGAACGAATATGTCCACATCGCTTTGAAAATGTTTCTCTCGATCTCACAAAGAAAATCTATCCGCCCCCCTTTTTCTTTTCATTCCACTGCCCCGTGGCCATTCAACTAGCTACACACTATTACAAATTTTTAAGTATTAAATTGCGGCTATTGGCTATTGCACTCCGGCGGCCGAAACTTTTACCCCTTGACCTTCACCGGATTGATGGAACGACGTCCTTAGGGGCCCCAGTGATGACCGAACTCCTCTAGTATTACCGTACTTTTCCAGCAAGAAACAACCAGGAAAGCTAGCTCATTAATTTAATTGTATGTGACATGTTTTCCGTCGTCGTCGGCGTCGTGTGTATATATAGCAGCTGGTCTCTCGGCAAGAAGGTGTTGCAAGATACCCAGCACGATCTCGCCGACCGACTAAAATAACCAACAACAACACAGTCCGGCCGACCGCGGCCAATGGCGCGCCTTGCTGCTCCGGCCATCGCCCTCGTCATGGTCGCCTACTGCGCCGCGCTTTGGGCGGCCGAGCTCGTCGGCTCGACTGCAAGCATCTTCCTCCCCGACTCCGGCGCCGTTGCTCTCCTCCTCACCGTCGCCGTCCTCTTCTTTCTCGCCGTCGCACTTCTCCAGCTCCAGGTGGCGGCAACCGGCGGCGATGATGATGACGCGCCTAGCTCGGTCCGTGTGCAGTGCAGCCGCAACCACCGTGGAAACGTCGCTGTGAGGAGGCTCGCCGTCGTTATATATCTTCACGGCTACGGCCGGAGCTTACATTATTGCCGTGCTGTCCATGGCCGTGTGCCCGTGTACGTCTTCTTCCTTCACCACGAGGTTCATGCTTGACTGCGTGAGACTAGCGGTAGCACGTAATTTGAAGGCTAGCTGATATATATATAAATAAATAAATTCTACTCCGTTTCTGTGCCAACATTTTTTTTTGTTGATGCTCCCTCAGTCTTAAAATATAACTAATAAGAACCTATACTAAGAATCTATACTAGTAGTATTAGATGAGACATATACTAATATTACGAATCTAAACAGAAGGATATTTTTATTGTATTAGGTTTTTATATATTTGGAACGGATGGAGTAACATTTAATTAGGAGTAGCATTTTCTTTTTGTCATTTTTCTGTTACATAGGACATGTTGCTCATACACCACTATGCAGGACATAAATATAAGCACTTCTATATATTTTTTTAAGAGACTGAAAATGAAGGAGAAGACAATTATGTCTCTCATTATGTGATAATGGTTGAAGACTGAGGTAAAATGAGTGAATTAAATAAGCAGTTGTTGGTGGAAGTTTATATTTGTGGACGAATAATTTGCACATATGCGACAATTTCCCTTATAAAACGCACACATAAAAAAGACAAACTAACGGGTAAATATCTTTAATCCGTATGTGTAATTTTGTGAGTTAAACTAAACTTAAACAGCTCATACCGAGAGTACTTTACGCACGACTCATCACAGTTTTGGTGCTTCCCTAATATGTTTTCATTATGGTTTGTTACCTGTTGTGACCTTTTTCTTTCCTAGTCTTTGAAAATAAGAATTAAACTACTTGCAAGCATATCAGTAAACAATCGCGGTGTTGTTCTTTGGTCCAATTTGGTATATATCATGCTAAGACTTTTAATTTTCTGTTTGCATTGTGAAGGAAGTTTTGCTATTCTTTGTAGTAACCTTTTCTTTTTGCCTTGTTTATGGAGACGAGTAGAAATATTCATGTATGGACATCAACAGCTGTGCGTCTTGCCAATACCAAAGATTGAATCTGAGTAGTAAAGTGCTTATTAGCTGAGCTTATCACGTGCATGTGAAATGAGGTAAATTATTAATATATGATTAATCAATTGTAAACTATTATAAAATCTAAAAAAAATAGATTCATTTGTTTCTAAAAGAAACTTCCATATAAATCTTTTTTTCATGAAACACACCATTTAATAGTCAAAGAAGTGTGCTCACGAAGTACAAGTAGCCCAATAAAAATGCTCTTAAGAACGCAACCTTAATGATTAGCTCAGCCCATTCAGGTCTCTAAGGGTCCCTTTAAATCACATGAATGAAAAAAGGATGAATAGGAAAAACATATAATTTAAATAGAAATGCAAGTGCAAAATAGAGGGTTGCAAAACACATGAAAAACATATGAAATGAATGACTATTTCATTGGGCCGCAGGAAAAACACGGGAATTTGAGAAGAGATAAAGACTCAAAGCATTCTTTCCATGAGATTCTACCTCATATTAAATTTCCTCTAAAACTTGTATGAAAAGAGACATTCCATAAGAATTGTTCATTTATTTGATTAAAAGGGCTATGTAGGAAAAATTCCTATAGTAATGAAATCATCTAAAATTCCTATGAATTTCCTTTGAATCAAAGGGGGCCTAAGGCCCCTTTCATTCATATGATTGGCAAAGGATTTTCATAGGATTCAAATTCCTATGGATTTTTTCCTACATGTCCCTTTGATTCATAGGAATGAAAAAAAAAACTTTTCATAGGATTGCATTACTATGCTTCACATCTCATAGGAAAAGTAGCAAGAGGTGTGATTTATTTGTGAATTTTCCTTTGTTTTTCCATGGCATTATCAAAGGACTCGTATTATCTTTCCTATGTTTATTGATTCCTGTAGGATTTGAGAAGGATTTGAGAAGGACTTGTATTGTCTAGGTGTGATCTACTTCAGTTCTTGCGCTTTTCCTATATCTGTTTTTTCCTATCATGCAAATCAAAGGAGCCCTAAAATGTGTAACTTTGAGGTCCAAATGTCCCTAATTAGCATATATGCCTTTATGAAGATAAATCAAGTGTGGAGCTCGATATCTAAATTTCAGCTGACAACAAAATGTATTGTTATTTTAGAGCAGTTTGTGTTCCTAGTGTATACCTTTTCTTTTCATCCGAAAGATTTTCCATCTAAAAAACTTCCATATAAAAAGTGTGTATTTGCAACACGGCTGGGCTCAATAGTAATTTCGAACAACCACTACATGATGCGCCCTTCAACCTAACTTTCCACGAAGGGACTTTTAGGCTCAGATTATGTGTCAAAATAGACAAATATACGCTGATCAAGGATATTTAGACTTTAGAACTTAAGTAGAACCATTTACATATTTAGAGACATAGATCTATGTGTCAAAATAGGCAAATATAATTAGAAGACACTAACAGAGAAGAGTCAAAGGATGACACAGAAGGAGACGTAGGCAACAGGTGGAGGACCATCCATCAGAGATACAATCGATGATGGTGAGTTGAAGGAGATGAAGAAATAGAAGATTTCAAATCCAGTCGCAATCATTTGCTTCGCTCCCGTTACGACTGAGGGGGAATGTTAGAAGTATAATATGTTAGTTAGAGATAAGAGTCAAATACAAATTATAGAGATAAGATATATCCTAGAGATAGAATCCTACAGATAAGATAGAGTCCTAGAGATAGAATCCTAGAGATAAATCTACTCTTACTTATATTGTACTCCAAGTCTCTATCTCCTATATATGTACTCCTATATATACTCCATGAGAGGGTCGATGTAATACATCAGAAAACGCCAAAATACAATAATTAGATTTTCCACAGACACCACAAGCCAATTATACTTAAGTGGTTGTCACATGGATGGAGTCTAAGAGAGGTAGGGGAGTGTTTATGTAGAATTGGGCACAAGAGTTAGAATGGGAAGACGAAGAAATTTTGTAGGATGAAATCATATCCACGAAACCATTTTGAAGCAAAGTGAATTCCTAACATAGGAGTAGATCTTCAGAGTTACTGAGGGGTATGGACACCATGAGCAGCAAAATTTAGGGGTTCCCAAACATTACCAAACCTCCTTGCCAAACCTAGCTAGATATGTAACTTATAAATTGATGGCCACACCTTAGACAAGGTTTGACTAAAAGATGGGTGTATCACATGTGGGCCTTTGAATTAAAAAAATGTAGCATATCACAATTTTAAAAGTGAAACAAACAAATGTCTTAAAAAGTATGACAAGGTTTGGTAAAGTGAGTAAGTGAACCAAACATTCCCTTATACTTGCCTTATCGAATTAACACAAATATCGACTCCATTAAAACATGGAACAATAGAATTATCGACCTTTCCCAACTTTGTTAAGACGATGCCTATGATGCCTATATCATGATTGTTATAATATTTTAACTTTTTATTGTAAGGTTTGTCTGCGTTTTTTTTTTTGCCATGAAAATTTGTATCCTCTCCTACTTCCGATGGAAATGAAATTAGGATATTCCTTCGTTAAACCTTGGCCCATAGCTAAAAATCGACCTTATCACTGGCAGCTCGTGTCATCTTCTCCAAGCTCTCGTCCTCCACCAATGTCGGCCACCACCACCGCGCCGTCCCCGACCCCGATCCCCATCACCACCATCGCCGAGCTGAGGCAGCACCACTCCCAGCTCGTCCGCCTCGGCCTCGCCTCCCACCCGCCCCACGCGCGCCGCCTCCTCGCCTTCCTCGCCCGCGACCCCGCCCACCTCCCCTACGCCGCGCGCCTCCTCGCCCACCACCCGGACCCCCGCCCCGCCCTCCTCAACCCGCTCTTCGCCTCCCTCCCGCCGCGCGCCGCCGCGTCGCTCCTCGCCCTCATGCTCTCCCTCCCGCTCCTCCCCGACCACTTCACCTTCCCCCGCCTCCTCCCCGCCGCGCCGCTCCCGCTCGCCGCCCAGCTCCACGCGCTCCTCCTCAAGCTCAACCTCCACTCCCACGCCCACTCGCTCAACGCGCTCCTCGCCGCCTACCTCGCCGCCGCGCGCCCCGACCTCGCCCGCGTGCTCTTCCGCACCAGCGGCGGCGGCGCGCTCGACGTCGTGTCGTGGACGACAATGGTGGGCGGGCTGTGCAGGCTCGGCCTCGTGGACGATGCGCGGGAGGTGTTCGATGCGATGCCCGCGAGGAACCTGGTCTCCTGGAACTCCATGATCTCGGGCTACGTCAAGGCCGACCGGTTCTTGGATGCGTTGGAGGTGTTCGACGAAATGCGGGCGCTGGGAGTGGAGGGGAACGGGTTTGTGGCGACGAGCGCGCTGGTGGCTTGCACGGGCGCGGGCGCGCTGGGTCGCGGTAGGGAGATATACAGGTGGGTGGAGCAGAGCGGGATCGAGGTGGACGCCAAGCTGGCGACGGCGGTGGTCGACATGTACTGCAAGTGCGGGTGCGTCGACGAGGCATGGGGCGTGTTCGACTCGCTGCCGGCGAGGGGGCTCACGACGTGGAACTGCATGATCGGCGGGTTCGCGGTGCACGGGAGGTGCGACGACGCGCTCGAGCTATTCCACCAAATGGAGGCCGCAGGCGTGGCGCCCGACGACGTCACGCTGCTGAACGTGCTCACGGCGTGCGCGCACGCCGGCGAGGTCAGCGAAGGCCGCCGCTACCTCAACCACATCGTGTCTCGCCACGGCATCGAGCCCAAGGGAGAGCACTACGGCTGCATGGTCGACCTGTTCGGGAGAGCAGGCCAGCTAGACGAAGCCAAGAAGGTGATCGACGAAATGCCAATGGATCCCGACCTCGCCGTCCTCGGCGCGCTCCTCGGCGCATGCAAGATCCACGGCGACGTCGACCTCGGCGAGGCGATCGGGTGGCGCGTCATAGACCTCGACCCGGACAACAGCGGCCGCTACGTGCTCCTCGCAAACCTGCTCGCCGGCGCCGGCCGGTGGGACGAGGTGGGCAAGGTCCGGCGGCTGATGGACGAGCGGAACGTGAGCAAGGAGGCCGGGCGGTCGGTGATCGAGGTCGACGGCGAGGCCTGCGAGTTCCGGTGCGGGAACCTGCGCCACCCACAGGCTCGGGAGATCTACGCCATGGCCGTGGACATGGTGAGCAGGATCCGGGCCGAGGGGTACGTGCCGGACACCGGCGAGGCGCTGCACGACGTCGCCGAGGAAGACAAGGAGGCGGCGCTGCTGTGCCACAGCGAGAAGCTCGCGATCGCCTTCGGGCTGCTGCGCGCGAGGCCGCGCGAGACGCTGCGAATCACCAAGAACTTGAGAGTTTGTAGGGATTGCCACGAGGCGACCAAGTACGTGTCTCGCGTGTTTGGGCGTGAGATCGTGGTTAGGGACAGGAGCCGGTTCCATCATTTCAAGGATGGCATGTGTTCGTGTAAAGATTACTGGTAAGAAAAATAGACGTGATGATGCAGAGAAATTCTTTACAAGCAATCGATTCACAAATAGAGGTCACTGGGGTGCAACTGATTTTACTATCCATTCAAAGGTTCAGGAAACAGCACGGATTCACGTTTCTGAAGAACACAAAATTCACAAAATGACGTGAGGCCAATCACCTCACGGCTAAACCCGTAAACCATCCATCGACAGACACTACCCGTAAACCATCCATCGACAGACACTAAGAACGAGATGAAATGTAGTTCTCCATTCAGCATCTCCAACCTTCTCCATACTGCTGGTCACTCTCGATTTATAAGTTCTAAGCTATTTTTGCATTGGAGAAGTCCATCTCCGGGTGCTGTAACAAAAAAAAAGTTCAGTCAGGTAACTGAAGCGTAATAGGCGGTTAACGAAATAATGCATACACAGTTTGATCATCTGCTGCGAATTACCTGAGCCATGAATTTCTTGAGCATGTCTTGCTTCTGCATTTCATCACTTGTTGGAAGACCCATCTGCTTCTGGCGTTGATCAAACTGCACAATAGAGGAAAAATATTTAGCTCACCATGCTTTGTACAATTGTGAAGTTCTCTAGCTCAGATTGTTTATGGATCAAGGATTGCTCAACTTACCATCATCTTCTCCACAGTTTGTCGAGTCTCTGGATCCAAATCAGCGAGTTTGCTGTTCTCCGGTTCCACCTTCTGTGTATCAACTTCAGGGTCACCCTTCACTACGGATTTCCACCACTCCATTTGATTTTGCTTTGTCAGCAAAATGGACAGCGATTTTCCATCCTCTGAAGATATTATCAGAATCAAATGATTTTTTTGTCAGTAATGAACTAAGGTGAGAGTATTTTAAAAGGTCACTTCGTAAAAGTGAAGGACTTGTATCATATACCTATGCTCCAGAAGCAGTCATCAACTTTGACTGGTTTGAAAAGCTCACCCTGTCCAGAAAGAGCCACAATTAGACAATTAGAACACCACATATCAGATTCAGAGAAAATGTGCTTTTTTCCCAAAACAAATGCATTCACAAGAAAAATCATCAGTTTATAGTAGTTGGTACTTACATCAATGATAGGAGGCTGGCCCTTCAGCCCAACCTTCAGATGGTTCTTCTTAATATCACAGACGACAAACCTTGACTTCGTTCCTTGAGGAACAGGTACGGTGATGGTAACCTCTGGCAATTGCTGAATCCAAGAGTACTTCTCCAAATCAAGACCATTGCCAGCATTTGGTTCTGTTTCATAGAAGAGGATTATGTTAGACGCCAATCAATTGATCTCCAAAAATTGGGGCAAATTATTTCGCCAATAGGCAAATGAAAGGACTACTACAGGTAAGATTACATGGTTATATCAAATTAAGTTCAGTTGTTTCTCGGGATATAGCATAGCACAAAACCAACTTTCTGCAAGCCCCATCAATTGAGCAAACCAAAGTAAAATTCATCCAGATTGAAATTGGCCTTCAAATCTAATGGAAACAGATACCTTTGTTCTGCATCAATTTGACAATTGCAATGGGAATTTACTTATAATAAATAATGAATACATGAAGTTTATTCTAATTCCTAAATACTACTCCGTATGCACCAGTATTGTTTTACCCAGAGGTAATCAGCAGCAAATAGCTAAGCAGCAAATCCATCTTCCAACTACGAAGTATACCTATGTTATTTTTAGAAAACTAAGTATGTTGTGAGGAATAGATCATATAAACCAATATTAGCCTTAATCAAGAGTTCTATAGAGACAAAAAGAACCTACCGCAGTAGCAGACAGAAATTAAGGTACTAAAACAACAAAAAAAAGTTTGTATTAGCATCACGCAAATAATCAAGATCCCTAAATCCCTGACAAGCAAAGTCATCAATATCTAAAGCACATTTAGCATCAAAACCCTAAAACTCAGCAGTATTAACAATTGCAGGGGGCATGGGAACAGAGTACTTACTCCTCACGTTGCCCTCCTCCTTCTTGTCCACCTCCATGCTATCCTTCCCCGCCGAGCTCTCCGGCTTCGGCTCCGCGGGCGCCTTCGCCTTCCTCTCGGCCTCGGCCGCCTTCCTCTCCGCCTCCTCCGCCTTCCTCTTGGCCTCCCTCGCCTTCCTCTCCTCCGCCTCCACCACCGCCCTCGCCGCCGACGCCATCGATGTGACCCTGCTCACCGCGGAGGGGTCGCGGAACAGGTCGGACCGCCGCCTCGCCACGTCGATTGCCGCCTGGAGGAAGGGGATCGCGCCGCCCCTCCGCTCCAGCTCCGCCGCGAGGACCTCGTCGCCGCTCCCCGCCGCCGCCGCCACCGAAGCCGGTTGCTGCTGCTGCCGCGGCGGAGCCTCTTCCTCCTGGAAGTCGGAGATGATCGCCATGTGCTTCCGCCGCCGCCGCCGCCGCCTCCTCTTCTCTCTCGCTCTCCTCTAGGGTTTTCGAGAAGGAATTCTTGGGGATCTCAGATTCGCGAGGGTTTTCGAGGGAGAGGAAACTTGGGGCTTTGGACTTCGCTTATAAGGGCCTGATTGGTCTAGAAGTTTCCGGAGGTGTGTAAGGCCCTTAGGGTGGATGACAGGTGGGACCGAGGATTACAAATAAGACCCCGATTTCCCTGTTTCCTTGTAATTCCAAGTCCAAATTCTACACGAGTTTGTATTTAACAATGCTTGGGACTGGATTTCCATCTTTTCTAGTAGTATTTCGAAGTCCAAATTCTACTAGAATTGTATTCAGCCGTGCAAGTTTTGGTGTTTGAACAAACAAAAAAAAAGTAACCTAAATTTGGGAAAAGGTTCAAATTCTACTCGAGTTTTGTATTTAATCGTGCAAGTTTGGGTGTTTGAATCAAAACAAAAGTAATTAAAATTTGGGAAATTTTAAGGAAAAACTGTTGACAAGCCTTGCAAAAATACATGAAGCAATTGAAAATAATTTATAAATAAACCTTTTAATTTATGTTTTATGGTGAATTAAGAGCTAATGCTGAATAGTAGCATTAAAAAAATCAAAACTAATTTTGAAATTATATTTTAAAATTTTAGTTTTAGCTTCAATTAATAAGCCAATAAGTACATAATGGAGTTGTTAGAAAACGTTGTTCAATATAACTAAGCATCCCTCCCAAAGGAAGAAAAAAAAAAGAAAGGTCCACAATAGGGGACAAACATCTTCTTTTCTTGTGAAGTGAGCGTAGCTTAAGTTTGTTTGTTAGGCTATTCACAATGCTTCACGCTGGAGCGTTCCTTCATCCCACCACGTAGACTTCATGATGTCGTGGAGGAGAGAAGGTGTGGACCCTTGCACCTTTGCAGAACTTTTTGTTCCTCAACGAAGAGGCAAGTTCCTTGTCTGAAAAACATGAAAAAGGCACAAGTAAAGCTGAAAAAGCCGTTCGCCATGCCAGTCCCTCGCCACATACAGCCGCTGCACATGAGCTTGACGGCGACTGCAGCCTCCCACTCCGTGTCGTTGTCGGGGAGCTCTTGGACTCGATTTGTGCCGCCGAGATCCATCTCTACCCTCGCCGCCTCGAGCTAGGCGGCTGCAGCCTACCACTCCGCGCCACCGCCGGAGAGCTCGTCGACCCGATTTGCGCCGCCAAGATCGACCTCCGCCCTCGCCGCCCAGTGCCAGGCCAAATCCGGAGCTCGTGGCTGCAGAAGGGAAGAGGATGTCATCGCCGCTCCGCCCAGCATCGAGCTCCATGCCGCCGGAAGTGGAGAGGCGTTGACAGGGAGAAGCTGCTGGCAGGGAGAAGGGAGAGGCTGCCGGCGAGGAGAGGGCAGAGGCCACTGGCGGGGAGAGTTCGTTGCAGAGCGGAGTGGGGGGCGGAGGTGGTGGAGTTCGTCACCGGTGAACTCGCCAAGGTGGGGGTGTAGGGGAATGGGAGGGGGTTTTGGGGGTGGATGAGGTGGTGGGGTTAGGGGGTGGGATTTATATTTTTCTCTCAAATTTAGGGTGGTTAGTGTAAAATTTGGACTTATTTGTAAATTGAAAAAATATGAGGGCTGAAATCGTAAGGGGCAGGGCTGAAACGAAAAACTGAAGTCACTCACGAGGCTCTTTGCACTGTGGGAATGCCAAAATTAGGATCCGTGTCTTTAGTCTATGTGGCATCTTGTGGTTTCTTGGTTGAGTGGCTTGCACTTTGAGTGTCCTTATGGTAGAACCAACCTATCTAGATTATCCTAGATTTAACACACACACCCAGGTTCAAATCCTACATTTGATACAGGTGCTCGCATTTATGGCTAATTATTCTTTCAATGATACATGTGGTGACTTCGTCAATCTGAATACACAGTTTTTCGGAGATGCTTATAACGATAGGGTGTGCATGTGTATATTCATAGGGATGAGTGTGCGTGTGTGTTTATAGATATGAGTGTGCTCGTATTGTTAGCCTATGCCTTTGTGCTATGTTTCTAAAAAAAAAAGAACATATTCTTTTAATTCAATCTATACAAATTTCATCTTGAGACGTCACTAAGTCGTCAAACCAAGCCAGCCATCTCGTTTCTCTTCTCCTTCAACGACAGGACTAACCAACAACGATACACGCCATGATCCGGAAGGGCTCGGCGCGTCTGAGCCCGCGCGCCGTGAGGCAAATCCACGGCCACCTGGTCGTCGGAGGCATCGCCGCCGCGCGTCTCCAGCATCTCCGGGAGCTCCTGCTCTCCTGCGTCGCCACGTTCCGCGGCAGAATGGGCTACGCCCGCAAGGTGTTCGACGGAATCCCCCGCCCGGACCTCTTCATGCACAACGCCATGGTGCGCGGGTACGCGCACGCCGGCGCGCCCGGAGATGCGTTCGCGGTGTACCGGCGGATGACGGAGGCTTCCCGCCTGCGGCCCGACGCGTTCACCTTCTGCTACCTGCTGCGGGCGTGCGCCGGCCTGCCGGGTTCTCGCGCCGGGCGCCAGGTCCATGGCGCGGTCGTGAAGCTGGGATTCTTGAAGGACGCCTACGTGAGGAATGCGCTCATCAACATGTTTGCCAAGTGCGGGGATCTGAGGGTTGCCAGCGTGCTCCTTGACGAGGCCGGCGAGGGGGATGTTGTGGCGTGGTCGGCTGTGATAGCGGGGCATGCGGCGAGAGGTGACATGGCTGCTGCACGGAAGATGTTTGATGAATGTACGCACAAGGACATAGTTTGTTGGAACGTGATGCTGGGCGCATATGCAAAGCATGGAGAGATGGAGAATGCGAGGGAGCTGTTCGACCGTGCGCCTGAAAAGGATGTGGTTTCGTGGAACACCATAATCACTGGGTACGCCGCGCAAGGGATGCTGAAACATGCGTTGGAGGTGTTCGATGAGATGAGGGCAGCAGGGTGGACACCTGATGAAGCGACTATTGTTAGCTTGTTGTCATGCTGCGCGAACACGGGGTTGCTCGACGCAGGGAGGATGATACATCATCAGTTGCACTTGGAACGGCGGCCATGGATAAGCATTGTTGTTGGAAATGCATTGGTATCAATGTATGCAAAGTGTGGCGATTTACATACTGCAGTCGAAGGCTTTAACACGATGAAGGATACGGATGTTTGGACATGGAACTCAGTCATAGGAGGACTGGCCTTCCATGGACAAGCAGAACAATCTGTCCGATTCTTCAAGAAAATGCTCGAGAAGAGAATACACCCAAATGAGATTTCTTTCCTATGTGTACTTGGTGCATGCAGCCATGCTGGATTAGTTGAAGATGGTCAGAAATTTTTCTATCTGATGAAAGACAGGTATGGAATTGAGCCCAATGCGAGGCATTACAGTTGCATAGTAGACATGCTTGGGCGTGCAGGCTTACTAGATGAAGCATATGCGATTGTGAGCAACATGAGGTGTGAACCAAGTGCGGTCGTATGGAGGACATTGCTTGGGGCCTGCAGAACCCATGGCAATATGACCCTAGGCAAGCTTGTGAGGGAGAAGCTTCTAAACATGAATGAAGATGCAAGTGCTGACTATGTTCTGCTCTCGGGAATTTATGCCTCATCTGGTGAATGGTTGGGGGTGGAGACAGAGCGGAGGTCAATGGATAGAAGAGGGATAAGAAAAGCTGCTGGTTATGCTCAAATTGACCGTAAACCTGCTGGTCTTTCTGCACCGTGATTACTGTATATTATATGGAGTTGCATGCAAACAGTACATCAAATTCAAAACTACCGAACAAAGTATCGTCAGCAATGAACATGAATGAGGATGAGAGTAGCAACTACATGCTGCTCTGGTATTTACACATCAAAGGGTGGAGACGGAGCAGAGGTTAACAGATATTCAGGATGACAGAATAAACTAAGTGTTCAACACTGATATGAAGTGAAGTGGATAATCTCACTGCATCAAAGAAGAAGATAACTTGCTATTCATAAGATCCCGTGACTTGGTTGTTTATACCATGTATGATCAAGCATATTCAAAACCTCTGAATCATGGTCTGATGAGCACTTAGCACCATCACTGGCTCACTGCCACTTAGCAGGTATGAATTTAATCATTTGGTGACACTTGTCACACTTTGGTAATTTGGTTGATGCAATCTAACAACAATTGTGATCGTAAGTACAACAATATTTTAAATCCATAACACCACATCTATATTTCATTTTCTGTAGCATTCATATATGAAGTGTACAATCAAGGGGATACACAAGATAGAAGAGGTTGATAGCAAGAGAAAAATAGGCACACAGATTATTACATAGGCAAGTAAGTGCAAGAACCTCGCCATAATATGATACTTCACACTACAGGAAGCAAACAGTTGGCAATTTGGTCTATCGCCTGGCTAATGCAATAGCCGAGAGGAATATGAGCAGTACCAGCACAACCATGGCTGCAAATGAGCCAATCAGGGAGCCAGAGATGCGCTCACAGAAGGAATCAAACTGCTGGCAAATAGCAAGCCAGTTTGCTCTGGCATTTCCCTTGTGTGCTAAGTACACAATAGCTGCTGCAGCAGATGCCCCCGCGGTCACCAGAGCTAGCATTGCCTTCACAAGAATCACAGGTAAGTTAACAATCTATTTGCATGCTGATGCTATTCATTCTTTACTGTATAGTTAGTAACTGTCACACTTTTATTCAGGATGAAAGAAGAAACTTAGTGTTCAAAACTGATATGCAGTAAACTGGAGAAAGTGATAATCTCACCGCATCGAAAAAGATCAAGATGAGCCTGCTATACTTAGCCCTGCTCCTAATGACGTGCACAATTGACAGTGGGAGTGAAAGGATGAGATAGGCAGAGACAATAGAGTTTGCCACCACAAAAAACCTGCCAACAAGAGATAAAAATGATCGAACCATCAGATGTCCATAAGTTATCTAAAGAAGCAATGCTATCAACTATTGAGGAGGCTTCTGCAAGTACGTGAGAGTTGGGAGATCGCTGTATTGCGCCTTGAACCGGATGAACTGGGTGAAGAAAGGCAGCGTCTGATTGGTGGTGCCCATGGCAATGGCACTCGCGAGGGTGCCAATGATCGCGACAAAGCGAAGTATAACATCGAGTATAGACACTCCTTTACTGACCCCCCTGCTCAGGGGTGCCTTTGAGGTCTCACCATGCTCCTCAGACCCTTCCATGGTGAGATTCTACAGCTCTTGAACCTGTGAAACTCAAATTGCTCAAGAGGTTTTGAATAAACCATTCCACCTTTCTCACACATATATACATGGTAATCTGCAGGTAATGTGCGTGGATTAGGTCCGTTGATGCCAGAGCAGGTGGCCGTGCAGGATTTGTGTTGATACGTACTTCCAGGAGCATTTCGGCTGGTAACTACTCCAATTGCCCCAAGTAGACCAATTGCATTGTTTCATGCAGGGTTTGTGGCCTCTTGGCCCTCTTTACACCAGTGGACTACTGAACTTCCACTGAACACGGGACTGGCTTGTGTCATGGCTATGCGTCTTGTTATGCAGGAGGCTTCAACTGAACGTTCGTTAGCTCGTTCCAACTACAAAAAAGGCATTGATACACACTGTTGCAAGTCATTTCATAAGATGCAGGGATATCTGCTATTCTGTCTGGAGCTTCTCTTTCGTTGTGAAGCAAGTTGGGTTGGTGTATTATTATTTCCTGCCCCTGCCAACTCAAAGAAACATATATGGCTACACCTACACACTCAGCTGTAATGCATAGCGCTACCACTTCCCTTTTAAGCTGAGTAGTTGCTTTTACCTCAAAAAAGACTGAGTAATTGCTCATGTGCACTGCCTTCTATCTCCTCCCAAAAGGTTGGCCCAAAGGGAGGTTGGCCCAAAGGAGCCGGATGTAATTTTGACGGTTGACGATTTTGCAGTACAATAAAAATGGTTTTGCTATCTGTCATTCAACAGATTTTTGGTAGCTATATCAGTCAGAGTAATTTTGACGGTTGACGATTTTGCAGTACAATAAAAATGGTTTTGCTATCTGTCATTCGACAGATTTTTGGTAGCTATATCAGTCAGATTTCTAAACCGTTGGATGGGTATTGAGATTGGTGCTGACCGTTGGATGTGAACTGATATTTATGCTAGCTGCAAAAACAAAAATCTCATTGTCCCGTAACCATAAAAAATAGCTACGAAGGATTTTTTTTTCCCAAAATAAGTTCACTTCTCAGTAACCATTACATCAACTGATCAAAGTTTATAAAAGTAGAAAATAATTATATTGAGAGTAGATAAAATGAAAAATAATTGCATTGGTATTTAATAATATGGGTATATTTGTTTTTATTGGTGTGTGAATGATGAAAAAGATAAATTTATTTTGGAACAAAAGGAAGTAATTACATGCAACTTACATTCAAGCTATATTATAATTATTCGATAGTTATATTATAATTGCATACTCCCTCCGTTTCGAAATGTTTGACACCGTTGACTTTTTAGCATATATTTGACCGTTCGTCTTATTCAAAAACTTTCATGAAATATGTAAAATTATATGCCTACATAAAAATATATTTAATAATGAATCAAATGATAGAAAAACAATTAATAATTACTTAATTTTTTTGAATAAGACGAACGGTCAAACATGTGCTAAAAAGTTAATGGCGTCAAACATTTCGAAACGGAGGGAGTATTAATTAAACCGTACTTATAATTGGCAGATTTTTTATTGTATTTCTGCTAAAGGTTAGAAAGACAGTCCCAATAGTCGTTCGAAAGACAGTCCCAATAAAAATGCCCAAGAGACTACTACGGCTTATTCAGCCCAGGCATTACATGTAGAGTCAGCCCAGCAAGCGTGTCACATCGCATGAGATGTTCGGACACTAATTAAAAAAAACTAATTACATTATAGAATCTATCAATAAACCGCGAGATGAATTTATTAAGCTTAATTAATCTGTCATAGCAAATTATCAAATCATAGAGCAATTAGGCTTAAAAGATTCGTCTCGCAAATTAGTTGCAACACAGGCTCTACATTGCCACACGCCTCGTCCTTGCATTGTAAATGGCCTAAAAACACAAAGCACCTGATCTGAATCTGCAACCCTTTTTGCTGCTCCTGTGAAATTTGTTGCTGCTGTCCTTCTATTAAAAATAGGAAGCACCCACAGCTCCAATATTAAATTTGGCACATCCTAAACAAAGGAGATGCAACGAACAGTTTAAATCGACCTGCAGTTAAGAGAAACTGAAAAACCAATGGCAATCAGCAACCAAGGATAGAGCTTAAATCAACTTGTGGTTAGGATAGACCCAAAGACCAATGACAATCAGCAACCAGCGTCCACAAAACCTAGCTTTGAAGTGATCAAACGACACAACATAAAATTGTTAGATCCGGGGGCATTCTGACCAGTCAAGCCTTCATATTTCTTGCATCTACAAATCTGCTTCCCGGAGCCTGCTCAGCCTAATTGGTGGAAGAATCAGAGCGAGCACAGGGGGAAAATAAGTTTTCAAAAAGGGTCAATTTGTCAAAATTTCAGCAAGCACACGGCATGACAAAAATGGCAGCCAGTGCAATTTCAACTGGAGTAGTAGTAGTACAGCATCAGCAGAAGCTGATCACCGGAGTGGCCAAGCAGGCTTCAACGAACAAGCACATTCAGATCTCCGTTCTTTAGTGCAAACACTAGTAATCATCAGGCCAGCAGATCAGAATGCCCCCAATGGCAATGCCCCAAGCACTCAAGTCCTAATCTCACACGATGAAACCAAAAGAATGAACATTTTCACAATAAATTATAAATTGTATTTTCCTAGTTGATTAGTTAGCAAATTAGCATATAATGGAGAAGTATTAGGCAGCATTACAAATTCTATGCATCATCCACCAAATCTAGTGCAAATAAATTTTACTAGGAGCATTATATGCATCCACCAAAGCCTTCATAGTACTTGCAAGATAAATCCACTAGAGTCCACCTTAGCCATCTTGGTAAAAAGATGTGTGCATATGTACGGACTTGCGATGCAATTTACAAAGAGAAAATCTAACTAATCTTTTTAAAAACAGAGGAAGTACTATATGTTTCACCAGAGGCCAAGCAAGCTTCAAAGGAGAAGCATATTTTCAAATAACCATTTTTAGTGCAAAGTAAGGTAATGGTAATCATCAGGAAGAACAGAGCATAGTGCAGGAGAATGAATAAAAAGTGACAATAGCATCAGAGATTCCCCTAGACATGAGTCATCCTGTTGCTGCATCTTGATTTGATTCAGATGCACTGCAGATGTTCTTGTCTTGCTTCTCATCATATGCTAACATCACTCATGTCATGAAATGTTAAAAATTGCAACATTAATCATGTTTTATCAATGATAAGGATCGACAGAAACTAGCAACGTTCCCAGATCCATCCAAAGTTAAAGTTGATTTTTGGAAGACAAAAACAAATGGCAGTAAACAACAGCACTGGCTGCATGCATGGAAAGCAGGCAGCACCGAAGTTTCAAAGAACCAAGATTATTAAGGAAGTACAAGGAATCTAGAGACACCATCCAATCAATCTGCCAAAGCCTTCATATTTTTTGCATCTACATGTTCCTCTCCGGAGCCCATTTAGCCTGCTTGGTGGAAGATAATCAGAGGGATATATATGTTTGTGCATGCATGTATGTCAGGGTTTATTTTCATTTAACCCTGAGAGAAAATTCAGAGGGATTATTCACATGATCAACCAAGTGGCCAAGCAGGCTTCAACGGAAAAGCTCATTCAGATCTCCGTTCTTAGTGCAAACAAGAGCAATCATCAGGCTGGAAGATCAGAACAACTTTATGTCAGCAACAAAATGCCTCGGATTAGTTACTTTTAGTTGCAAAATGCTTGTGTACATATAACACCATCATAGCCATCAAAATCGAAAACGCATCAGTGCTTCACATGGAAAGGGATGCAAAATCCAAGAAGCCATAAAAACAGATAGGAGTATTAGCATCAGAGATTCCCCTAGACAGAGTCATCATGCTATTGCGTCCCTGATTTGGATCAGGAATGCGGCAGGTGATCTTGTCCTGCTTCTCATCATATGCCAAATTCGTAGTGAAATCTTGCAAGATATGAAGACAATAAACCAAATTCACGTAGCACTAGCAAGCTGACAGCATATTAGCTGTCAAAATCAAAATTTGTCGTGGACACTGAGAAGATCATGTCATCCACATAAAACTAGAATTAACCAATTGCACTTATAACAAAGCCATGAATCCTGAAGGGGGCATTATTTAATCCGTCAGAGCCTTCATAACACTTGCGTCTACATACGCATCCCCGGAGCCTGCTTAAGCCTGCTGGGTGGAAGTGGAAGAGAATGACAATGAGAGGGACATGTGAAAATGGAACATACATCATGAAATTGATGGAATATTATGGGAAACGGAGGGAGTACAGTACTACTACATAATCCACCACATAGACCAAGCGGGCTTCGACGGAGGAGCGCATTCAGATCTCCGTTCTTACAAACATCAGTAATCATTAGGCTTGCAGATCAAGATGCCCCAACAAAGCAAGTTAACTTATAATCTCCCACAAACAAGAAAAAAAATTAAGCTTCCAAAATAAGTAAACCTCTATTCGCACAAGTTAATTGGCTACTTCATAAGCATCTTCATTTCATAGCTACTACTAGCTCACAAATGCAATGGCATCACCAACAATGGAGTAATGGAATCGGAGTGCCTCAGATTAAAATGATTTTTCATAGCTGAAAGCTCAAAATATATTTAACACCATCACAGGCAACTTTACCAGCATAAAGAACACGGAAGAAAAGGGAGAAAAAAGACAGGAGATGAAGATCACAAGACGCTCAAAGATGAAATGCAAGCGCGAAACTGACGTATCTTGCATCAGAGATTCCCCTAGACGGAGTCATCATGCTATCGCGCTCCCCGACTCGGATCGAGGGGCGCTGCAGACACCTTGTCTCGATTCTCGTCATCTGCTAATCTGCTCTACTCTAGTAAGGGAAAAAGGAAGGGAGTCATACGAATCGAGAACTAGGATGAATACCGACTATGGCATGGCATGCACGCATCAATCGGTGAACACGGAAAAACAAAAAACACCAAAACATGCCATCGATTTGGAGAAGCATCTGCAGAAACCAGATCTGAGACTGAGAAGCAAAGAATCCATCAGCCGGGGGGAAAATAGCAGAGAAACCGAACATAGAAATCACAGATCTGACAACCGGGTGCGGGCGAAGTGGCGGCGGCGGCCACTAGGAGGGAAGGAGCAGCGCGCGGGAGGGCGGGAGTATGGAAATGGCGCTAGACCTAGGGTATGGGGATGGCGCTGGCTTTGGAGGCGGCGGCGCGGAGGACGGGAGGAGGACGGTTCGCGCTGTCTTATATCTTTGTCACCGAATTCAGGCCGAAATTTCTCTTCGTCTACAAATTCGGCCCATCTATGGTGTGTTTGGTTGCCTGTATGATGCCTGGCTCGCATTGCGGATGCAGGCAATGGCGTGTTTGGTTGCCTGCACGTCCGTCCGAGCCAGGCTCAACTCGTGCAAATCACACCCCGGAGCCAGGCTCGGAGGAAACGCGGACATCGACCTTCGCTACTCAGCCAGGCTCCGTTCGTGCAGACGCGGGTGCGGGGATGCATGCGCGGATGCAAGCGCGGGGCAGGGGGCCGTGAGTCTGCTTACCTTTCTCTTCCATTTGCGTAAGCTCTCCATCTCTTCTCCTCCCCTCAAGCCATCGCCATCTAATTCGCCTCCAATCGCCTGGCTGACCACGAGCACGACGGGCTTCGAGCTTGACCGGTCCCGACGAAGCTCCTCCGGCCTCAAGCTTGGCCGGCCCTCACTAGTGGCTTATCTTCCCTCCTTGCTTCGAACGCTGCCTTCATCTTCTTGGTCGTCGCCGTCGTTGTCTTCCCTGACAGCTCAGTCATCTCCGTGCTGAATACCTGCCACTCCCTCTCAATCCCGACCAGATCTGGTGGCCAGCCTATAGATCCGGCGAGCAACCAACCGATCCAGCAGCTGCGATAGCAGGGATCCAGAGCGGCGAGCTGTGTGAGCTTCACCGACGAGCAGTGAGGCAAAGAGAGATGAGCTGTAGGGCAGAGAGCTGCTGCTCATCAACGCTTCTTTTTCCTTCTCCTTTTGTTTTTTGTTTTTTCACACTTATCCATTGACTGATGATATCAAAGTAGTATTATCAAAGTGCCTAGCACAAAAGTTTAATGTTTACCGACATAATTTTCTTTACAGCCGTTGCTTGAATTTATTTGTGCGATAAATTGTTTTTCTCTAGTTTATTGAATTTGATATGTTGATGTTTATTACAATTTACCGTATTTTAGGCTTATGCAATATGGTTTTTAGTTATATATTTGGTAAAGGTAACCTCACCCTGTAAAATTGAGGAGGTAACCACACACAATCCATACAACCAACCAAACAAAATTTCAACCCAATCATATCTCTAGTGCAAGTAACCAAACAAAATCTCATCCCAGCTAGGCTAAACTGATACAAACAACCAAATGGTTGCATGTGTATCTCCTCATCCAGGCCAAACTCAGCCTGGATGAGAGAGATGAGCCGGGCTAGAGGGATGCCCGTCATTGAATTCGGCTAGCTAATCAGGCCCATTGATAGCTCAGGCCCCGTCATTTGGCTTTTTCCCTAATAAACCAAAACGGCTTATTAGAGAATAAAAATAAAACTATAGTTTAAACTTTTATATATGTGTTCTTGATGATTTAAAAGCCAATGCTTAAAAAGAAACTATATTAAAAATATCTTAAAATCAATTTCAAAATTAAGTTTGAAAATTTAAATTTTGACTTATTCTTTGCTATTTAGACGATCGGATGGGAGCCTCAATGAATCCGATCCACCTTTGAATGAATTGGGATTATGAACAAATTGGACAGAAATCAGGCCACATAGATTACACTTTGGCCCACATATAGGCAAAGATGACGCCATGGCGCTACAGTCGCATGTTTGCTTAGTTACTAATACTAATCTCATGATCAATAATTTTCTAAAAAAAAATCTCATGATCAACAATAAAGATGCGCGCTTATGAACAATTTATTAATCTAATTAATCAATTAGTAACAGGAAAAGGGCCAGAAGCCCATTGTTACGGAAAGGACAACAGTACATGTAAGAACTTATTCCGTTGTACAGGCTCACATTAGAAAACTTTAAGTGTGGCGGGCTGGGCGTATAGTTGGCCATATGGCCCAAGGCCCGATGGCCCGGCCCATGGCACGGGAATTTGGCCCGGCCCAAGCACGGCACGGCCCGGTAGCAGTCGGGCCCATGCCGGCCCGGCACAACTATTGGGCCGTGCCTGGGCCTATGGCTGGGCACGGTGGGCCGGCCCGGCACGGCACGGACCGAGGTCGGCAAGATGGGCCGGCCCGGCACGGCACGACCCAACGGTCGGCACGACCACGGCCCGTACCAACGGTAGGCACGAGCACGGCCCAGCCCAACAGACAGCCAGGTCGCGCCGCATATATAAGCCAGCGAGCGCTGCCCCTCCCCTCCCCAGTCCCCTCTCGCCTCTCGCTCTCCGCCTCTCCGCCTAACCCTAACCCTAGCCGCCACCGCTCAACCGCCTCCGCCGATCCGCCTCCGACGCTCCACCGCCCACCAGATCTCCTCCTCCACCGTCCGCCGCTCACTCGCTCAGGGCCTCAGGCGCGCACCGGTGAGACTCACCGAGTCGCCTCCCTTCCACTCTTCCAGATCCAGCCTTTCTCTTCGTCTCCGATCGATGCCTCGCCTGACTCGCATGAGGGGCGCATGAGGATGGGGGCCACCGGCCACGCATGGTCGCCTGAGTCATCGTCCTTCCACTCTTCCAGATCCAGCCTTCCTCTTCGTCTCTTTCCCTTTTGTTCTTCTTCGCCAGATCCCTTGGTCTTCTCGTAGATCCGTGAGCCTATCGTCTTCAACGGCAACTCCGGTGCTCCGGCTGCGCAGGTACAAGCATGGAACCATCGTTTTTCTTTTTTTTCTCCATTTCCGACCCTAACCTTGAGTGTTGTTGGCTGCTTGCAGGTCGCAAGCCCGTTGCTTAGCGGCAGCCGCCGTTGAGGGACCAGAGTGCCTGCGATGGACGACGATCCTACCTCTGTCAACTACGAGTTGAGGACTATGGGGATGCGCGGTGATGACAATGATGATGTGGAGGAGGATCATGTGGAGGTGTTCGGCAATACCTCCGACATCCCGATCCATGTGAATGTCGATGACGACGACCCGCCGGTCGACGACAGTGGCAATGGGACGCCGACTGGCTCTAGTGCGACTTGTACCAACAAGAAGACCAAAACCTCTAAGGTATGGGATGAGTTTGAGGAACTTTATGAAACGACCAATGGTAATAGGGTTCGAGTCTCTGCTAAATGCAATTACTGTCATAAAACTTTGAGTGCTCGTTCTTCTGCTGGCACTGGACAT
The DNA here is from genome assembly GCF_034140825.1 of Oryza sativa Japonica Group. NCBI lineage: Eukaryota > Viridiplantae > Streptophyta > Magnoliopsida > Poales > Poaceae > Oryza > Oryza sativa. The sequence goes on along the minus strand of NC_089040.1, from coordinate 6,948,881 downwards.
TTGCTTAGGCATATTAAGTCATGCAAACCTAGAAAGCTTGGGTCTAATGCTTTGCCTCAGTCCATGCTTAGATTTAGTGCAGATGGTTCTGTTATTCCATGGGAATATAGTCCTGAAGTTGCTAGGTTTGAATTGTGTAGATTGATTGCTAGAGAGGATCTTCCAATCAGTTTTGGTCAATCTCCTGCTTTTGTGAACTATATTAAGGCTGCTCATAACCCTAGATTTGTTCCTGTCTCTAGACAAACTACTACCAGAGATTTTTATAAGTTGTTTAAGGATCGTCGTTCTATTATTATTGATCGTCTCAATTCTGCTAGCTCTATTGCTTTGACATCTGATATATGGTCTGGTCATGCTAAGGAAGATTATTTGAGTGTTGTAGCTCACTTTGTTAGTTCTGATTGGCAATTAGAAAAGAGGGTCTTGGGTCTTAGGCTTATTAATGAGTCACATACTGGTGCTAATATTGCTGAGCGTGTGATTGCTGTTGCTGAAGAATATGGTATTACTGATAAGGTTTTCTCTATTACATTAGACAATGCTTCTGCTAATTCTAAAGCTATGGACACCCTTACTCCTGCTCTGTCTGGTTATATTGGTGATTTATTTTTGCATCAACGCTGTGCATGTCATATCATCAATTTGATTGTTAAGGCTGGACTTGACAAGTTCAAGCCCATGCTAAATGACATTAGAGCTGCCATTTCATTCTTGAATGCATCTAATCAGCGCATTGCTACATATAAAAATGTTTGCATTGCTGCGGGTTATGGTCCTCGTATGTTTGGTTTGGACATGGATGTTAGATGGAATTCAACTTATCTAATGCTTAAGCATCTCATACCACATAGGGAACCATTCACAGTATTTATTAGTACACAACATCCTTTTGTTAATGACCATCCATTACTCACAGACTTACATTGGGCATGTGCTGAATCTGTTTTGTGTTTCCTTGAACAATTTTATGATTCAACTGTTGTTTTGTCTGGTGTTTATTATCCAACATCTCCATTAATCATGCATCACATTTTAGAGATTGCTGGACATCTAAACACATATGGCAATGTTCAAAACCTTGCAAATGTTGTTGGTCCCATGAAAACTAAGTTTATGAACTACTGGTCTAAAATTCCAATTCTTTATTCATTTGCATTTATCTTGGACCCTAGGGCCAAGATTAGGGGGTTTAGTAAAGTGCTTCAGATTATGGCTCAACTCATTGGTGATGATTACTCTGCTTATTTAACAACTGTTAGAGCTTCATTGTCTGATACTTTTGCTAAGTATGAAAGAAAGTTTGGTTCTGTTAGATTGCATAGTTCCACTATTCCAGGCCCTTCCACTGGTAAGAAAAGGACTGCATGGGGGAAGATTTTTGGTTCTGTTGTTGCTGCTGGGCTTGGTGCTGGTAATGCAGGTGCCAGTCCAGGTGCTGGTAATGCTGGTGCCAGTCCAGGTGCTGGGCTTGGTGCTAGTTCATTATCCAGGATGACATCTGCTACTGCTTTGCTTCAGGCAGCTTCTTCAACTGCTAATCTCAATCCTTCTGAACTGTCTGCATATCTTGACAGTGACACTGTCAACCAATATGATGATGACTTCAATATCCTTAGTTGGTGGCAACAGCACAAACTAACTTATCATGTTCTTTCAATCTTAGCTAAAGATGTTATGACTGTTCCTGTTTCTACTATATCGTCCGAGTCTACTTTTAGCTTAACTGGCAGGATCATCGAGGACCGTCGGCGGCGTCTAAACCCTAGGCTGGTGGAAATTCTGGCAGTGATCAAGGACTGGGAGCTAGCAGATGCAAAAAGTCAGCATACTACTGAGAATGTGGAGCTTCAAAATGCTTATGAGAATATGTATCTTGATGATGAAATTGATGTAAACCCTTGAACTGGATGATTGTAATTGATATGAACATTTTAGCTATGGGCTGTACTCTTTTCCTTTCTAGGGTTTTCTCACGAGGTGTGAGTTTTTACCTAGAAAGGTTTTTAATGAGGCAGCCATTGCACAATCACAGCTTATATAAACCCCTTTTATATTCTAACTTTCTGAGGTTTGTGATTCTAAGATGGACTTGATAGAAAATAGTAGATGACTTGATGTATGCATTTGATGAATTGATTTGAACTGATTGTAAATCTGTGAGACTGTGACTTGATGAATTGGTGACTTGAAGAATTGTTCATTTGTTTGTAAATCTGTGCTTGTAAATCTGTGACGTGATGTATGCATGATTTGATGAACTGGTGACTTGATGAATTGTTTGTGATTCTTTGACTTATTTGATGAATTACATGTGAATTTCATGAATTTGATGTGTTATGTCAATTTGTTGTGTTGAATTGAACCTTTGAAGGGGTTTTTTTGCCAGGGCGTGCCTAGGCCGGCACGGGCACAATGGGCTAGCCGGGCCGTCGGGCCAGCCCGGCACGGCCCGAGGCTACTTGGGCCGTGCCTGGGCCGTGGTTGTAGCCCGTGGGCTGGCACGGCACGGCACGGCTTGTTCGTCGGGCCGTGCCGGCCCGACTGACCTCGGCCCAGGCCCGGCCGTGCCTGGGCCGTGCCGTGCTGGGCGGCCCATATGGCCAACTATAGCTGGGCGGCCGCTCGGCGTGTCCACGTCAGCGATTCGCTACAGTAGTACTTACAGTGCTCGGGTGTATTTTTGTAAAAAAGCCCTCCTGTTTTTACTAATTACAAATATGCCCCCCACGAACAAAGTTACCGAGAAAGAATTGCAGATAGGGACCTATATGTAAAATTATAAAAGTATAGGGGCGTTTACACAAAATGACGCCCACTACAAACTCCCCAAACCCTAGCCGCCGCCACCCCCTTCTTCCTCTCGTCTCTCTCTCACCCCCTCTCTCTTCCGCCTCCGCCTCCGTCGCCCGCTCGCCCCGCCGCCTCCGCATCCGCCTTCCGCTCGCGCCGCCGCCGCCATCGCGTCGGCATCCCCGAACGCCTCCCCCAACCCTAGCCAGCGCCGCCGCTCACGCCCTCTCCTCCCTCTTCCTCTCCCACCACAACCGCTCCGCGCCGCCGTCCCCGCCTCCGCCTCGCACCGCCGCCGTCATCATCTCCGCCTCCGCCGCGTGCCGACTTCTCCGCCTCCGTGTCGCGCCGTCCCCGTCGTCATTTCCATCTCCGCGTCGCGTCGCCGCCGTCGTCATCTCCACCTCCGCCGTCACATCCATCGCGTCCCCGTCGCCACCTCCGCCTCCGTTGTGCTCCGGTTCGGTCACCCCCAAACCCTACCCGTGGCCGCCTGCTTCCCCTCCAACGCCGTCGCCGCATCGCTGTCTCCGAACGCCTCTCCCTTGCGCTGTCGTCCACTCTCCTCGCCGGCTTGGATCTGGAGACGGGCATTGTCTTCGTTCTCCCGGCGCCAGATCCGAGCGCCCGGCGGAGGCAGTGGCCAGGCAGCTGTCATGCGATGGTCGGCGTGGGACCTAGGCGCTGTGAAGGTGCCGACGACGTAGGGAGGCGGAGCCGGTGGCCACGGATGCGGAGGGGAGCAGTGCGCCAATGACGAGGGCCTGCAAGGAGGCTCGCAGGTCCGGCCGCAGGTGTGGTCGCAGATCAAGCGGACGGCAATGCCCACCAACGATTCCCCCTATGCCTCCCCCCGCCCCCCTGCCTCTCCACCATGCCGCCATTAGGTTTTTCTACCGCGACGTCGCCGACAAATCCCTCTCCGACAAATCCCTCGCTGCCATGGATGCACCACCTGCTATCCGTTTCGCCACCAATGGAACCCACTCCCGCACGCTGTAACATCCTGAAAATTCAAGACAATGAAAATCACGAAAATTTCGAACTTTTTAAAACTTTTGCATCATGCTGGTTGTTATGATTGCTATTGCTTGCCAAACCGTAAATGATCACCAAGAAAGTAAAGAAAAGAACTACATTTAAGCAATAGATATGATTTACGGGAATATATTTAATCCTACAAATAATTATGCACAAGATATTAAAATCAAATAAAAGAAAAGTTATTATTAACCTATTTTATCAAATATTAAAATATTTGAATAATGTAGGTGGGTGCCATAATATGTGTACACATGAAATGATGATCATTCAAATAAACTGAGCTCTCTGTATATATAATAGAATTACGGGAGTATTTAATTCGATATGTAGATCGATATTGCACCAAGTTCCTAATTGCATTTAGGGATTGAAATTTGATATATTAAACCCCTCCATATAAAATAAACTAACATATAAATAAATTGAGCTAATGTGCTATTGTGTTAATAACAGTCTCATTAGAAAATTATAGAATCTTTAATAAACCTTAAATATTGGACAATATTAAATTTTGGGCAAATTCACATTTGAACACTTAATACGGTCACCTAAATGCTTAGGAGTAAATACAAATTTAATTTGCAACTTTTCTCAATTTATAAATCAACCAAAACCCTAAAAGAAGAAAAATAGGAAAACTTTGAAAAATATATAATAATAATAATAATTAACCCTAATTAAAAATTCAAATAAATTATATAAATAAAATATGAGTAATATTAATCTAGAATAAATCCATTGGTTGGAATGACACAAATATTGGGTAAACTTCATTTATACAAAATCTAGGATTTATAGAATCAAATTTACACAAGAAATAGGCTAAAATAGGGATTAAATAGGAAAATACACTATTCATCGGCCGCCAGGTGTTCGACGTGGTCCCCTAACCCAACCCTTCCTCTTTCCCCCTCTCTCTGTCGCCTGCCACCGCGCCGACATCGCCATCGCCGTCCCTGCCCCGCGCTGCCGTCGCCGTCACTGCCTCGCGCCGCGCGCCGCCGCTGCCACGCCGCCCCGCGCCCGTGCCCCACGCCGCGCCGCCTGCCCGTCGCGTCGCCGCTGCCGCGCCGTGCGCCGTCGCTGTCACTGCCTCGCGCCGCGCGCCGCCGCTGTCACCCCGTCCTGCGCCCGCGCGTCGCGTCCGTCGTGTCGCCGTCGTCTCGAGCCCCGCGCCGCCCTGTCGCCATCGCCGCGAGCCGAGCCCCGTGCCGCGCCGCGCCGTCCCGTCGACGCTCCGCCGTCGTCGTCGCGTCGCCCATCGCCCTCACCGTGCGTCGAGCCCCACGCCGCCCCGAGCCCCGCACCGCCGCACCGCCGTCGCGTCACCCCCTCCCTTCTCTTCCCTCTTCATCTTATTCCCTCTCTCCCCTATAAGAGCCACCGTTCTCCCCTCTCCTCACTCCATCTTCCCCCTCCTCTCCCTCTTCCCCCTCTCCACGCGCCGCCGCGTCGCCGCCTTCGAGCCGCCGCGCCGCCGCCCTCGTGCTGTCATGCCGCCGCATTCGTGACCGCCGCGCCGCCGCCTCAGTGTGCTGCGCCGTGCGCCGTCGTCGCCGCCACCGTCGTCGCCACCGCCGCCGTCGGTGAGCCGCTGCCCCCCCTATTTGTCGCCGTGCCACCGGGTAGAGAGGGAGCCGAGAAAGAGAAAGGAAGGGAGAAGCCGAGGGAGAGAAAGAAGAGGGAAGGAGGAGAGAAACCGGAAAGGAGAGAGAGAGAAAGGAAAAGAAAAGAGAGAGAGAGAAAGGAGAAGAAAAGAAAAGAGAGAGAAAGGAAAAGAAAAGAAAAGAGAGAGAGAAAGGAGAGGAGAGATTAGAGTGGGTCCCACGTGTTTAGTGAATAGTAATCCCCTTCTTAATCTTTATTAGTTGAGTCTATTACATGTGGGTCCGGGTGGTTAAAAATCTAATTATAGAAGTTTTATGGTCTTGAGTTTATGACATGTGGGCCCCACTTGTCATTAGCTCTTCCTATTTCCCTTTAGAAAATAATTCGGTAGGAAAAAGGAATAAACCCGGGGTCCCACTTGTCAATGGATATGTCTTGGATTAAAAATAAATCGTTTATGAACAGTAGCTTTTCGCAATTTCTCGGATTAATTCAAATTTGAATCTTTACACTAGCATAACTTATTCATTTTAACTCGGATTTGAGTGAAACTTGAACCTAAATTCATCTAAATTCATAAGCTTTCCAATGATATATAATTCACTATTCAATAAAATATATTTATAATTATAAATTAATTAATATCAAATGATTAGATAATAGTTAACCTAAATAGTGTGCCAATAAATAAAAAAATGGATATTGTACAGTAGCATAATTATCTTTAATATGTCTTGTCACTGTAGCAACCAAATAAATTAGTTATAATCAATCCTTCAAATTAATGGGTGTAAAGGAAAATATTAGTGCCATTTACTAGCCTATGTCCAAATATAACTAATTCCATGACTTATAAATTATTTACATAAAGTTTAGCCTCATATTTTGTAACTAAAATATAAACACACATAGATGAATCTTTAACTTGTTTAGGAGAGTAATCACAGAGCTAGTTGTATTTGGACCACTTAAAAAAATTAGTTGATACAATGACATGTGAAGTAGAATATATATATATATATATATATATATAGTCGGTTGATATCCATTAGTTAACCAAACAGAGCCATCTTAAAATCAACATGTATTGTATAGCTTACAGTAAAAAGAAACTACTCAAATATATTATCCAATAATAAGATATTGTTGCTTACACATATACTATACATCCCATTATAGTGGTACGGTATAGTATTAATTTGCGTGTTGCATATATGAAATTAAGAGGGAGTGTATGACAAACATGTATATTAGATAAATACTAGTTATAAATCTTGACCTCATATAATTATAATTATAGTTCAACTGTAAATTAGGATTATTCATTGTAAAATTATGTGATGGGATAATCTGTAACCATAATATGATTAACCTAAACAACTCTAACATACAAAGCATGGATAATTATTAACCTTTTATAATTTATTGTGACAAGTAAAATATGTTCATAATTAAAGTAAAGCTTCCATCAATAAAATAAATAATACAAATGATTCACTGTAATTATTTGATTGATCCTAAATCCATCCGACAATAGAATCTCTGGTATACGACCATTTTATTTAGATAGATGCATGTGTAGCCATAATCCTTCCATAGCCATTAGCTAGACTAAACCACAAATTAGCCAGATACGTATCTCATTCATACTACATTGGCTAGCTCTTAAATAGACCACCATGATAACAGAAAGATTAAGAAACTTTAGCCCTTAGCATATTGGAACCCATTAGCAAGCGTGAATAATATGAGCAACCTTAGGTTCAACCTCAACAAATATATTTTGTTTGTGCATATTTGATTGTTGCTTGAATATTGGTTTTTCTCGCGTATTATAGACTTTGTGTATCGGTTAGTCGTGAGGCAACGTCAGCAACTTCCAGGAGGTGAAGGTTGATCAAGAATTATATCAAGAATAAGGACTATCCTGAGCAAGGCAAGTCATCACTATTCCTTGAACATGTTGATCCCAATTGCGAAATTGTTTTGTTTACAAATAAAATTGCATGCAATGATGAACATCCCACTTGTGATTATGCCATGCCTTGATTATTGTTTACCCTTAAATCTTTGTAACCATGTTTACGTATGAGTCCCTAGTCAACTATGACAATTGCTTAGAAATGCTATTCTAGAATCATGCATACTCATATTTATCAAATTCTATATGCTTGGGCAATTACCTTTGGGAAGGTAATTGAGATGCGGCATGTGGAGACATGAGCGCCACATTGCCATGATGTTGATGACATGATTTGTGAAAGGAGAAATAAAATTAAACAACTGTTTTCGACTGGGGCGGACGGAGGATTTGGGTGGTATCTGGAAAAGGCTAGTACCGTCCCCGGTCAATTAAGGACCGAGCCATGAAGTTAAGCATGAAACGATCCCCGTACAACCGCACTTCTCGTATGGGTATAGACCTAGCGGATTAGATAGCCGAGCGGAGGCAGTATCCCTGCATAGATGGTTCACCCCTGAGTGAGGCAGGTGCGCTACGGTGGGACAGCCGTTGAGGTAGGGCCGAGAGGCGTGCCCTACATCGGTGTCGCCATTGGTAGGACTGCCATGAGTATGTGAGAGAGAGAACTTAACTTGAACCATAATTTAATATGTGTGTGAGACTTCTCTTTCCCGGGAGCGCCAGAACTCCTCTCACTGCTAGAAACATGGACGCCTAGAGTGCATGAGGATTTAAGTTCATGGAGCGGGTACTGCCAATGCGAGGTTATCGAAAAGCTTTGCCGTGACGCGTCTCATGTGTTGGGACGAGGCTCATGTGTTGGGCAGTCGCGGAGTGCGGGTAAAGTGTACATCCACTGCAGTGTGAGTAAACCAAATCTATTCGAATAGCCGTGCTCGTGGTTATTGAGCACCGGGACATGTATTACACTTGGCTAGACTCTAAATTCTTAACTTGTGGTGGATGGGATATTGCATGATGAATTTTATGCTAATGGAGCCACTTCCCGAGAGGAGGGAAGGTGGACATCCTCAGAAAACCATGACGATTCAATGGCGGGAAGCTATCCTTGGGATCACAATGGATGGTGGACAGAACCGTCGTTGTTTAAAGTGAACACTGGTACTAAAATTTGATCAGTCTATGCTAGCTTTTAGGCTTGTGAAAAGAATTGTAAAATTAGCTTTATGCAAAAGAACCTGAAGCCATTCCTTGAAATACCCTCTATCATATGCATTGTTATTGTGGTGGCTTGGTGAGTACGGTTGGTACTCACCCTTGCTATTCATATATCTTTTAGGAGAGTATTGAAGAGAAGCCCTTGTCGGTACGCTTGCGTATCCAACAAGATGATCGGAGTGCGGTCTTGTTCTAGGTCTCGTTCCCCAGTCGACTGCCTGTGGCATGTTAACCGGGCCCTTATATTATTTTGTCTTCCGCTGTTGTTCTCTGATAGTTGTTGGCCTACCTGGCCCTAATGTAAGTATTTAACTCTTTTAGCCTGAATTCATTCGTGATATGTTGTGATTCAACTATATATGTGTGTACCAACTACTGATCCAGGGATTGGTACGGATAAACACAGATGATTTCCGATTTCTAAAATTGGGGGTCTACACACGCTGAGAACAAGGTAATTATCGCTTCATCCTTTTCCTTTAACCATTACAGCTCAAATACAGTTTTGCGAAATTAGTGGATGTGATTGTTAATGATAGTGCCATGTCTCTTATATGTGTATGTGTGTATGTGCATATCCCAGTGCTAAATTGTCAACGGCTATTATGCATCTGTTCGAAAGTGACTGAACTAGAGAGAAAATTGAAAATAAAATGAATATATACTTGCTGTTTAGTTTTCCTCCTTCCTACTATAGCATACATCAGTACCATAGAGGTCAGTTTCACTTTCAAATGAATTTTGTTTATAGTGTATTGCTGATTGGAAAAGAGAATATCCTGACAATTATCGTTCATTTAAAAATAATAAATATACTGAATTTACTGGTTCCATTTAACATGGAGTCTCATTTGCTCACCGCTAGCTCGTGATCTGCCTTCCTCTTAACCAATATAATTTATATTTCACTTTATGCAGACAATGATAAATCTGATGTTCCCATTATATGTCATCTGTTTTGTCCTTTGGAGCAAAACGGTTTCTATCTATGGTTTTTCCCCATGTTATAGTGTACCATACGCTCTTGTAGTTTTCATATTACTGATGATAGAAAGTGCATTTCTATATGTTTTATGATCAAGGTGGTCGGCAGCAACGGCGAGACGAAGCAAGAGGAGAGGTAACGGAAGATGCGGACGAACAACGAGGAACCAGGCCTAGCACAGAAGAGCAGTTGCTCGCCGCCATTCCAACCTACTCCCACCACCCACCACATCTGTTCAATAGAGTCATCAGGAGGGGGAGGCCTCTCGTCTGATCCATCCCATGCCACTTATGGTGACGGAAGAAGGGGAGGGCAAGGTGGCGACTTTTGAGCTGCAACTGGGAATAGCATCTACAAGGGCAGCAGGCATCCCTGACTGGAGCTGATGAAGCCATCACTGCTGATCCTTCTAACGCCGACCTACAAGGTACGCCTCAACATCAACTTGTATATACTAATTCTCAATCGCCACATGCCACTGATAATTGACCTCGGCCCCTGATTCGACTCAAGTTATGACCATGAGAAGCCACCTTTGTTAAAGATTAAGATTGTTTTGTTTCTATTGCACTAAAATGATCTTGGCCCTAAATATTAATAGGAAGTTGCCCATAGGTCACATACATAACCACCATAGTATTTCTATGTTTTTTGGCACAGAAACAGTTCATACTACCTCCGTTCTTTAATACATGACGCCGTTAGCTTGTAGACACATGGTTGACCGTTTGTCTTATTGAAAAATTTACATATTTGTAATTTATTTTGTTGTGAGTTGTTTTACATTGAAAGCACTTCAAGCATGATTTTTATCTTATTTGAAAAAAAGTTTGTTTGTTTATTCCCAAAAAGTTTGGATGTTAGATCTGATGCTACTGTGCTACCGATCTTCTCTGAATTATATAATTTAACACATGCTCTTTTGTATCTTAGTGGGGACAAAACCTTCAATGTCCAAGGAGCATGCTATGCGGTTTCCTTTGGTGGGAAGTGCTATGCTTCTCTCTCTCTGTACCTTCTATTCAAGCTTCTCTCGAAAGACTTGGTCAATGCTGTTCTCACTGCCATCCTTGGCATTGCTGCTCTCTGGTAAGTCCAAACTATCCTTGGAAGAGCTTTTCCATTAATGTAACTACTTAATACTGTATTTGTGCAGTTAAGGTTGTTTATGTGCTTATTTTTTTCTGATGCAGTGCAACATTGCTGCCTTCCACGAAACGATTTCTTCCAAAAGAATGGAATGATAATGCCATCATTTGGGGTGCTCCGTTTTTCCTTTTTCCATTGGAAAAACGGAGCACCTCAAATGATGGCATTATCATTCCATTCGCCACATAGCGCCGCCGCCGCCGCCTCCCCATCGCCCTGTCCCCGTCACCGACCGCCGCCTCCACTCCCCCGCCGCCGCCACCGCCTCCACCTCCCCATCGCGTTGCCACCTCCACCTCCCGCCGTCCCTATCGCTGGCCGCCTCCCTCTGCGCCTTTGCCTCCCCCTCGCACGGCCTCCACCTTCTCTGCCGCTACTGTCGCGTCGCCTTCTCCTGGCGCCTCCGCCTCCGCCCTCGCACCATCGCTGTCGCCGTCGCGAGCGCAGCCGTCTCCGCCTCTGCCACCGCCATGACCGTTGCCGCTACATCCTTTGTCGCCATCGCCAACGGTCACTGCTCTGCCCTCCGTTGCTGCTGCCATCGAAGAAACGGCGCTGGTGACAGAACCGATGTCAAGGAAGGTGGTGGCTACTCCTTCCTTTTTTTTCTTTCTTTTTTTGGCTGAAATTGATTGGTTGGTTTTCTCCTTTGCAGGTTTTTTTCCCGAAGGTTCGCCAAGGAAACCAACATGGAGGGAAGAAGAGAGGGTGGAGTTGCAAACATAAACCATATACCTTTTGTTGTTCTTGCACTTACCAAGGGTTTGGGGTGGTTAGGGTTGGTTGTTTTATTCTTGCATTTCTTCTAGGACAAATGCTCTGCTACATTTCTGTGATTTGTACAAATTAGAAGCAGATGTTAGAAAACCTTGTGATTCTTTTCCCCCAATTCACAGTTAGAGTTTATTTATTTATTTTTTCCCCTAATCGAGGGGCCTTGTCTGTTTGCTTGCCCCTGAATAATGAAAGCTATGTGTTCCTAAACAAAATTAAAGTTATGTTTTATTCTACCAAAGTGTCTACATAAATATGTGATTGTTAAGCACGCAATGCCATGCATACTTCCATATCCCATATATTTATGCTCTAGATAATGCCAATTATTTACTTATCTAAAAATTGTTTATGAATTTTATTTTTGCATAATCCTCAGAAATGTTAATAAAAGATGCTTTGTGCTATGCCTCATTTGGCCTTAAGATTTGCGAGGCAAAATCATTTGCTAAAATTACAACTGTAGGTGTGGCTATGGAATTGGAGGATTCATTGTATCTGTTGCTTTGGTTTTGTTTTCTCATGGTTTCTCTTTTTGCCTCTGCAAAAGTGCAGGAATGCTACGTGTTCGTAGTTAGGGATGAAAACGGTCGGAAACGATCGGAAAACAGCCTCAACCATTTCCGTAACCATATTTTTCTCGGAAACGAAATCGGAAACGGTAAAGTCGGAAACGAAAACGATATCGGAAATATCGGAAAACCGGAAACGGAACAATACAGACGGAAACATGTCGGTACAGATCGGAAACCGGTAACAAATACGGAAACATTAAACTATAAAAACATATATTTAACTTTACATAAGTATGTTATATATATACATAAATTCAAGCTTATACTATATAAATTATAAATTAACTTCATTTTAGCCATGTACAAAAGTTAGAGATTTTATTGAAGAGTCATTTAATCTATAAGCTGTGGGTCAAGTATAAACATGTCCTATAATATCGACATATTTAGAATACGGTAATTACCATATTATAAGAAACGGTAATTTCCGCAAGAATACGGTAAATATGGAAACGATCGGTATAACAGCAAAACCATTTCCGTTTTCATTTCCATATTTTTTACCATTTCCATTTTTGTTTCGGTCGATTACCATTTCCATATGGCTCGGCCGGTAGAAAGTCGAAAACGAACGCCGGTCGGCCGGTAATTACCGTTACCGTTTTCACCCCTATTCGTAGTGGAGTACTGGAGTACAACAGCCACGACAATTGACAGCTTGATGTCCTATCCCTGATGATTCCATCCTCAGACGGGTAAACTCACTGATGTGGCCACTTTGCCCCAGCCATAGACCAAGTCAGACAGACATCAAGGCGATACTGAGACATTAGGTGAATCAGTTCCTAGCTAGCTCCAGACATTTGATGGGTGCATCATGAACCAGATCATCGACATTGTATTCAATGTGCATCTTCTGCTGTCTATTAGCAGGTTTGAGGAATTAGTGGAACAAGTGAACCGCACTGATGAGCTGTTAGTTGAATTGATGCTTGGAAATACTGTATAGTGCTGGTGTATTGAATTGTCCAAGATAAGGAGTGCTACTAACGGCAAGATGGTGCTTAATGAGGTGCAGACAGAGGTGTATTACGACAAGAATGGCATAACATCAGTCATGGCATCCGAGTACAGAAGGTATTCCCTACAGTTTCTTAATCATTTCAATAACTATTTCTTTGCTTCCTGCTAGATATTAATTTTCCTCTAAACGTGATTTGTTCTTAATACATCTAAGAGATACATTAGAGGTTCCAACATATGTATGCTTGTTGGAAAGAATTATATTGTTACCTTGCTTCTTTCGGATAGAGGATCTGATGTTTGATGTATGGTAGATTGCATGACTTAATACATGCTGCATTGTTATTTTCCATGTAGCAGTATAATATAAGATGCTTTCCTAGCTTTTTATATGTGATTCCTGGGAGAAAAGGTTTGAATGTGTTGCGTTTGGCCTTTTGCAATGGCACGAAGTTAGCCACTAATCTCCTTCTCAAGGGTTGTATCTTGGGCCCTGTTTTTTATTCCTTTTGGTTTCAGGCTCAAGTGAAAATATGGTTACGTGGACAATAGCAGCGTGAAAGGTCAGACATCCATCAATTCCATCATTGATGGTGATTGATTATTCCTTCACATGAATCCCTTTTTTTTGTTTCTTGTTTTTCTTATCCATGTCCACCTGAGTAGATAACATTTGTTTCAATTGATTTAAAGGAAAATTGAAGTATTAAATTGGTGGTTAGCAATATTTTGTATGCGTTTCGAATTTGCTTCTAACGTTTTGGCCTGGATGTGCATTTGTGTTCCATCAAGATGTTATATCGTTTGGTATTCCATGAAAAGAGGTGGATATGAAAACTTGAATGTGCTTGCTCACTAAACCAGGGTAGCTGCAGTAATTTCCATAACTTGCTGCATGGAAGGAAAAAAAAATCAAAAGATATATATGTTAAAATTTTGGTGGTCTGATAATCACTTGAGCCTCCTGTTGGGATATCTTGCGCTGAATGCAAGTAGGATTCCCTGTTTGCAGAAAAGCATTTGTTGCGTCCATCTTTCCTGTTTATTTTATAAAGAATTATCCTATTTATTTACATGTTCTTGCTCTCCTCTCCTAAATCACAATGTCTGCTTTGTAGGACATGAGATCTCACCGTGTTCCTACTCCAATTTGTGATGATGGTGATGGCAAGAGCATAAGAGAATGGTGCAAATAAAGCTAGGCTAGGTGAGCTCTATGCAATTTATTCTACTATGCGCATCTTGGGATGGAAGTACATTTGTTGGTCTATTCAATTCTTCTTTAGATTGTTGACTGAACCAAATAACCAACTTGGTGCCGTTTACTTTACAGGAGGTTTTCATATTAGTTTTTCCCCTCTTATGCTATTCTGGTCCTTTAGTTAACAGTACATGAAAAGTAGTTCCTTTTTGTTGCTATATTTACAAGTAATCATGAGTTTCACATTATAGCTTCAATAATGTAACATATGAAAAATAATTATAATCACCATCATTCTCAGGATGACACTTATGATGTGCATTCAGTTTATCATTATATTCAGAGCTTCATCTTCCTTGTTCAAAGCTTATGATGACACTTATAATTTCGATGCTCTATGAAGTAAAGGATGATTTTTTATAGCATGATCAAGTGATCTTTGAGATGTAACAGTGCATGCGCCGCAGCAGATTCAACATTTTTTTAATATATTTAAGTTCAAAGATTTAGCTTTAGGTTCATGATTAAACAAAACTGATTTTAAATTGAGAAAATGTGATGGTATTTCGGTTTTTAGGCAGTCCTCGAAGCAAACTCAGAGCCTGTCCAAAATTAATACGAAATCTCCAGTACAGTTATCTCATTCAGAAAATTGATGTTCAAATAATTCACAAAAATTACATTGTCATTATAAGATGTGCATGATAAGCTGCTAGATTATGCCTATTTTTGTTGATATTTATCTTCTCTAGCATCATCAGATAAATTATGCCTCAGCTAAATGCCCACGGTGCAACGAAAGCAATCCTGTTATCCGCAGTAACCTAGGAACCAATTCGTACTCATACTAGCTGCTACCGGTTTAGCCGCCCTGCATGACCCTGTTTCACTGCCCTATACGATCATGCAACAAAATAAGAAACTCATCTGTCCATTCCTTGATACTTTCTGTTACAATTAAATTCCGAAATATTCACCTCCATTAACGTATTATCATGATTACTACTATACAATTCTCTTATGCCTGTCAGTAGATGTTTTATCTCAATTATTGTAATATGCTATTTTATTCCATTCAGCTAATAATATTTCACTGCCCATCAATAAATTCACTCATATTTCATTGTCTCAGAAGTCAGAACATTGTTTGCACTACTAATATATATTACGTTACATCAAGCAATAGGAAAAAAAACCCTTCATATACATCCTTTTTACCTGCCCTAATTTATGTTACATTTCGATATAACGCAAGTCAACATACATAATACTCATTGTCTACAGTTCTGCTTCTTTCAGTTCAGATATTATACTATTTTATAGCTTGTTGCCTTCACCCAGATATTGACACAAACCCAACATATGTTGCAGGTTCTTACCCATGGATACGCCTACATCATCTATGCTAAAATTCACTCCGCTAAGCCAGAAGCGTTTTGTGAGTAAAAATTACCTTTTCTTTTTAAATACCAGCCTTGATTTGCCGCTCGTTATTGATGCAATGTTGTTTAGACAAACTTGCACGAAGTTGCAAAGCAAGACATGGGGAAAAAAAACTCTTTTTGCACTAGATATCTCACCACAGACTGTCACGTTTAAAGAAATATCGGGATCGTTTTTTATCTGCAAGGGATGGAAACATTTTGTTCAGTGTGTTGGGCTCGTTTCGGACAAAACATTGTATTCAAGTTTCTTTCTTCGTCCATGGTTGATGTGCTGCTTTTTGACAGAGACAGCCGTAGCAAGCTTCCCCTGCGTGCTAACTCCAGCTATGGCATAAAAAACAACTCGATGATCATCACTCCAGACATGCAGTTCTCAGGGAACAAGCTCCTGCAAAAAACAAAACAGTTATCGTATCTAACAGCTCAACTGAAGGCTTCCTTTTACCATTTCATATTTACAATTATCCATATATGTGTTTATCTGTTTATGTTTACGTTTAACTCCATGTGTCTATAGACAGCTCTACTTAAAACTAACTGAATGTTAACGTTTCAGGCACGTCATCTGACACTGAAACAGAATTACCAGCCCCTGTGCATTCGAACATCAAAAAAACAAGTAAATTTGCTATCCGTTCCTTTGTCATTCAGGTCAGCTTGCTCTTAGATCACGCCGTGCAAAATACTTCTATATAGCTCACAGTGAAAAGTGACATTCTGATTTACCATTTTCTTAGCTTTTATCTTCAAAGGCTAACAAATAGAACAATAAACAAAAAAAAAAGATTTTCTTTACCAGCACTGCGCAAAACCTTACCCATATACATCTCAACAAAACAATTATTTAGTTATGTGATTGCCCTCTCTCCCAACAATTTAAAAGATCTGCACAGAAAAAGGTGTAGGTGTTCCCAAACGCACGTTCGAAGACCTGTGCTTTTGTGTGAAAAATGTCCAAGTGACATCTGAAATCAAGGAATACATCTCAGACATCAAACAGTACACCTCGCCCGTTCAAGCAAATTCTATGCTGTCACCATGAACAAAACATTCATCGAGCAAGATAGAGGTGAGTTTTTCCAGCTAGGTGAGTTTTTCCAGCTGTTGTTTTTTACCTACTCTAATAGATACTTATTATTCTTTTCATAGCTATATCGATTCGCTGACAATTAATTTCCATCCAAGTACTTTGCCAGAGATTACTAAGAAAACTACATACAGCCACTTATGCGGCGCAGAACAGCCATCGATAATCAGGTCTAAACAGCAGGTGGTGATCCAATGACGATGTTCCTTTGCATCTCGACAGATGGTTATTACAATCTAAAAGAAAGAATGGACTTTGTTTGCAGCAGAAAATAACATCCATCTCCAATCAGTCTGCATCTTCCATTTCTACAAGAAAATTCACATGGAAGCAACGATAAATGCCCTGTGAAAGCTATATCGCGAACCTATGTTGTAATATGCTAATCCTTTTGGTAACAGGAAATTACCATATTTCTGTCTCATGGACATGGTGTTCCAAGCTGTTCTGTGCCCATTGCCATGCTAATTAGGTCTGCATGGTAGCTCTTACGGTGCCTGCTAAACTACATTGTAAATTTTAAAAACCATCTATGTATACGGTTACTCTTAAGAACCACTCAGTAGTGCTATCTATGTATGTGATTGAAAGTGAACTCTATTTACATATGACTGCCTGCTTTGATATGCTTTGATCCTCATGTGACGATTTCCCTTAAATAATAAATTACACTTGCTTTATCACCCTGCTAGCGCACAGGCGGCGCGCCATTGGCGCGCCCCAACCTCTAGTTAGCCTGAAGAGTACAATGAACATGAACCAGCACAACGAGTCAATGACGCAACACTACAACAAGCATTTCTCCTATAAAATGAAACGTGGATCTTTGAACTAAATTACAACAAGGTCATATTACCAGGCGATCTTTGCCTTCATGTGCATAGCACAGGACAATTAGACAAAGGGCTGAGGTTATTACACCATGAACTAGAGTGAGCAATCCCTTCAGTAATAATCAGTGTTGTTCTCTGCTACGAGTTAGAGCTGATAGTTCCACAGAAACCGATGCCAACGACAAGAAATGCTATAGCCTGTAGGTATATGTAAACGAAATAGTAGTCGCCTCCATACGCCAAGTTGTAGGTCGCACAAAAGAAAAGGAAGATGGAGAACAGAATTTCCGACATTGTCCATCTGCAAGAATCACAAGGAACATGCACAAATTGGACTCAACTTAGTTTAATATTGATCAAATATCTTAATGTCTCGATCGATCTTGTACCTGTCCCAGAACCTGCAGGGAGGCCGTTCCAGTATTTGAGATGCAGGCTTTGTGTTGCTGCCATTGCCGAGCTTCTCAGTAACCACCCACTCATTCACACCACCCAGCTCCAGCAAGCCGATGAACATCGCCTTTGTTCGGTGAAACGACATGACATTCTCAAAGAGGATCCAGAATGGTATGAAGTGGATTGAACTGAAAGCAAAAAAAAGTAGTAACTATAATTAGGAACATGAAACATTCCTATGTGGCAGTAAAATATTTGTTGTTAACAAAGCTTAATTCACATGCAAGCATGGAAACCTTGTGTTTCTAATGGCATGTAGAAGTGTTATTGTTGTTGGGACATAAACCACTCCCCAAACAGGAACAGTGACCTCGGGGATTAGGACCGAAAACGGGATCACTACACAGTAGAGCATGAAAGGTACCACATGGGCAACAACCTTCCTCACAAAAAAGAAGCTGTAGAGCAAATAAAACTTCCACCAAAATGGTACCTCCTGCTCAAGAAATAGAAGAATATAACATGATGTTACATAGATATGTCCAAGAAACAAACAGTAATGTTGCAGTTAAATAGTCAGGTTAGAAACTATCTAAAAAATGGTCAGGTTAGTCACACAAAAAAAAGGGTACAAAATATATCAGGAAATAAAGTTGAGGCCCATGCATATCAGAAAAAATGTCACCAAATAATTCAGTGTATACCATGGATTATTGCTAACAAGCAAAGTTACCTTAGTGAATAATATTTCTGCTCCAACCTTCCGGAATAAGTTTGCTGCTCCACAGGTCCACCGGTGTTGTTGATGACGATATGTCTTCAGATTGCTTGGAAGTTCACTTTTTACCTATAATTTCCATGATAATTTACTTGCTAAACATCCATGAAAAATATTGTTGTGAACCACAAAAAAGTTGGGTATTAAACTACAATACCAACTATATGAAAAAAAAAAAGAAAAAGCAAAGGTACTTGCTTACATATTTCTCACATTTCCTAAACTGTTTCACATCAAACTATTGGCAAAATGTCCATGCTTCTAGCAGTCCTAAATGTCTCTTTTTTATTCTGTATTGCATTGATTTGTAAGGCCTTTACTAATGTAAGACGTGTAAAAAAAAGTACAACTTAACAAGATAACCAAATCCAGATGAACATGTCAGTACCATCCTACCTTGACATCTGCAAGATAGACAAATTTCCATCCTTTAAGACCAGCTCTGACTGCCAAATCCATGTCTTCAACTGTGGTTCGATCTTTCCATCCCCCAGCTTCTTCAAGGGCAGAAATTCTCCAAACACCAGCAGTTCCTGGAGTCAAAATAGGTTAATCCTCTAGCAATGCATGCGAGTGATTAAGTTTTGTTGAGATATTTCTCTCTTGTACACTACCATTGAATCCAAAGAAGGCAAAGGTGGATGAACCTCCTTCCTGCTCTACTTTAAAGTGATAATGTAGTGTCATCTTCTGTATCCTTGTCATCAGACATTCACTGGTATTAACTGCAAAATCGTCCCGAAATGCCAGTCAGCAAGTTCCTGTCAATCGGAACAAGAGATGCATCAGACAGAGCCTACTTTTTTTTCTTTTTGCAACTCAAACTTTATAGCCGCGTGCATCCTAGATGGAAAAGCCAGGAATGTAATCATCTCCCTTATCTAAAAAAAAAGGATAAAGCCTACTACCGGTAGTATAGACGTGTTTGGATTTGTATGAGATACTTTGTTGGCAGCTTGGTATGGGACAATTTTTTAATAGAATGGTCAGAGAACAATATGCATATGCTAACCAAATTAATGAACCTAAGTAGGGTAAATTTGAGTGCTTTTCAAGCTTACCAAATTCCCAATGTGCTTGAACAAGGCCAATCTGTGGATTACGCACAAGATATGGAATTGTTCTCAGGAGGAAGTCAGGTTCCGGTTGGAAATCAGCATCAAATATAGCAACATAATTGCACTGTTGCACATAATCACGCAGCAATCCTTCTTTCAGTGCACCAGCCTTGTATCCTTTCCGGGTGTTTCTCACCTCATATTTTACATTCTTGCCTTTATTACCCCAAGACTTGCATTCAAGCTCCACCAGACCCTATTTAGAGTTACACTACAAAAATGATTCATCTTTAAGGGGAAAAAAATCCAGTACCACTGCAATTAAATAGCTTGAGATAATACTTGCAAGACCATGGTTGGAGTCACACTCCAATATCGGCACTGTTACACACAAAAAAAAGAAAGAAAGAAGAAAAATTGTACCATAGTTTTTAACGTATATGGTGTCTTGGAAAATATATTAAATATGAAATATGTAAGATTATGAAGCATATGAGTAATAACATATAAATAAACTTTAGTTAAATCTAGCGGGGCAAATGCTAGGGAACCTACTAGTTTATACTAAAACAAGTAAATATTGATACCATTATGCCAATAAATAGGTAAATACTTCTTTACAGGGTTTAGAATTTCGTGAGCACAACAAATCTACCGGGTGACCGGAATTTCGTAATATTTCTGAACAAAATGTTTTTGGAATTTGAGCAAATTTAAATATGCTAAATTCATCCGAATTTTCAAACAGGTATGCAAGCTGACCCTTCTTGACTTCTTGATGTATTACCTCTTGTCATCAATTCCTTATTCTTTCTCTTTGTGCTTTGATGTACATCCTAAATTTATAGATATTTTCTAACTACAGTAATTTGTAAGGACATTGCTGGCATATACATAAGTAATAAGTTCCTTGTGCCTTTCCTCTTCATGACTTCATCAATATATTTTTCTTGAATTGCAGTAATTCCCACTCCATATATATCACTATCAGTTACTACATTATTTCGTACAATATCTGTTCTGCCTCAACCAGCTTGACGAAACAATCCAATCCCACTTCACCCTCTGCCCTATGGCACCATGCCACTATCTAATCTGACAACTCGCTACTGTCCACGTATCCATGACTTCCATCCCATGGGCTCAAAACAACCGATTTCATTTCAGAAAACTTACCAACAACTCCACCAAACAACAAAAAGTGATTTCTAAGTTATACCACTATCTCTAGCAACTAGCATTTTGCATATGCACTATTTTTTTCACAACTCTACTGCTGTTGTCACTATTGCAGAACAACAAATATGTTTCATCTCATACATGCTGATTCACCTAAACCCCGCGCGTATGACACATTTTTTGCACGCCAAAGCCTATACGAGAACTAAAATTTAGAACATGTACACATAATCTTGCCAACCTATATACCGACTATTATTTTCAACCAGAGTATATAATGGGTCCACTAACAATCCATAGAGCCTTATCAGTTGTCCATATTTCCTAATAAGCCAAAACAACTTATTAGGAAATAAAAATTAATTTATAGGTAAAACTTTTATATATTTCGTAGTGACTTAAGGTTGGTTTGGTTTGTGGCCTAAATAGGCCTTACCAAATTTTGTCAATGCCAAATTTTAGCAAGTTTTGGCATGACTAAATTTGGTAAGGCAAAGTTGTGTTTGGATTGAAGCCAAAATAATCTAAATTCACTATTGAAATGGCCTATTTTTTTTAGGCATGCCAAAATTTGGCTTCAAACCAAATAGACACTAAACACTATTAAAATTGCCAAATATTGGTAAGCCTAATTTATGCCTCAAACCAAACCAGCCCTTAAAAACCAACGCTAAAATAATTACGTTGAAAATATCTTAAAATCAACTCTAAAATCTAGATAAAAATTCAAATATTGGTTTTTTTTTTGACTTATTAAGCCAACCGATGAGGCTCATAGACAACTCATATCATTATCAAAATTGGCACATATACCATATCCGCCTGTGCAGGATGTGCTTGCTGCACCAGCGTTTTCCTCAGCCTATCATACCACGTCTGACAAAAGCAGCACCACTACGTACAGAACCAAAGCTTGAGCTTACCTTGACCGTTGGATCCGTAGAATCATCCAGAACTTGCACGATGAGCCTATCCGACGGCCACGATAGTCCGCAAGCTGCTCCTATCGACAGCTTGTACACCTGCGACCATACAGAGCCCAAATGAGCCGTACGTACGCGAGCTGTATACGCATACGGATACGGTTTTACACTTTTAGTACTTTTCACGCGCGAGCCAGCGCGTATACGTACGGTCAAAAAATACGTAGGCGCGTACCTCCCTCTCGTTGTACATGGGGATTTGGACGAGCACCATGGGGTAGGCGACGCGGCCGGCCTCCTCGTCGTCGTCGTCGTCGTCGGCGCCGGCGCCGGCGCCGAGCGGGGTCGCGCGGTACCGCCGGTCGGGGCGGCGGCGGGCGAAGCAGGCGGCGGCCATGAGCACGGCGTCGGCGAGGAGCATGGCGGAGAGCGCCAGGCACGCGGCGGACGCGGCCGCGAGCGCCGGCGCCACGGCCGACGCGCGCGCCGCGCCCCACGCCGCCACCAGCTCGGCAGACGACGGCCACCGCAGCAGCAGCAGGAGGAGGGACTCGCCGCCTCGCCACCGCACCGCCGCTGCGGCGCCGGCGGTGGGCCCGTCGGCGCCGGCCATGGCCATGGCCCCCGCGCTCGTGTGCTCACTGCTCGCGACTGCCTTTTTAGCCTGTCGTCGGCTCTGGTTGCAGCTGCAGCTGCTTTTCTGTGCGCTTCGGTGCGCCCAGGGCGCCTTTTCGCCTTTTTATTTTGGGTGTACTTTAACGATGAGTCGAAGATGGATTCTAATCCTCCAGGATGACTACCCATTTATATTTATTGCATGTCAATTAAATAGTTATATTTTTTCTTAAAAAAATATAAAATAAATTAATATGTAATATATCACACTTTACAAAAGATGCAAGTTTAAATTCGATTTATATAAGTTGTAACAAAAATAACAAATTAAACTCTAATTGTATATGTATATTCACAGTCAAAATTGTTATTTTTGTTACAACTTATAGAAATCGAATTTGAACTTGCATGTTTGTGAAGTGATATATTACATATTAACCTATCTTATTAATTATTTTAAAATTTTTTATAACCATTTAGGTGACATGTAAAAAACGAGTGGACGTATACCCGAGTGTTTTAAAACAGTTTCCCCGATGAGTCCCCGACTATTAACTGATTTCTATGACTAGTGGACCCACAAATCTTAAGCCGATAAATCAGTGAAAACTTCGAAGTTAGTTGCAAAATTTTTAAAAAATAACGTACGAATAAAACTTTATATTTGTGTCCTTAATAATATAAAACCCCTTGATAAAAATAAAAATACAGTATGATAAAAAGAAACTTTAAAGACAGCTTATAACTATGCTTTAAAATTTAAATTTTGGGTGCGGTTTATAATCTGAGAGGTAAATAGACATATATGACCGTGGGCATGCTTGGTTCAATGCTATTGCTAGACTTAGGGGCTGTTCAGATTGATGTCATTTTTAATCGTACCTTTTTTTTTGCAACGTTACAAAAAGAAGTTTCTATATTTAGTTTTTAGTTTGTTGCCAAACTTTGGTAAATACATAAGAAATTCTGCCAAAATTTTGGTAATATTATCAACTTGTCAAAATTTTGACAGGTTTATTTTAGCTATAATCTGAATAACCTCTTGCTAATCTTTTGGTAATGGCATGATTTGACCACTGTCAAAGTTTTGATAAAGTTGTTTGGATCATCGTTAGAATATTCGGCAAAGGTTGAATAGGCTTTCAACTTGCAAGTTGCTATAAAAATGTGTCAAATAATTCATTTGGCAGTGCTATTTTTTTGGATTCCAAACCAAAGGAGTAATCTTCGTCATGCCAATTATTTGGCACGGTTGAATTGGGCTCCAACCCAGACAAACCCTACACTTTTGCTCTGAAAAAAAAATAGAAGCTAAACGGAGGGAAGAAAAACAACTTAAATTAACTTAACGTTACGTCCTAAAAATTAAAATTGGCTGCCCAACTGGCAGGTCCATTGCAAACCGCAGCTTGTGAAAAAATCTTTTCCTTTTCAATACACAAGCACACTCTGTATTCCTAACCCATCTAAAAGACATGAAACAAGGAATTAATCCGTGGAATCTAGTGAAAGCATGTTTACGATTAAAATGCTTATAACTTTTTTCACTGATAAAAAATGCTTCTTAGTGATACCTGTATTCTTAGCTAAGCTTCCAGTCTTATATCTAGGGTGTTTCCCCTCTTTTTTTTTCGTCGGTCTTCCGTGACCGAGTGCAGTGTGTATCTACGTACTTCTCAATTGATGTGTAAAATTTTTGCGAGTTCAAAAAATAAAAATCTTTATAGCACAATTAGTGTACATGGCCATTCGCTATCTCCACTACTTCTACGATTAATTAAACCTGTCCATGACCAATAACTCTTTTTAGATCATGATTGGTTAATCCTTAAAAAAGAGAGTTATTAGAGAGAATTTATTTCGTATTTATTATAGTGTAAAATTATTATTACTTAAGGGCATGTACAAAGGTAGAGTCGGATATGAGCTCTACGTTATTTAGAGACTAACAATCCTACAACAGTTAGAGACAATATGGTTACTAATCATTAATATATCAAAATACTTTTTCTTACTTTTATTTCCTTTCTTTAACCACCATGCAACAAAATTTGCTCTAGTAAATGCTAAGAGTCAACTCTGAGCCATTGTCATGCATAACAACCATACTCTTTTCTCTTTCCTCCATGTCACCAAATTTACTTGCATGGCAATAAAGAGAGAACATTAATAAACACCGTTGTACATGCCCTAATCTCTCAATAACTTTCTACAATCCCCTTCAAACCAGTAGGGGGCTGGGTGCAGGGCTGCAGGCTCTTCGAGCGGAAACGCCAAGGCTGCAAAGCAGTGTGGTCGCGGCGGACGGTGGAGACGGAGTGCAGACAAAACGGCGACAGCGAAACCGTCCATCGGCGCATCAGTAGCGGTCGCTACCGACTGGCGACTGCCCATGCATGCAGCCAAAAAGTGCCCAAAGCCATTTTCGAAGGGATTGGACGTGCCCGCCTGCCCGGCGAGAGCCTTTTTTGCACAGGCCGTGTTGCACGTGTTCAGCTACTGGACGAGACTGAAATCCAGGTCATGTGTCATGTTGCAATCCGAGCACATATTCGCGAGGCTATGCGCCGCTAGGCGTTCGCAGGGGCAGTGCACTGAGTTGGCATTCATCTTATATGCTCCACAGCAAATATTCTGCGCCACATTCGTTCGTCCGTACTTCCAGACTTGATCACGCGTTCTTCCGCCTAATAGAGGGCGAGTGGCATGGGAGCGAGCTAGCACCGCGCCACCGCAGCCACGCTGTGGAGGTTGTGGCTTGCCTGCGTTGTCGTTAGCCCATGAGTTCGGCCCCCAGTCCCAAAATCACCCTCGCCACCCTCGCGTGTGGGCCGGCTAACCTTTTTCCCGCTCTGCGCCCGACCTCACCCTCCCTTGCGCACACCGGCTCCGTTTTTCCACCGCCACGCCCGCCCTCGCTCTCGCTCTTAGTCTTCTCATCGTCGCTACCAGGAGCACCAGAGCCGTCGCTGGAATGAGCAAAAGCCACAGCAGTCGCAGGAGCCGTTGCGCCAGATCAAGGTACGTTAGTGTGAAACCCTAACCCAGAAATTATGCCCCTTGTTCCAAGTTTTTTTTTCCTCTCATCATGGTTCAAACCCTAGGTGGCGATGGATCCAGCGATGGTAGCATGCTTCACTCGTTTTTTTGCAAGATCCAAACCTGGCAACTAGTTTTTCTCAATCTTCTGGCCATCCATCTCCACTCCCCGCACATCTGGCGTTCCCTTTCCTGCCTGCAACGTTTCTCCCCTTCTGCACTTAGCTGCCGGCACCTCCGACTCCAAGCACAGCTGGTGTGGCGGCACCGTCGAGCTCCTCTAGATTTACACGCCAGCACTGTGTGGTGGTCCCTAGAAGTTGTTGATCCAAAAGGTAAGAGTTACTACTCAAATGAAGAGGACATAAGGCTGGTATGTGTTCTTTATCCTTCTTAGCATTTGTTCAATCGTAGCTGTAATGTTGTCAATTTCTAAAATATTCTCTGGTCTACAATTGTGTCATAGTTGGTTCATTGATCTGCTAACTGATACTCCCTCCGTTTCATATTGTAAGACTTTCTAGATCCATATTCATATAGATATTAATGATTCTAGACACATATATGCCTAGATTCATTAACATCTATATGAATATGGGCAATGCTAGAAAGTCTTACATTGTGAAACAGAGGAAGTAGTAGACAAGTGAACTTTGGAGTTATGAGTGATGTATAACAAAGAATCTTATGTAAATTGTCTTATGTAAATTGTGATGTACAACCGATCATTGTTGTTGGAGGTGAGTGAAATTAGGATTGTACAAATTGAGTCTATATTGGACTGTAGAAACTGAGTGATGTATGAGTGTTAGATTCTTATATAAATTGTGATGCCAGTTGTGCTTAATTTCCTAAATTGTCATTGGAAAAGTCATTTTTCTCAAGTACTATACTGTTCTGCGCAGTTGTCTTTACAAGCTCCTTTTGGGTGCTACAAGTCAGTTTTGGATCGTTAGTTGATAAATTAACTGCTTGCTCTCCTAGTGTGTTTGGTTTGTGCATTAGGCCATAATACGATTTGGAAAATTCTTTTTTTTTCAAGAAGTAATGTTGTAAAAATTGATGTGGGATGCATTTAGAAAATGAGCCGTACAATTATAAGGTTTTTATCCTAATTTCTCTTATAAATTGGAAGTGGATTCTAAACTCTCGAGGGACATCCCCTTGTTATTTACATGTCATTCAAATGGTTATGAAAAAATTTTAAAAAAATCAACTAGATAGATTGTTATGGGTGTGATAATAAAAAACAAATTCTATTAAAATTCAAAAACATACAAGTTAAAATTCAACTTCTATTAGTTATAATAAAAAACAAATTAAACTATGGCCGCTAGATTTGTTTTTTTTTACAATTTGTAGAAGTTAAATTTGACCTAATATGTTTAATATGTTTATGGAGTAATTTATTACATATTAATTTATCTTGTTAATTTTTTTAAAAAAAATCATAACCATTTAGATGACATGCAAATATCGGTTTAGAATAGTTCCCGCAATGGCAAATGTCATTGTTTGTTGACTGTATTTTAATGGTATTTGTTGATTTTTTTTAAAAAGGAACTACAGTGTTTTGGGACGAGGTAGTAACTTGCTTTTAGGTGTCTTTCCTGGTGATTTAAACAAGCAAGAGGCAAACAGCTCGTTCGATTTCGGTTGTGCAAAGGTGCTGGTGTACGTAGTTCAGCGGTTCAGCCCCGAACATAGCGTATGGTATGGAGATCTGATTCTAGCGCCGGCCGTGCAGATCTTAACCATTTTGACGGCACAACTTCACCAATCTGAATCACGGACCGCATGCTCACAGTTGCTCACAAGTCACATCCATTCAGACACGAGAGCTAATGAAGAAGTAACATCGCATCAATGGACATAACAAACACATTATTAAATACAACATCCTATTACGCATGCATGATGCATCTGAAACAAAGCTTAATACTCCCTCAACTCCACCATGCCTCGCCATGAACACACAAACCGGAAGCTAATTTGCGCACCTCAACGCACAGCTCGGTCAGCACAAACACCTCCCCTGCAAGCGCCGGCGCCGGCGCCACACCGCCACCGAGTCGCACCTCCACAGCAGCGCCAAGCTTCTTCAGGGAGGCTATAGCTATAGCTGCCGAACGCGCAGGCGGAGACCGCGGGCGGACATGGTCTCTTCACCATTGGTACTTGGCCTTGACAAGGACCTCCTCGTAGAGCTCGGCGGCGTGGTCCCAGCTGAGGTCCTGCGACATGCCGCGCACCTGGAGCCCCCTCCAGCTCTCCTTGTACTTGCGGTACGTCTCGAGGCAGTGGCCGAGCGCCTCGATGAGCTTGTGCGGCTCGGCGCGGTCGAACGTCCACCCGAGGCCGGTGTCCTCGAACGGGTCGAACGCCGACATGGTGTCCCTCAGCCCGCCGACGGCGTGCACGACGGGGACGGTGCCGTACGCCATGGCGTAGAGCTGGTTGAGGCCGCACGGCTCGAACCGCGACGGCATGACCAGCACGTCGGCGCCCGCCGTGATCCGGTGCGCCATCTTCACCGAGAACCCCACCCACCCGCGCACCTTGCTGTTGTGCTGCGCCTCGAACCGCTGCAGCATCACCTCCAGGTCGCGGCGGCCGGAGCCCAGCAGCACCAGCTGCACGTCCTGCCCGGCGATCCACGGCATCGCGTCGCCGATGATGTCCACACCTTTCTGCCCGTCGAGCCGCCCGATGAACCCGATCAGCGGCACGTCGTCGCGCACCTCCAGCCCCAGCTCGCGCTGCAGCGCCGCCTTGCACCGCGGCTTGCTGGAGTCCAGCGAGGCCACGGTGTAGTTGGCGTAGCCGTCGGACTGCAGGTGCACGTCCACCTCCGGGTTCCACTCCCGGTAGTCGATGCCGTTCACGATGCCGTTCATCTTCCAGTCGTTCTCCCGTATGATGTCGTGGAGGCCCCAGCCGCCCTCCGTCGTCTTCAGCTCCCAGAGGTAGCCGGGGCTCACGGTCACCACCCGGTCCGCCATCTTCAGGCCCGCGCCGAAGATGTTGGCGTGCTCGCCGCCGACGGGGTCGTACAGCTTGAAGTGATCCAGGTAGTGCTCCGGCAATTCCATGTAGGGGAATTCATCTACTGGGCCACGGCCCTACAAACATTACACGAACCATTTAGCACACAAAAAAAGTACTCCCCGGCCCGTTTCATATTGTAAATTGTTTTGATATTTTTTTAAGTTAAACAGTTTTAAATTTAATTAGTTTATAGAAAAATACAATAACATTTCCAATACAAAACAAACATATAATCAAATTACATTAAACATTATATTTAATTAAACTAATTTGATGTTATAGATGCTGTTAAATTTTTCGATAAAGTTAATCAAACGTAAAGATGTTTGATTAGAAAAAAAACGACTTATAAATTATAATATGAAACGGAGAAATTGCTGAACTAAAAGTAGTAATAGACTGAAGAAGAGTTTATCGTGTCCCTGCTCAATAATTACCATGACCCACAATTTGTGCACTCAACTAATTTCTCTAACAAACAGCAGGAGATGCATACAAATAGAATAAAGATGATTCATTAGGGAGGAGAGAAAAACAAAACCTGGTAAGCGATATTATGTATCACAAGGACAGAGCGAGTGTACTGCATCATGCCATTGTCTCTGTAATATGCCTTCAGATAAACAGGCAGGAGTGCAGTGTGCCAATCGTTTGCAAGGAACACCAAGTTGCCATCCCCATAGGGCACACCACCGCATGGAACGTGCCAAGGAACCTGCCGATTGTACAGAAACAGAAAATATAGCCCTTTGTAGGGGAACATATGACAACATTGGCAAGAGCATTGCATATTACGAACGGTAGCAGGTTGAAATGCTGCTAGAGGTATCGAAGGAGTTCATCCGTGTATTTGGCGATAATGTGTAATATATTTAAAATAAAAAAGAATATGAATCTCTGTGAAATCTTGCAGAAACATTTACGGGCTGTTTGTTTGAGGGATCAAATTCAAATCATCTACTGCGACCTCATTTCTCCTACTTATTGTGTGCTTCAGTCCAAAAGTTAATACACTTCTTCTATTTATCAACAGAAAAAATGATTTGTGCTTTTGACCAATCCTCAAACCAAACAAATACATCTCATTCCTAAAACCAAATTAATGATTGATAATGGAGTTGGAGAAAATACCTCAACAGCAGCCTTACAAAACAGAATCATGCGCTTCATGATTTCCTGAATGAAAATGGGAATGGGTAAGCATTTTCAAATCAGTACGCCTAGGAGATGCAACTTAAGTTTTACTAATGCAATGTAATACCAAACAGATAGAAGCTTCACCTGTCTGTTCCCCCCATAGATGTCATCCTGACGGTGACGGAAGAGAGGAGCGTCAATGAACACAAAATCAACTCCATCGATAAATGCATGGAAATATTTCACTTCCAGATCCTGCAGGCCAAAATAAAAACCAATTACTAAGGAATTTGCGTCTCCTATGCCAGTCTTCTTGGATTGCATTGTTGACACACACCTGTCCAGCAGCCTTGTAGTATTTCCTGATTCCTACATCCTGGGCTTCCGCGTAATCACCGTACCTTGGTACCACAACCTAAGATTGAAAGATGCATTTGCCAGTTATCAGTTTATATCAGGAAGTCACCGAGAGTCCCCGTTTCCGATCTCTGAATACGTTGTGGTTTATATTATTACCATAACTAAAATTGCTAAAAAAAATTGCTACATTTCTCTACTATCTTAAAAGCGAAGTCGTCTTCCTTCCATCCCCTCCTCCCAACACGTGCAGCATGTCCATATGCGAAAAGTAACTACCGTCCCTCCCTAATTATAAGGGCCTAGTTCGTTAACGGGCTCCTAATCTATCCCTAATTGTATGGGCCTGATCCGTTATCATGTACAGGTATGTAACTAGTGTAACTAAGAGAACTACTTTTGGCACTAGTTTCCATGGCCACGTGATGATCTAAGCGGCTACGCCATAGTGTATATATTTTCAACAGCATGTTAGAAATGAACATTTCTGTAACAATAGTAAGCAATTTAGCTTTCAAGTACAGATTTGCAAATTTATCAATATTACTTTTGTATTTTGAATCTAACAGCTGGAGTAGCCTTTTTAATTTGCCATCATGATTATGTAAACAAAAGAACATAAGAGAACTAATCTGCTTTACATTTGATCCAAATTTATATATCTGAAAATATACGTTAATTAAATGATCAAATCTGTAAGAATGGAAGAAACATCCAACCATGAAGGAGAGAAAAAAGGAGTAATACCATAACACGATGTCCTCTCCTCGCCAAAGCTTTGGGTAAAGCACCTGCAACATCTCCAAGCCCACCTGTGCAAATGCAACACTTGTTCATATCAGTAACTGAAGCAAATTTACAAGATCAGAAGAACAAAAAAGAGAAAAAAGAAGTATATATCGTGTACATGCCTGTTTTGCACCAGGGAGAACATTCAGCAGCCACCACGATCACGTTCATGACATTCTCCCCAGCCAAAGGGCCCGAATCGTCATCCTGGTCGATCTCAGAATCTGACGCATCTGAATCAGCCCAGTCATCATCGTCATCGCCATCCTCCGCGGCGTCCGGTTCGTTCAGATCAAAATATTTCTTGAAATCCCACGTCTCCTCTTCTACCGCAGGAATAGGGGAAGATCTAGTCGCCTTTGGCTTCGGAGCACTCTCAACAACTTTTGCGCTCTTATCCTCTGCAAATTCCGAATTGTCAGGCTTGGGGAGAGGAGCGGACGACCTGGGATTTGAACCGGGCGGTGGCGGCGCCGGCGCCGTCGCGTCTGGGATGACGAACTCCGGCTGCGGCTTGTCTACGGATGGAAGGATCACGGGGGAGTCCGGCGCTGGGAGCTTCGTTATGGTCACCGGCGGCGTGGCGGCGGCAGGCTTGTCGGCGCCGGTAACGACCGATCCGTTCCGTGAGGCAGGTGTGTCGTCGTCGCGGCCGCTGAGAAGCGCTCCGTTCTTACTTGAGGCGGCGTCCTGTGTCGGCGCCGGCGCCGGCGCGGCCGCCCCGCGCACTCTCGCCGCATCACCGCCGGAGCCGTACCGGCCGACGGGCGGGACGGTGCCCCTCCGCTTCAAGACCTGCAAACACAGCGCGCGCACGCGCAAGCACACGCGTCGGTTTCAAATGAAAACATCAAAGCGAATCAAAGCAGAGAACACCTCTCGAGCACGACGATCTCGGCGCCCCGATCGACACCACCAACCCACCTTGCCGACGCCGCCGCGACGCGAGCGGGGCGGCTGCCACGCGCCCGAAGAGAACTCCTCCTCCTCGTCGTCGTCCTCACCCGCCCGCTCCACCGCCGCCTCGTTCTCCCCATCATCCGCGCGGCGCACCACGCCCGCATCCCGACGCCGAGGCCGAGGCCGGGGCGGAGGCGGCGCCCGTAGGGCTAGCCTTCCGGCGCGGCCGTCGTAAAGCAGGGCCGGCGGCGCGGCCACGCCCACCACCCTCCCCCTCCTGGGCCCTCCCCGTGACGCCGAAGAGGCGAGCGCGACGAGGAACGTGGTGGATGACGCGACGACGGCCGACGACATGGTCGCCCCGAGGAACCTCCCCGATCGAGCCGGAACCGAACCGAAGCGACGGACGAGAGCGGAGGAGGCGCGGGTTTGAGTGTGTGCGCGTGCTTTGCTTTCGTCCCGCGCGTGCCGTGCGGGGGATGAAATGGGCAGCGAGCGACGACGGCGAGGAGGGCACGCGGGGGAGACGGCGGGGGAGCCACCTGTAAAGCGTGCGCCACCGGTGGCGTGCGCCGTGGCAATCCGCAACGCTCCAAAACCCCAAAACCAACGCAGCCGCGCGCGGCGCGCGGGGAGGAGTAGCCGTTTCTTCTCTTCTCTTCCCCTCCCCGTCGTCCGCTACGGGAACCTCGACCGAGGGCCCCACCTCTCCAGAAGCGAGTTACTTTGTCTGCCATGCGGGGTCACCCGTTTCGCGGGGCCCGCGTGTCGGTGACGTTAACGGCTCGGGGTGCACGCGCGGAGGAATAGGTGGTTTTGGAAAGTGGGGCAAAACCCCCACGTCCCCACGCACGAACGGAAACCGGCGTGCTAAACAAACCTCGGAACGTTTCTTCGACGGCCGTAGAACTGGCTGACAGCCGGGGACCACCTGCCAGTGGAAGCTTCGCGGTGTGCAGCGCTGCACCATATCCACGTGAGAACAAATCCGGTTCGCTTCACGACTCCAGTCCAGCCGTCAGGCGATGGCGTGCCAGTTGCGGATGCAGGTTTAAAATACAGGTAGAATGGCAGTGGTGGCAGAGCTAGCTCTAATTAGGTAATGATACAACACACACAAACCATAGTCGCTAGTTTACGGTATTGGCGTAATAATACACGGCACGAATATTGAGAAAGTTAACAACGAAGATTGGTAGTCGAACAAACGTATATAACTTATACGAGAGAGATAAAAAAAAGAAATGCTGTTAGAAAATAAGCGGAACCACTTTCAATAGTTCGGGGGTGGGGGTATAAAACAGGATGAAAAATTATTTAGGGGTTTAAGCGCTTCATCAAAATAGTTCAAGTGAGTAAAATGGATTTTTTTATATATTTACCAATTTAACTATTTACTGTAGGTTGTATTATGTGCTAAAGGAATAGAAAGAAAATCGAATTTTATTTACGGCTAAAATCAGAAACGGTCAAAATGGTACTACTTATACACGAATTTTCATAAAAATTTTTGTTCCTACTTAAAATACTTGATTTATCTGATTATTCAATAGTAGACTGATGACTAATGTGTAAGAAATCTATATCTCTGCTATTATAAAAATTGAAGATGTTTACGTCGGTACGTTATCCGTGTATGAGTCAGTTTTTAGGTTCGTTTGGTTTCGGAAATACATATTCGTATTTGAGTCGGTTTTTAAAATCGTTCACTTTTAGTAATACAAAAGGAATCATATAAGAAATTTGTTTTAAAAAAACTCTCATGCTAACTTGAGACGATCGGACTCCTAACTGCAGCTCATGATTTTCAAAAAATATATATATCCAAGCGAACTCCCACAGTGAATTTCATATTAACTAAACCATATAACAATATTAAGATTAAAATAGACTTTACCCGTTGCAACGCACGGACATTTTTTCTAGTCTATATACCTAATAATTAAAAAATACGTTTGATTTCTGGATGTTTTTTTGTCCGTCATACCACACGCGTCGCTAAAATCCGGATTTAATCCGGTTAACAGTCGGACCGGGGTTTTTTTTTTATCTACCCCAAAACCACGTTTGATATGGTATATGTATCTTCCATGTAATTACCTCTCACGTGTAGCAATCTATCTAAGTTTTCATTTCGGCCACCAGGGTTTGATTCCCACTTTCCTCTCCATTTAACACCATTTATTACTTTTACTGTGTCTATGGGTCTCTCTTAAAATAAGTCTACTTTGCCTCCTTCGTGTCAAATCATATTTGCCTTCAAATTTTTTCTCCTCTTTTTTCAACAGATTTTTATTGATTCTTTTTTAATATATTTTTATTGATTATGAAATCTTATAATAAATCCGTTTTTAATTTGAAAATTAAATATAATTAAATTATATACACAAAAATCAATATATGTTTACCTAGGCCCTAGAATAATTCTACTTTCACTCCCTCGTCTCAAATCATATTTGCGCGTAATTTTTTTTCTCTCAATCACTAGCACGGACCATGCACATCCGAGGGCTGAAAAAACAGAAGTTTTGCACCTCTTTCTTCAATAGATTTTTAGTGATTCTAAAATCTTATAATGCACCAGTTTTTAATTCGAAAATTAAATATAATTATATTATATACACAAAAATCAATATAAATACATGAACCAATCGGTATTTTTTCAAAACATGAAAACTGAATATGTGCATGGCGTGAAACTTCACACCATGGCTCTGTTCCTTCTATCTCCGATTTTTGTTAGCGCGTTTTTGAAACTTTCTATATACAAGTTGATATAAAATACTATATATTTTTTAATTACTATAATAATAAAACTCAATTAATCATGCGCTAAGAGAGGTTTTCTACAGAAGAAAAAGGAACATATGGCACGGCTGGCACTGTTCAGGTTTTGTCAGCTAGAGCATAGCACTGTACTGTTGCATTGTGATTATAATCAATGCAATGTTATAGCAATCATCAATTATGATAAAAGATTATAAAAGTGCCATAAAAAATTGTAGTTTAAAATAATTAATGACCTCCCAAAAAATTCATTATTGATGACTTATACGTAAAGGTGTGTTGCTCGGCTATCTGTTTCTCCAATGCTACAATCATCGGGACCATGTGTTAGGGACATCATTCACATCCTGCACGCGTAGAGTGGATTAATTGTCCAAGCACAAATATGCATTTGTGATAACTATGAATTGTCGCCGGTACTTATGATTATACTTAGGTGCTTCGATAAATCATTGAGGTCATATTTCATCCACCTAACCATTACGCAGTGCAATGCACATGTATTTTATTCAGTCGTCCACGCGTGAGTCCTGACACGATCCATCTCTACACGAGTATGTGTTCGATTTTGGAAATGATATGATAGTTTGTCACACAAGGGTCGAGAGAGAGAGCGTGTTTTTTTATCCGTCGTGATTATCATTAGCCTAATAAATAATTTATCTATCTTGAAACAGTACTATATACATGTTAACTCTAGACTTTATAGCATTTAACTGTTCCTTTACCCGTAGCGACGCACGTGCATTTTTCTAGCATAACAATAATATGATTAAAATAGCCTCACCCATTGCAACACATTTTTTCTAGTTAGATTTTAATAACTTACTGTAACATACATTTTTTTTAACGAATCGACCAGCACCTGTGCAATTCAAGCATTCTGATTTAAAACGTAAAATTATCTCAGTAACAGTAAGGGAGAGTACTCATGAATAATAATGACATGAAACATCCATGTAATAAATATATATATCGACAACGGAACCGACTATGTCTATACGGTGCAAGGAGAAAAATATATTGAACGACTTGGTACTTATATATATATTTGCACCAGAGTACAAATGACATTGATATAAACTAATTAGACTGATCCCCTAGATTAGACCTAATTACAACGTCTTGCAGAGTGAAACTAAAAAAAAAAACTAGCTGGGCAGCATGCAGCCATATATGCACTCATATGTACTGGGGTACTATATATTATATCTAAGATCAAACTTCTAATCTACTTGATTGCACCTAATTTATGAGCATCCATCTTGTTGCTATAAATTAAGCTGATGGCTCTGCAGAAGAATTAAAAAAAAAACAAAAATCAGAATCAGAATACAGCACTCGTCGGAGAGGATCAATTCAGGATTGATGAAGATAACATGTATTATTTTTTCTATAAAGAATTGTTAATTCATGTTTACCGGGAGATGGAGATGGAGCAGCAGCAGGAGTAGGAGCAGGCATCAACGGTGGCACTGGTCCCGCTGTCAAAATTAACACAACATCGATAAAAATCAGTCTTCCCGTAGATAAACATTATTAGTACTATGTATAAATTGAGAAAAAAAGAATTGCAAAAGTAGAACACAGCTAATTAAAATGATATATATATGTGAAATTCGGGAAACTGCTGAGAAAGAAAAATGAAGCTAATACTTACTGAAGCACTTGGTGAGAGCCTCGACAGGAGGGGTCACACCGCAGGTGGCTGGAAGAGACATCATGCGTGTGAGATCGATGGGCGCCGGCATGAACTTGCCGATGTTGCCGTTGATGCCGTGGCAGAGGCAGATGGGCGCCATCTCCACGAGCGACTTGAAGCCGTCGCAGCAGACGCTTGGCGGAGCCGGCACATCGGTCTTGGTGGCATACTCCACGCACGGCATCAGTGCCATCAGCGACGACAAGCACTCCGTCGGCTGTGGTGTGATAGGCGCTGCCACTGCCAGTGCGCTCTGGGAGCTATTGGGGACTTGTACTGGTGCACCTGATGATCCCGGTGTGATGGAAACTGACGGCAGTAGTGGTGGCAATGGCGGAAGCTCTGGGATTTGGATCGTTGGAAGTGGCTGCAGTTGTGGAAGCCCTGGGATTTGGATTGTCGGAAGTGGTTGCAATGGAGGAAGACATGGGATTTGGATCGTCGGAAGTGGCGGCAATGGTGGAAGACCTGGGATTTGGATCGTTTGCAGTGGCGGTAGACCTGGCAATCCAACCAGCGAAGCTGATAGCTGGGACACGTCGGCATTGGCCTTCTAAACACCTGGGCGTCCCTGACGGCTGCCGATGGCTGCAGCGAGGCGACGGCGAAGAAGGCCAAGAACACGACGAGGAGGATGCGCCATCTTCATCTACTTGCGAAAGCTGGGTTTCTGTACGTGGGTTGATGTGGTCGATGTTCGTTGGTCCATGCCACAGCTGGTTATATAGTGGTAAACACTTGTTGTAATGACACCGGTCTGTTTTCCTTTCAAGTATATTCATCTCTCACGTGTGGATTAATTTGAAAAGCTGTTATAACTTTATCTATTCCAGATACTTTGTCTTTATCTCATTATTATCCGGTTATCTCGGCCTTAACGCGCATTGTTTTTCTCTGATATTTCTAAAATTTACAGTTTGACAGGTTTGGAGACTTCAGACTTGAATTTATTAACTAAAAATATGGGTGGGTTAAGCTACGGAACATGGTTGATCGCGGAACGATGGCTCTTCATTATCTTGCTAGGACTTTATCTGGTTGTATGTTCACATACATGCGTTTGTCAGCCACGTTGGGTGAAATTAGCCGTCTTGATAGGCAATGTTTCTCCGTGATGATTATCAGGAATTATACTTGGACATCGCGTGGAGACTAGATTATTATTATTATTATTATTATTATTATTATTATTATTATTATTATTATTATTATTATTATTATTATTATTATTATTATTATTATTATTATTATTATTATTATTATTATTATTATTATTATTATTATTATTATTATTATTATTATTATTATTATTATTATTATTATTATTATTATTATTATTATTTTGAGAAAGTGGAGACTAGATTATATTGAGCACATATATGTACTTACGGTGGCAAGTACGGCAGGGACAAAAATTATTTTCAACCATTCGAACTATCAAAGATTAAAAACGACCTTATAAGTTTCTTCATATATCTCTACTATTATAAAAATTAAAGATGTTTTTGTTGATACTTTGGTGCGTCATCCTTGTATAATACAAGTCGGTTTTTAAGCTCATTCGCTTTTGAAAATAAATATACGTATTTGAGTCGGTTTTTAAGTTCGTTTGTTTTTAGAAATACAAAAGGAGTTGTATAAGAAATCTCTTAAAAAAAACTCGCATACTAACTTGACACGATTAGGCTCATAATTGCAGCTCATGATATTTTTATAAAAAAACATATATCCAAGCGAATTCCCACGATGAATTTTACCTTAACTAAACCACCTAACAATAATAAGATTAAAATAGCCTTCTCGTTGCAACGTACGAGCATTTTTTTCTAGCATGACTAAAATGGGGTTTGGGGATGTGGGGCGACACGGACCGTAGCTGGGCCGGCCGACCCACCCTTCCCAATGAGTGTGTCCGCCACTATGGCGTGCACACCCACGGCTGCACACCAATGCTCCAATGTTAACCTCGTTACATATACAACCAACCAAACAAAAAGAAAGTTAAGTATAAGAAAAATAAATCTTATATCGAAATTTATTAAAAGAGAAGTGAAAACGTTAAATCTATACCTAATAAAAGATTATGTAAGGTTTTCGGGTGTTGTTTTTCCGTCCGTCGTCCCACTTGCGTACGCTAAAATCCGTTTTTTTAATACGTAAGAAGCGCATCATTGTATTAAGAAGAGATAAAGTTTATGTACAAGGCGGGCGCAACAAAAGAAAAAAGATGGGGACAGAATACAGGAGAGGAGCAAGAATACTAAAGCCTAATATCCAAAATAATTTGGCGACCCCTCCCTATCCGAATGGACTACTAAGCTAGGAATGGCTGCCCTAGCCAGTCTCCAAAGATCAGCTTCACCTATCATGGCCCGAGTGATCTCCATCCAAGATCTGCTGGTCTGATTGAAAACTCTATTGTTACTCTCTTTCCAAATCGTCCATACTACCAGGGTTGCGATGGTGTCAAATCCCCGACGATGCGCATTGGTCACCTTATTTCTGTTGTCACAGAGCCAAAGGTGAAAGGAGGGTTCATTGATCGGCAAGCATTCCGAATGTCCAATTGCTCTGAGAGCAATCCACCACAACTGCCAGTACTCCGGACATGCAACCAAAAGGTGTTCGATAGTCTCGTCACTTTGATCGCAAAGAACACAGCACTCCGGGTGCGACAAGCCACGGCTCCGGAGACGGTCTGTCGTCCAGCATCTATTGAGAGAGACCAACCAAAGGAAGTAGTGATAACGAGGAGGCGCCAAAGATTTCCAAATAGGCTTGTACTGGAAATGGATTCTTCCCAAGAACAGAGCACGATATGCTGACCGAGAAGAATACTCTCCTGAGGACTCCCACCTCCAAATCATAGAGTCAGGCTCATCCGATAGTTGGATTGACATAAGGATATCCCAGAGTTTGAGATACTCCAGGATTGCTTGGATGCCCAGAGCCATAGTGCAAAAAGCCGAACCGGCCATCGAACCAGTAAAGCTTCTGGTTCACCGGCTCACCGGTCTGACCACTGGGTCGTCCGGTTTGACTGCAGAACCGGAGCCTTCATATTATATGTGCATTCTCCTTTAAACAACATGTGTAAGTGGTCTACTTGGCTTAGTTGTTGAACTTGTAACGAGACAACCAGGTTCGAGTCCCATCATCCCACCCTTTTTTCATTTATTCAGTAAAAATGACACATGCATGACACCGCCTGTTTAGATGTGTCCGGTTCGCCGGTTTTCACCAAAAACCGCCCGGTTCATCCGGTTGTGACCAAACCACCCTTGTTTCATTTATTCAGTAAAAATGACACATGCATGACTTGGGCCTAGTGGGCCTTTGTAGCCTGGTCCACGTGCTCGCCAGAACCGCCTGTTTAGATGCGTCCGGTTCGCCGGTTTTCACCAAAAACCGCCCGGTTTATCCGGTTGTGACCGGTTCGATTGTATATCCGGTCCTTGCAGCAAACCGAACAGTGCCTCAGCCACCGTACGATGATTTCAAGAAGCGCCTCAGCCACCGTACGATAATTTCTTAGCCGTGCAGGGAAAAAAATAAGGGAGTAGCTATATTTATGGCGTCATATTTTTCATTAAAAAATAGTCGGTATTTATTTACATTATAAGTCCCTAAATTACATATATAATTTTAGTGTATTTACAATGTAAGTCTCAAAATTACATATGTAAATTCTAAAATTACATATGTAAGTGGTGTGTAAGTGGGATGTAACTACTATATAAATTTGTATAAATATATGAGAAGTGTTTTTTTTTCAAGAAAAGATATTTGCTAAGCTGGTATGAGCGTGCTATGCTGAACTCCCGGCCATAGCATACTGCTGTTTTAGCGCCAATCTTGACGTCAATTCAATGCACCACAAACCGACATATTTTAAAGGGAAAAACTGTCGCCACTTTTATAGCGTTTTCGAAAAATAATCCGTTTTAATCCGCTTAGTCACGTCAGGTCTTTTTCAATCTACTCCCAAACTACAGTGTAGATAGTATGTGTATTTTCCATTTAATCACCAAGCACAAGCCGTAGTCTGCGTACTTTGCTAAGGATTAAGGAAGGAGGTCTTCATGTTGGCCACCAGAGTTCGATTCTCACTGTCTTGTTTTCCCTTTTCTACACATATTATTACTTGCACTTGCATGCTTTAAAGCGTCTATGGGCCAGATTAGGCATACTCTATCAAAATCTTTCTGCTTGCCTCCCAAATCTTTTGCTTCTAATTGAATCGTATCTCTCAAACGTAAATCGGGTATGACACCTCCCCCATCGTCAAAAACCGGTGCAAAATAAATCCTTTGATTCTATGGGCCTCTCCTGGGCCAGATTAGGCCTACTCTATCAAAACCTTTTTACATCTATTATTACTTGGAATAAGTCTACTTTGCCTCCCTTATTCTTGCTCCTAATTTAATCGCATCCCTCGACCGTAAAACATGTATAACACCTCCCCCATATTCAAAAACAGGTACAAAAGTCTACTTTGCATCCCTTATTCTTGCTCCTAATTTAGGGCATGTTTGGCACAGCTCCAGCTCCAACTCCACCCCTCCTGGAGCTGGAGCTCAGCCAAACAGTTTCAGCTCCACCAAAACTGGGAGTGGAGTTGGGTGGAGCTCTCTCACAAAATATACTAGAGTTATAGAGCTGGGTTTAGGCAGCTCCACAATTCCACTCTAGACTCAACTCCTGGAGTTATATTTAGGAGTTGGAGCTGTACCAAACAGGCCCTTAATTGCATCCCTCGACCGTAAAACAGGTATAACACCTCCCCCACCTTCAACAACAGGTACAAAAGTCTACTTTGTGTCCCTTATTCTTGCTCCTAATTTAATCGCATCCCTCGACCGTAAAACAGGTATAACATCTCCCTCATCTTCAAAAACAGGTACATAAGTCTACTTTGCCTCCCTTATTCTTCTAATTTAATCGCATCCCTCGACCGTATAACAGGTATAACACCTCCCCCATCTTCAACAACAGGTACAAACCAAGTGCTTTGGTGGTTTGGAGAATCGTTTCTGCTGATGTGGCAGGTGGGACCACATGTAGGGACTCTCCTCTCCCCTCTCTTTATTCATCTCTCTTCTCATTTCGATCTCTTGCGAGAGTGTTATGCCCGAGCACGAAGGCTCGCCACCATGGGTCGGCATCCGCGGCACCGGCGGTGGTGGCAACAGCCTACCGCAGTGTGGACCACACGTCATCGTAGCAGCTGGGGACGGGGTGCTCTGGCGCTAGGCGGTAGTTGACGGCTACAGCTCGTGCATAATAGGGAACCGCTCGATCGAGCACCACACCATTACCTTAGTGTTTTCGTCTCCACCGTCGAGACGACGACCACCATGAAGGAAGCCTTTTGCCCACCGCTAGCCGCACAAATAGGTAAGTCGTGACCAGGAAGGAGCTGGTGAGGAGATCTACAAGATGGGCGGTGACAAAGGGTCGAAGACGACGCTGTCAATGGGAGGAAGCTTGGGCGGCACTTCCTGAAGCTCCCCCGCGACCACGGCGGGTGCCAGGAAGGATGCCATCCACCGTCCCTTTGCCTCCGCGACATTGAACAGCTCGTCCACCCGAAGATTGGCTGCTCGGTCCATGGCCACACCTTGCGTGCCAAAGGGAGCCGCTTGATAGAACACCGCCTTAGTGTCTTGGTCCCTACCGCCGAGACTACGGGCGCCATGAAGGATGCCTTTTGCTTACCTTCAGCCGCGCCTATGAAGAAAGACGACCTGAAAGTAGCAGGATGGCAACAATGGCGGGGCGGCGGGACGGTGGGGCTTGAACATGGCGTCCTTAGCATCATACTCCATCCGTCTCTAAATATTTAACGTTGTTGACTTTTTAAAACATGTTTGACCGTTCGCCTTTTAAACATGAAGTAATTATTAATTCTTTTCCTATCGTTTGATTCATTGTTAAATATACGTTCATGTATACATATAGTTTTACATATTTCACAAAATTTTTTGAATAAGACGAACGATCAAACATATGCGAAAAAGTCAATGATGTCAAACATTTAGAAACGGAAGGAGTATATCACAAGTGGCCACGATATCGACTTTGCCACTGAAGCAGGCGCCGCGCATCGCCGCGACTATCGGCTTCTGGCACTACTCGATATGCCCGTGAGCGTCGCTTGCATATCTACTCTATAGGTAGGATGGCATGTGGCGCAGTGGCGCAGGGTAGTCTTGGGTGCCACCAAGCGGGGAGGGGGGCCATGGCGGGGTTCTTGGCAGAGCCGAGTTCGATGCCCGCGCAGAAGTGCGGGCCGGCGGCGTAGAGCACAATGACGCACGTGGTAGGGAGGAGGCCGAGGATGACCATGGCATGCATATGCATGGCGGTGGGGAGGGGATTTTGAGTTTGAAGATTTTTTGGAAAAATCGGAGTTTAGTTTGTCTTGTTGCAATGCATGGATATTTTTTTTCTAGTATAAGAAAAAGAACTTTTATAACGAGATTTATTAAGAGAAGTGAGATTTAAATCAGAGTCGGCCTAGGCTATATCTTATGGTGTTGCTAACCGAAAGACCCCCGGACCTTTCTCACAGGCAAACCAAACATAAGCCATGAGCGTAGGAACAATTTCACATGAATCATGTATATATGAATCACGAATTTCGTTTGGAACGCAAGGATTTTACAATGTTTGTACGAACCAAAACAAAAACGCTGAGAACGTACGTTGAACCAATATACTACTAGTTCTACTACTACTACTTAGCTAGGTTGAGGTGGAGTTGTTGGCGGAGACGGTGATGTTGAGCTTGCGGAGCGTCTCGAGCGCGATGAGCTCGTTGGCGCGGTCGGTGGGGTGGTACTCGTCCCAGAACACGTACTGGCTCCGGTCCTTGCACAGCGTGGACAGCGGCGTGCACGTCAGCGTCGGCCGCACCCGCCCCAGCGAGCAGCACGGCGCCCGCGAGTTGTTGAACCCGTGCGCCGCGGGGCGGTCGATGATGTCCTGGAAGTAGTCGTACGCCTCCCCGAACCTGAACGTCGCGTTCGCCAGCGACGACGACAGCCTCGCCACCGCGGCGCCCGCCTGCTCGTTGAAGCTCCTCGCCAGCGCGTTCGTCGGCTCCTGGCACGCGCCCGTGGAGGTCAGGATCCGCTGCAGCGGGATGCAGCCCATGGGCCCCAGGCCGAAGAACGTGAGCCGCCGCGCGCCGAGGGAGTGGAGCAGCCGCAGCTGCGCCTCCAGGGTGGTCACCATGTAGCGGACGAAGGCGTCGCCGTTGTACGTCCACGAGTCGGAGTAGACGGGGAGGAGGTAGTTGTTGATGAAGTCGTTGGCGCCCATCGCCACCACGTAGTAGGCCTCGCCGAACAGCTTGTCCGCCGCCGCCTTCCCGACCTTGCGCCGCATGAACTCCTGCGTCCCCTGGAACAGCTCGATCTGCTTGTACAGCGAGAATCTCTGTATCTGCAACCGCACATGCGTGACATATTCGGTTCAGTTCTTCAGTTCACCGAGCACAAGATAAATTCTTGGCAACCTCTATCCCAAAATATATAACTTCATTAACTTTTCTATAATATTTAACCATTTATATGTAAAAGCATAAGTTAAAATCATACCCTTCCATTTTCATTTCATATTATAAGTTATTTAATTTTTTCTTAGTCGTTATAGAA
This sequence comes from Oryza sativa Japonica Group, assembly GCF_034140825.1. NCBI lineage: Eukaryota > Viridiplantae > Streptophyta > Magnoliopsida > Poales > Poaceae > Oryza > Oryza sativa. Next base: position 6,904,913 of record NC_089040.1, on the reverse strand, counting down.
AACATATTAAGATTTTTTTCTTAGTCGTTATAGAAAACATATTAATATTTTTAATACAAAATAAATATATTATCAAAACATATTCAATGTTAAATTTAATAAAACTAATTTGATGTTGTTTATAATTTTTTCTATAAATTTAATCAAACATAAAGAACATTGGTTAAGAAAAAAGTCAAACGAAAAAATAAATAATATTTATATAATTTTTTTTAATAAAATAATGATTAAACGTTACGTGGAAAGCCAACAATTTCGTATAATTCGATATAGAAGAAAGGAGTACTACTTACAAAGAGGGAGGAGGTCTCGTTGAGGATGCCGCCGCCGCCGGAGGCGAAGTTGACGCCGCGCTTGAGGATGACGTTCTCGTCGAGGGAAGGGTCGAGGAAGGCGGGTGGGCGGGGGAGGCCCATCTTGTCGCCGACGATGTCGGCGACGGTGCGGCCGTTGCAGAAGCGGCCGTTGGGCATGCCGGTGTCGAAGTCGATGCCGTACCAGGGGAGCGCGGCGCGGGCGAGGCTCTTGGTCAGGTAGTCGTTGTTGCCCACGTCCGACAGCGAGTCGCCGAAGATGAACTGCACCACGTCGCCGCGGCACCGCCCCAGCAGCAGCACCACCACCACCACCATCGCCAGCGAAAATGCCATGAGCTTCGACTTCTGCTTCTTGCAAGCCATCTTAATTTGATCTGTGTCTCGATCGACGAGGTGATCTGCTTGGCAAAAGGCCTCCTATTAAAAGTGTGGCGATTTTGCTAATGCGTAATACTACTAGTAGTTAATCAAGAATGATGGGATTTGGAGGTTAATTAAACTGAGGCTGGGACTGGGAGTTGGTCTGAGTAGCTTGGTTTGATACACCTAGCTTACCTAACTGAAAAGCGCGGCAAAGGAAAATTTTTGATGTGGGGAAGCAAAAAAGGGGAGGAGTTGGTCACTTGGTTGGCCTAACGGTGTCGCGGTCGCTGTCAGCCGGCGGCGACTTGATCCTCCTTGCAGATTGCAGCACAAACATTCCAGGAACGGTTGCTTCCTTTGATGCATACAGAACACAGTATAAATTGCACAAAATGCGAGTGCATCGGTTTGAAAACGCCTTAAAAATTTTGGACAATGCAATCATTGCATATGCTGCTCTGTTGGGAAGTTTGGTGCGAAAGGAACAGGTGAATCTTCAAAAGCAAAGAACTCTCAATGCTTCAGCTAGCGGCGAAAATCCTGGATGAAGTGAAGATTTGGTCTGCTTGTGGAGCTAAGGACATTGCGAGAATAATAGTACCTTAGTAACTTTAGCTGGCTTAGGTTTAAAAAAAAAATTGGACATACACAGATGAGACAGGACCAAATCTTGCATTTATTTTGCCGAGGCAAAATAGACTTTTAAGCATCCTTCATCCACATTCGCATGCTACTGTGTTATGCCACTTGGACAAAACTGGCACGAAATTAGAAAAACATTCTCTTTAGTGACTAGTGGCCCAGTATGTATATACAAAGCACTCACCGGTTAAGGGTTGTTTCAATCAATTTGCTGCAGCAAATTTTTTTGGTATTACAATATTACATGTTGGTGTTTAGATACATGGTAAAGTTTTGCCATTAATTATTGCTGCCTCTTTCATGCACAGGGCCCGATGTTTTTTTTTTTTTTGCCAAATTTGTTGCTATGGACTCCCAAATGACAAATGCTAACTTACCTACTTTTTGCTACTAGTATTTAAATTCATTTTGGCAAAAAGTGGTCCAAATCGATAAAATTTTTGGCATTTAGGAGGATGTAACAGTCCCTTAACGATGGAGCATTAAGCCGATTAATTAGTTGCATACTGTATTAGTGTAGTACGAAATGAAGACCCTGTTTAGGATAGCTTTAACATAAGAATCCTCTCTAAGAATCTTCTGCTCCCAAACAATTCAAATTATCACCCAGTTATGAGATTATAGAGTTATAGAATTGATGAAATAAAGTATTCCCTCCGTTTCACAATATAAGACTTTCTAGCATTGTCCACATTCATTTAGGTGTTAATGAATCTAGACTTTCTAGCATTGTCCACATTCATTTAGATGTTAATGAATCTAGACTTTCTAGCATTGTTCACATTCATTTAGATGTTAATGAATCTAGACTTTCTAGCATTGTCCACATTCATTTAGATATTAATGAATCTAGACTTTCTAGCATTGTCCACATTCATTTATATGTTAATGAATCTAGACATAATGTCTAAATTCATTAACATTATGTTTAGATTCATTAACATCTAAATGAATGTGGACAATGCTAGAAAGTTTTACATTGTGAAACGAAAGAAGTAGAAGCTAAAAACTAGGAAACCCAGCCTTTTCAAATTCTTAAAAGCTAGCTACCAACCAACTGCTCATCAGAATCTAAATCTCCCTAAACAGGAACAAAAATACAACAGTTGCTATTCCTAGATAGCATATCATCAGACATCGGTTTTGTTCTACAAATTCCCAAGGTGGAAAGAAAAAAAGAGGTATAGATTTCAGTCACAAGTACTTGTATCGGTTCACTTAGCAGTCCTAATTCAAGGTAGTACAGGACTACAGGGCACGACAAACAACACAGCTACTGTCCACTACGGACTATGCTAAACTGTTACAGTCAACTGAACCCATTCCTGTAACTGGAGTGCTGCAGGATGTGCTTCCAAGTGTCATCTTATCAGAAATTCTGGATGGACAGCCAAAGGGAACAAACATAGCAGCTACAACAATCAGGCTTTTTTGCGACCACAAACAAGAAGGAAAAAAAATCTTTGCTTCTCTGCACATCTGATTAAAAGCAATCTAGGCAGCATACAAAAACTTGCTTCTCTGCACATCTGGTCAAATAACTCGAACACTAGGGAGTTTCACCTGCCAGTCTTCATCTTTCTCAGTTCCCGTTGTACCGCCTTTCGCCTAGCCTCATCTGAATTTTCCAGTCCAGGGATCAATTTCTCCGCAGACTTAGCATTTGGTGTTCTAACATTACTTGAGGAATCATTGCCCTGGTTTTCTGGGTGTACCATAGGAGTCACAGCCACACTCTGCCCACAGCTGGTATCTGATCTTAATGGAGTACCTTCATTGAGATTACTTTGTCCTGTCCTTTCCTCGGAGACCATATCATTTCTATCTACACTAACAATATCATTGGATCCTCTCAGTTGTATGCTATCAACAGTGTTGGTATTGTTATTATTCTCAGCCGTATGATTTTCAATGTTGTTCTCCTTTTTTGTGGCTGCCACTCTTGCGTAATGACGAGTACTGGAAAACCATTTAGTGACCTGTCAACAGAAACTCTATTAAGGAGGAGAGATACAGTGACAGCCCTGCGAAGTGCTCATGGGAGGAAGAACAAAGATCACTGTTTTAAAACCTGATTAAATGTGAGGCCTAACTCTTGTGCCAGATTTTCTTTTGTTGCACGACTAGGGTATGGATCTTCCTTGAAATGTGCCTTCAGTTTCTGCATGAAAAAATGATCAATTTAGTAATGTAAGCAATATACTCTCCAGTGACAAATAAAGGTTGGTTTAGGCATTGACAGTGTTCAAAACTTAACTTTCACTTCTCCAATCTACTACATATTTTATTAAAACAAGTTGGGAAGGAGTCCATGTTCATTCTTATTTCTCAAGGCCTAAATATTACCAGATCATCGGAGAAAAGGAAAAAAGAATCTACAATATTGACAATCCTGAGGGTCCAGATTACAAAATTCTATAGATTATAACAAATAATTCATGTCAAATACAACTAATAAATATCTGAAACTTGGATTGAAATATATTAGAAGAGTTCACACCAAATACAATACAAGAATAACTGGAATGCAGAATAAAACAAAATAAACAAGCAATTTGATTCCCATGCAAATTCTGAAGTAGATTGTCTACCTAACAATACTTCAAAGTAAACTTTAATTTAGTCCTACGTAATTGCATGACGAATTCAGCTAGTTTTTGTTGTACGATATGTTTATAAAGAATGATAAAAGTATAATATTACAAAAGTACTTTTGAGACAAACCTACACTTTAGATTATGCATGATCTAATATCCCTAGAGATAACAATAGTTAGAATCATAAAGTTTGACCATGCAGCTCCCAAAGCATCACTTATTTGTTGACTGGAGATTGTCTAACATAATGAGACATTTGATTATTTGATATTTATACCTGATTAATTGCAGGACCAAAATGTCTGTTTTTGGCTGTGCTACCATTGCTATTGGAGCAAAGTACTTCAGTTTGCTGGTCGCTTACTGAACCACCGGGCCTTACATTCTGTGGAGTATGTTCATTATTATGGTACCTAACTGGTGCTCTTCTAGAGAATCCTTTTCCACCCTGAGGTGATTCAGCAAGCGAATCTGTTTCACTGTCTTCTAAATTACCTTTTTCGGGTGTACTATTTCCATACCACTCTTCATCGTCACTTGAATCAGATGATGCTTTACCATAAGCCTCCTGTAGATCCCCACATGAAAATGTGAAGTGAGTAATGTCCAAGCATTAGATTCTGATTGTTTTCTTAATCAAGAATGCATCAGTTTGAATATCACTAATTGTAATTGTAAATCCCATTAAAGGGCTACATGCGTAAAGCCAATAAACATTGGCAAACGGTAGTACAAAACAGCATCAACAAATATGCTTCCGTTGGAAATGTTGGCTTGTGCTCTGGCTACAACTAGAAAAGAAACACTGGAGAAGAAATAAAATAGGATTTGGTTCATCAATGCCTGGTGTGAGATTTAGGCCTATCACTATTCTCAGTTAGGGTATGATGTAGGCCGAGAATGTTGGTATTGGTGCCAACTGGCCTGCAGTGAAGCTCGGAATGCGCTAAGGCAGATCTCAACTCGAAAGGAACCAGCGCGACTGCAGCAAAGGCACATTGATGTGCTGGGTACTAAGTCAATAGCAAATTAGCAAGGCACAGGTGTTACATTAATATTTTAAAGGGACAATTGCTTATTTGACCCTGTTTTGAACTGTAATTGCCGATTTGGCCCTACTTTTTGAACTTTGCTTATTTGACCCTCTTTTTCGAGTACGAAGCTTCCGTCTGACCCTCTTTTGATGACTCCGTTAGGGTTCGATTTTTTTTTAAAAAGAAAATGTTTCAAGAGTTCCTAATGACGAAAATACCCTCCAAACCCTATTTTGACTCTCTCTCTCTCTCAATCGTGCGTGACTCTCACGGTCTCACCTCTCTCTCACTCTCTCACTCGTGCGTGCAGCGGCGGCGGCTAGCTAAGGGGGCGGCGGTGGCGGCGAGCTGAGGGGGCGGCGGCGGCGGCGTCAAGCACTGCCCCGCCGGCGCCCACTCGTTGTGGTGGAGGGCGGCAGCGGCGGCGCTTTGAGGGGGTCCGAGTCGGCGCCGATCTGAGGGGGCGGCGGCAACGATCTGTGGGGGCGGCGGCGGCGAGCTGAGGAGGCGGCGGCAGCGGCGTGATGTACAGCCCCGCCGGCGCCCGCTGTGGAGGTGGAGGGCGGCGGCGGTCTGATGGGGCGCGGGGCGGCGCCGATCTGTGGGGGCGGCGACGCCGAGCTGTGGGGGCGGTGGCGCCGAGCTGTCGTGGCGGCGACGGTGAGCTCGATGACGAGGAAGAGGAGCAACGGTGGTGGAGCTCAGGCCGTGGTGGTGTGCAAGCGGTGGATCCGGCGGCTGTTGAGTGTACGAGCCGCAGATCCGGCGGCGGCGGCGCCTCTCTCCCGCAAGCTGGTGAGCTTCGGCGCCGCGCCGTCACCACTCCACGCGCGCCAGCCTCCTCCTTTCTCCGCGCGCGTGATGCCGCCGCCCGCCCTCCGCACGCCGGCGAGCTCCAGCGCCTTCCTCCCTCCGTCTGCGTGCCGGCTTCTGTCTTCCTCCGCGCGCGCACCGCCGCCGGGTCAGCAACAACGACAACGACGACGCCACGGCGAAGATCACAGGGAGCCGCTCCCTCCCTCCCCGCGCGCATCGGCCTCAATCTTCTTCTGCGCGCGCCGCCACCGGTCGGCAACGACGACGACGACGCTGTGGCGAAGAGCACAGGGCGCCGCTCTCTCCCCCCCAGCGCGCGCCGGCCTCCGTCTTCCTCCGCGGGTGCGCCGCCGCCGCCGCCGCCGGGGAAAGAGATTTTTTTTTATATTATCCAAACTTTAGGTCAAACAAGCAAACAAACAAGATATAACAGGGCCAAATAAGCAAGGGCAAAATGGACTATTTACCCCAAAATTAACACCGTCACCTCACACAAACGGAATAGGGTCAGACCAGAGCTTCGTACTCGAAAATGAGGGTCAAATAAGCAAAGTTCAAAAAGTAGGGTCAAATCGGCAATTACAATTCAAAACGAGGTCAAATAAGCAATTGCCCCTTTAAAGAGAGCGAAGCGAGTAATATATCTAATTCCGAAGATGCACAAATGGGTAAATACACATCCAGGCATGCACATAATGTCTTGTTTAGATATACATCAAAGATGCACCAGGTTAACACCATTAATGCACCAAAGTATTTTATCAGCATGTTAGCATAGCATAACTTAAAAACCACTTTGGTAGCAAAGCATGGTTCACAAAAAGGAAGCAACCATACTAAAAGATGCTGCACAGTTTATGACCTAACCTATGTGAGGTGGTACATGTAGTGCTCTTTTTACAAGAGCGTACATGTAGTATTATGACTTATGAGCCATATATTTGTCCCCCTAATTGTTTGCTTGGTATGTCTTTTCTTATTCAATTACATTTATTTCCTATACTAGGAGATTGTTTTTCATTAAACAGCAGAAAGAAAGATTTGAAAGTAGTAACTAATCAAACATTGGTAAGAGAAAACCAATTCACAGTATAGAAGAAACAGGATGAGGATACATACATTATACAGTTTTTTGTAATCCAAACGTTCAACTTGTCGTTTACTAGAAATTGGTAGCACCATGTCTTGCTCTAGCTCTGTCTCCATAAATGCAAGATTCGAATTTTCTGCATTAGGCTCACCATCAAAACCACTTCCATCGGTGCGATCGACTGTTCTGATTTGTGATGATGAAGGGCCTGAGATTTCATCCTGACCACAGGATTTAGCAATCTCAGCACAAAAATCATCAGAGTCAGATGTAAAATCTGATTCATCTGACTGATCTGAGTTTGATTCATCATTTTGTTCTTTGTCGGAATCTGGACCTGCTGGATCAAAGTCACCATCCTCTGAATCCTCAGAAGGCAAACCAAGATCATCAACTGTCCTTCCATTCTGTGAAGTTTTAGACTTTTCCTTCTCAGAAGATTCAGAATCCTCAGAAGATGAGTCATCAGAATCTAATCCTTCACCACCATCTTCTCCAGAAGATTTTTCTTCATCCACCTTGTGCCCTTGAGCCAAAGTAGGGTCATAATCATTGTCTGCTGAATCATCTGATGGAAGATCGGACGCATCAATTTGCTTAGAACCATTCAAAAAGGATGCTGCCTCAGGAAAAACTTTCTGCAAAGAATAGATGAAGTTATGTGCTCTCATTTATGTTGAAGACAACATAAGATTGATAGTGCATTACTACTAACAGGATAGTTTATAGGTTTTACCTCCCAAGAGTCATGGATAGAGAGTTTGACCCCTTGGAGTTCATTTAATACATCTATGCAGTCAATTTTGCAATCACATGCAGGGCAAAGCCATCCTTCATCCCCCTGTGGAACTAAAAAAACACATTTGATCAGGTAAATAACAACACAAGCTAATAAAGCTTTCAATATATAAAGGAAAATGTAATGGGTATTACTATCTTCAGCAAGCAAAGGAGGGTTTAAACAATACTGGTGGAACCCTCTGTCGCAGATTCCATCACAAAGAATTATGTCATTTTTTAATGTAACATCCTTTGAACCACATGCAGCACAGAAAATCTGCAACCAAGATGAATCTGAATTAAGGTGACAATACATGAAGTGAGGAGATTTCAAGAACAAAATGGGATGGCTTACATCTTCACTAGATATTTCTCCAGCAGAATCAAACATAGATTCATCCAGCTTTCCCTCAGATAGGAGGGAATCCAAATTCCGAAAAGCTTCCCGTATTCTTGACTTGCATCGCAGAATTTCCACCTTGGCTCGTTCAAGCTCCTTCTCAGGTCTTATTTTTTCCAAGCTAAATATTTATAGGATTAAAAACCAGTGTAAGAAGATGGCTGCAGTTAACCAATATGATAAAAAATGGTAAGAGTATGTGAAGAAAAATTAATTGTTTAACGATCACAAACCTTTGACCTTTCCAACCTTCACTGGCATAGGCTTGAATTAAACTTTGTTCATAGTTCATTCGATTCAAAACATATCTAACTCGCTTTCGGATCATGAGGTAATCGTCCTTGGGAGTTCCTCCTTTTGGGGGTCTGCCTACCTTTCTTTTCTTTTCGGCTGGTTGAACACCAGCACCATCATTTAGAAGCTCATTATGTGCCTTATTCTTCTTTTCCGAGGTAGAGCGAAGCACCCTGCTAGGTGCAGGTCTCAAGGGTTTGCTTCTTTTCCTTTTCTTCGCAACTCGTTGAACAGCAGTATTATCATTTGTGGGCACAATAGGTGTCTCATTCTTCTTTTTTGAGGCAGAGCGAAGCACCCTGACATTACTATGTGAAGATCTCAGGGGATATGTTTTACTTGGTGATATTTGGGAGCCTTTCCTTCCCCTTTTAACAGTTTGTTTGTATCTATTTCTGACCCCACTAGTCTTACCATTGGTAGTAAGAGGCTCCTGTGCAGAACCAGCATTACTCCCAATGTTGTCGTTGTCCAAAACAAGATCAGAAGTAGTTGTCTTATCCATACAAATGATAGCTGCAAATGGACCTCCTCTGTAGGAACAGATAGATCAGTCTTGATAAGCTTAGGGAAGTCCTGGATAAATGCTTTGAGGAAGGGGTTATAACCAAGATACAGTCTAGATAAATGAGCATGTGCCTGTAGCAAATAAAACACAAAAAAGGATTATTAGCAGCACAAAATAAAAAAGGAAAAGGCTATACATCCAAATTTTATCTTACAAAACTCTTACAAACAATGATGTGGCATGCTGTGAGTAAATCTAGATCTCCTGTAACTCACATCTAGTTAAATCAAACAGTTGAGAATTTTGTTTGTAGGAGTTTAGTAGAATTGTTTACTACATGTACCAGTGCTCTAAAAAACAGTAGCCTATCTTATAAATCAAGCTTTGCATGGACATTTCTTATTGATGGTTCAAAACACAGTTTAAATAATACTCCATCATACTAAGCATACAAGGTTGTGTAATTATGGGGAAATGGCCATGGAACCAACATCTTTTCATTGTGTGGGATCTACATACAAGTTATATTCAAATCAATTTGATGTAGCATATACACATTCACCTCAGTAATTAATGAATAGAGTGTCATCCTATCGGACTCTTCATGTACCTATGAGTTGTTTTGCCTAAGAAGTTGGTTCAATGAACCAACATTATATGTTTGCTGTAATAATCAATTAGAATGGAACATGTTAATAGGTAACGTAACAAATCTCGGCATCATTGCTTTTTGCACATTATTTATATCTCTACTATTATAAAAATTGAAGATGTTTTTCCCGGCATTTTGGTACGTCATCCATGTTTGAGTCGGTTTTTAAATTCACTCGCTTTTGGAAATACATATATGTGTTTGAGTCGGTTTTTAAGGTCGTTCGTTTTTAAGGTCGTTCACCTTAGCTAAACCGTATAATAATAATTAAAAGAACCTTCACCCGTTGCAACGCACAGGTATTTTTTCTAGTAAGAAGAAAAAAACAGAGAGATGGAGGCGCAATTGGAGACAGCTAGTAAACTAATGCCTCTGATACCCTCATACACACAAAGGTTACTGAGATCCTGTTACTCCACACCTCTTCAACCACCGCTCTGGATCTCAATAGGCCTAAAGCCACCACCTTTCACAAAACTTAATGACCACATAACATCAAGTATCATGACAACATCATACTACTTTCTTTAAATTCACACCATAGGAAAGAAGGCTTTAAAGCAGCTACAATGCAATGTTGTGCATAACAAACCCTAGATCCAGAAATTGTGCAATGCCATTGTTGCCGCCACAACTATCTTTTGTTTCCACATTGGAAAGCTAAGCATCTTGAGGAGAACCCGCCACTTCATCTTCCATACACCGAAGGATCTCTCTCAATGATAGTTCTGCAGTAGCCTTGACTGTCTGCTTTGTGTCATCCCATCCCAAACCTATTTGTGATTTCAACTACTTCCAACTGTTGTATTAAGTCCTAAGTTTATCCCATTTGTTCTTAATTTGAAACCTAGTCCTCAAAACATGTTCTTGCGGCAAATTGCTCAATGACTTGGCCGTACCAAGGATTGGATAAATGGGTATTTGAACAATCAGCCGCAACTACTTGATCACCAAAAATCTCACACAACTCTTGTGTTGTAGTCATTCCAATAAGCTGAGGCCATGGGCATTTTAACACCCTTTGATGGCACATTTTGATCCATGCCTTTAATCCACTCACTCACACAAATCTTTTCTCAATACTAACATAAATCATAGGTTGAACAACTGAGATAAGACTCAATGCAATTTGGCATGTTCTCTACATGGCTAAAATAGATGATACATTCTAAATAGGGGAAATATCCCATGAAAACCAACAAATAAGTGAAAACCCATGAAAACCGGACCTAAAAGTTCTCTAAATTCATGAAAAAAATTACTAGAGATAGGCACTAGTTCTCAGATGATACAGATTGCTCAACGGCTCCTCAAATGCAAACTAAAATAGCTCATGGTCGCAGTGCTTAAATCTGGAATTTCTCAATGACTTCTAAAATGCGAACTGAAATTATGGACATCGGACTTGGCCAGTGAAACAAAATGCTCAACGTCCCTAGTGCTTAAATCTGAAATTTGACACACCTAAGGGGTAAATTTCAGATCTGAAAGTTACCCAAGTTTCCATTGCTTAATACCAAGCAATCAACCAAAATATACAATCATCCGTACATAAATGAACCGGAATAGAACTCAACATATGAGGGAATATTTAGGGTTTGGTTTCTGTAAAATATATATACACACTATACATTAGGGATTCGGGAAAACCAACCTTTCACCGCCGTCAGCCTCCGCCGCGCGCAGCCTCCGTTGTCGCGCTCGTCCTCAGCAGCCTCCGCAGCCGTGCGCCCGCCGCCTCCGCCTCCGCGCGCCGCCCTCAGCTGCAGCCCTCGGTCGCCGGGAGTCGGGGTTGGGAGGAAAAAGGAGGGAAGAAGCAGGGAAGGAGAGCGCCGACTACGCCGCCGCCTCAGCCGTGCGCCGCCGCTCTGCACCGCCGCCGCCCTGCGCCGCCGCAGCAGCAGCCGCCGCCTGCTAAGTGCCAACGCCCTCGAGAAAGGAGTCGGACTCGCGCGGTAGAGGGGAGGAGGACAGGACGGGTTCACGCGGGACGTAAAAGGGAGAGGAAATGTGGGGGGGCGGGGGGTCACTGACAGGTGGGACCCACCCTCGTGGGGTCACGGGCAGGAGAGGAGAATTTACCACTTTTAGGTGCTGTTTGGTTGGAGATTGCAAACGTAAACGGTAAGGACATCAGATAGCACTGTGATTGTAATCAGATTACGGTAAACTTAGATTTTGTTTGGTTCTCACACGTGGGTCGAGGGGAGAGGCGGAGGCGACGCTTGATTCTTTCTCGTGTTGCCTCTCCGTATCGTTAACGCTTATCGCTCCTGATCAAGCGGTATCGCCTCTGAACTGGGCCCGTAATGGGTTCCATGGTATCCAATTACGGAGCGTCTCAAACAAACAACGGGAACTGGATCTGTTTGCGCTGGAATCGGGTGCGGGCTGAATTTTACCGAACCAAACAACGTAATGGTTAACCATTCGTTATTTGTATGTCTATAACATACGGAGTCCTCCATGTGTATAATAAATTTTGAAACACCACATTTATAGCAGTAAATAGTTAATTATCTCGATGGTGGTATGGTAGAGAACATTTAGAATTTGTCACTGAATATGTTGCATCGTTGGCCAAGCCATCATTGTCGTTTGCCATCCGTCGTGTCGTTGGCCATCCGTTCGCCGAGGCTCGGAGAACTCCAGGCTAAACTCGATGCAAAGCGCGGGGCCGATAGCAATACCATGATGGAGGCGTCGTTGCGAAGATGTCCCACGACGCCACCGCTACTCCAGTTCTACCACTACGTCGAGCTCGAGGAAGTCCTCGCCAGGCATGACATTGCCCTGCTCCTTGTAGTACCGCCTCAACGTCATCGGCGACGACACCCCGTCAATCCCAGCGTTGTCCCCGTACTTCTGCTCCTCATAGCACCAGTCCCCAAGGAACGAAGCAACAATCTTGGGCGGTGAGCTCTTGCATTAAGTTGATGTTTTCATTTGTTATCATTGTCATCATGTGGGTCAACATGATAGGAGACGATGGCTCACGGACTACAGCATGGCTGATGACGGACAACGACGATGGTGGCGCCGACAGATGGACGATGGCGCGGCTAACGTGGGCGATGGCGGATGGACGGCGGTGTCGCCAGGCAGACGGACACTGACGTCATGACTAACGATTGTGGATAGAGTGGCACGGAACAAAGAAAATTCGCATCCCGATGGTAAATTCTGAAAATAGCATGGATTGGGTGGCAAACCCTAAAAACAATGCGTAATCGGTGGCAAATTCTGAAATCTTGTTAGTGGTTGGAAGGGTCGCGATGGCATTTTCCCCGTAAATTCGATGAGAAAAGAAGGGTAGCATACTAGCATTGTCATTCGGTTGGAAGTGAAGCAGTGGAGCGATCATAACCTAGCTCCACCCTTTAGTTTATTTTTTGGGAAGACTTCAGCCCACTCCACTCCAGTTTTATTTAGATCTAGATCGTTTGGATCATCTCTAGCTCTAGAAAAATTGGATCTGGGAGCTAGAGTCATGCAAAACATGCCCTAAAGAAACAACAACTCGATCTGCGGTTAATACCAACCCATGACCAGCTCTCATCAGTGGTTGCCTAGGATGCCTTCGTCACGTGCCGATGTAGTAGCAGCTAGGAAAGAAAGAGAGCAGAAGGGGGTGCCTACTACAGAAGATCTCACCTATCACTAGTCACCATATTTAGCACAGGGTTTAGGTGGTGATGGCGGCACGACACAAGCACATGACATGGATGTGTTAGGGATGATGCGACCTCACACCGCAAACCCGACGAGGCGTCGGGTGGTAATAGTGGTGCGACATGTAGGTGACGATGGCGGTGCAACTTGGAATCATCTCTCTCTACCGTGTGAAATTGTGATTTAGGGTTTTAGTTACAAGACAGTTCAACGTAGGTGGGATTTTTTTATGTGAAGTTGTGGACTATATAGAACAAATGAATGTGCACATGTATGCTTACTCAAGGCTCCACAAGTACATGGAGACGTTTGGATAGGGGAACACCCATGTTCCCGCTTCACTCAATAGGGGAGCAATTTATTTCCATCCCAATGAGAGATAATATTGCCTCGTCTAGAAACTCTAATAGAGCTTTTTCCTATAAGGTTCGGGGTTCGAGTGATCGGGTCCCTTGGTTGGAGAGGGGAGGTGGGGGATTCCCATAGAGATATATGGGGAAGTGTTGGACCGTGCAATGGTCTAATGGTAAATGGTCGAATATTCACTAGCCAAGCACGCAAACATTTTCACTCCGGTTCAGATGTGCCTAGCCCAAGACTAAAAAAAAACTATTTTAGAAAAGTTTGTACATATATAGAGAAACTTTAATATAAAAAAATACTTGAATCCGAATTAGACATATAAGCTGCTTTGAGTGTATAAACCTACTAAAAAATGAAAACCACGTGATGCAGAAAAGAAAAGTGTAGGTGTTCACGCGCCTTAGTCATGTGAACATTCACACGATAGCCCTTTCGAATCAGTAGTGAGCAACAAGATGGCAGTGGCACCGCCAAAGTCATGAGGTTAAAAGATGGTGGTGTGCGAGGTGGGGGGTAGGACGGAGGTTTCGATAAAAGAACCTATATAGAGAAAAGGCTCCCCAACACCTATGTCTTCAACTACCTTTTATTCAGTGGTCACCGGAAGGGGATGAATTGTAACTAACCACTCGTGGTTGGTCCGATGTGCGTCATCCTCTTTCTCGTGCTCCCCCAACGCGCGCCATGGCGTTGGCTGCATAGCCGCCGCACGTGAACCCTAAACAAAAATATCACCAGTGTGCCGTAGCCTTTTAATAGTATTTAATCCGTCTGTCTATCCATCATTCCATCAGCATTAGGTTTTCCTTTCTTATTTATAACCGTGTGCATCTAAGATTGCCATTTGCTTTTGATTCAGTTATGGATGTTGTAACAAGTAGTTGTAGCTTCTTTTGAAGCAAATGCCGGACTATCCATTATCTTAAAAAAAGGGAGAGAAAATAACCGTGTGCAGCAGCCGGATGTAATTTGATTGCCGTGTGCATATCTGATATCTGGTATGTGCATCTCCTCAGTCAAATATTCTTAATTCTGAGTTTCTGACCATCAATGTCTAGAAATTTATATGGTTCAATATGATAAGATCTTTTTAAGATTCACCATGAGAAATGTATAAAGTTCACATGTTATTAAACTTTATGAATTTCATAAAAAATGATGCTCAAAGTTAAAAATGTTTGACCTAGAACAAAGTTAAAAAGACAAATGCCTCCTTATTCTTGTATGTTCCATGTATTTTCATCATCTGCAAGACTTGGATATAGAATTATAAAGTGTGATTGCTACATCAAATGCCTTCAGAGAACAGCACAGAGAAGATTTGCACAGGCAACGTGACAAAGAAAAAGTTCAGGTATGCCGTGGATAGGAAGTGGATTGTACAATGAGTAGTTGTCAAATAGCTTTACATCAGATACAGGATGCATTCCTAGGAAAAGAATGGTAATACTGCCTCTGCATCTACCCTAAAAGTGTAATTGCCGGTGTATCCTACGTTTTTCTAGAAAGATATGTTACAAGAAGCCACACTGCAAGCAACTAAGCAACACCTCCCTACCTATATGCCCAAATAGGAAACCTACATCTTCTACAAAATATGGTGGTGAGACTTCAATCTCTTTCCCCGCGGACAAAAATGACTGTGAATGATATTCAAAACTTCGTTGCCTATTGATTCTGCAACCACCAAAAATAAGCAAGGTTAAAACTTTGTTGCCTGCTCCTCTTGCATGGGGTTGTGGCGTTGTGCCGAGCTTGTCGTTGGTGTCAGCAGGCCATGGCTATACAGTAGCCATCAAAATATATGGTCGGATTAGTCCTGTTACTCCCCCGTTACTCCTTGCAACATGTTCCTCGTTTTGTTTTCAGAAATTTGTCCCATAGGCACATCATGTCCCTTGGCTCCTGGTAATGTGCAACCACATATCCTTCCTCACAGCCTTCGACCAAAATCCTCCCATCATTTTCATACTTTACATCCAACCCATCCTTCTTCATCTCATTGATCCATATTCCCATTGCGACATCTTCTAGTTTGAACATCTGCAATACAACGTCCGGATAGTAGGAATCAAATTTGAGGATGCCAAGAGCATATAAACAGAAACCAGCACTAGTAAGCTTAGAATATTCCATTATGGCTGTGCCATTAGCGGAAACCACAGTAACTGCGTGCAACTGCTGCATATCAGCAGTGAGAAGAAATTTTAGGGAAATCTGGTATTACCTTAAGTTCTCCTCTCTTGTGTTTCCTGTAAACTTCTTTTGCTATGTCTTGTGATACAATGTATCCCGGACCATGTGCCCATGGAGGATAACTCTCCTCAGGCCATTCCTATATAAGTAGAGTAGTAGAGTTATTTCATCGCAAAATAAAAATGGTAAAGGATTTATCGCTAAGCCTGTTGAATGTGCCCAATTACTAACAAATCAGTTCCTAGGCATCTACTATGTCATAATATTAGCAATATACAATGGTCAAACAGAAGATTTCTACATGTTTCAAAATGATGGTGCACACAATAACTTAAATGTCAAATTAGGATTAAATCAACTACCTCTGGGGTTATGTACCACTTGCTATATGGGTCTCGATGAGGCTGAGAATCAGAATTGACACGACCGTACAGTAACCCATGACTGATGTTCACGCGATCTAAAGATAAAAGTATCTCATCCACACGGACAAAAGCATCATCATCTGTTTTCATCACATACTTGGCTGACAAGACGTTTGTCTAAGAGGAAAAATTTAAGCTGAATTAGATGCAAAATATTTCAAAAAATACATACAAAAAAAAAGTAACTACATACCCCATAGATGCAGATGGCTATAGTCTTCCATAGAATCAGGCTATAATAATCAACAAAGGGCATCAATTGGATGTCTCCATATGTTCGTGCTTCATTCCAAAGTTCCTCATTCACCACCTCATTTTTATGCTTTTAACAATGGCAGGAAAAGGGGTAGATGTGTTAACTCTGAAGAAGGGTACCCTAATTCAAACTAGCACAACTGGTGCCGGCAAAAAAAGGGAACAATAAGAGTAAAAATGAATTTTTTTTACAGTATTGTTCGAGACAATAGTCATGATACATCGGTACATTCTACTGATAGGTAGCAATACACAAATTTAGAGTGAAATTAACGAGCAACTAAATATTTACATGTGGGGAGTACAATCAACACAGGGCATGATATGCTAAAATAGGTTATAGGTGGTAATTATATTCCAACACATCAGCCTCTAGGCATATAACCATAGAAAGTTAAAATCAGCCAATGCTTTCAGGTATAAACCAGTGAATCACCCTATAATATGCTATTCTGTCATAGTTTCATGCTTACCAGGCCAACAAAGAATCGAACTGCAGCCTTTCCTGAGCGGACAGCATCATACTGCATCCAAGTTCTGCGAACTGCCATTCTGCGCTTGAAATTGTTAGCTGTAGAAAAGATCCCAATAAAAAGATCCAGGGGTTTGTCCATGGGAACTGGTGGAGCCTTCAAAATTTCTAAGTCAGTCACATGTTCAAAGTCCTCTGTTGTAGGCAAACCACTTGCTATCACAGACAACAATTTAATATCTCCTGCAATTCTTACTTCACCAACAAATCCAGGCTCCAAATCCTGGTAAAAGAATACATTAGTAAGAAAAATAGCAATCCAAACATATTTTGACATAAGAGAGCTGAGGAGAATAAAATGAGTTTCAATTCTTTGTGTGTATGAACTATGGAAGAACAAATATTTTTGCACACTCAGAAAAAAATGCCTACAAAATATTTCAAGATATAAAACATACTAGATTGCCTAAAAAAGACTCACCTCCCGAAAGGCAAATGAAGTGACATGTTTCCCATCTACAGTCATATGGATCCCATGTGCTCCAACACGAAGAATTGCTATAGCAAGATATCCTTGTCTGAAGGGAAAATATTTCTTAGGTTCTGTGTTCTTTTTCCAGGCAGGTTGTATGCTTGAAACATTGGACTTTAACTTAGTGGCCCATGCTTGTTTTTGATCATTGCCCACCATGCTACCGCATTTTTCTAACTCATCCACTGTAAAACAATAGAACACGATGTATCTATGTCAAGCTCAAGATCAAGAGGCGAATGAACTATTTGCCAAGACACCAATCGATTTTTTTGAACAAATCTTAAGGGCTAAAAGTGATGAAAAATAGAATTATATAGCAATATCAAAAGCTTCACACAAATAATGTTTGCAGGTACAATACATGAAGAGGGCATACTTTTTACCATGTAGGCAATCATAAAAACTAGGTACGGTACTTTATCAAGGTATTTTATGTATCCAATTGTAGGGCAAGATCATATGATACAATCGATGGATATCATGTCCATAGGAAGAGACAGGCAACTGAAACAAATGTACCTTTTGCAATGTCCTTAGCATCTGAACCAGGAGATGGGCAACGATCTTCAGAACCCCAGTCGTCAGCTATAGTCCATGTATTTTGGACTATTACAGGATCTTCTGTAAGTTTATCACCAAGAAGACGGACATTGTAATGAAGCACAATTGGAGGGTCTGGTTCACCAGGTACAGTAGCCCCAGTTAATTCTATCTTAAAACTACCAAGAAGACCACCAGGAGTACCGATAATAGTTATTGAAGAGCCCTGAATCAGTCCACAAGGAATCTTTAAGACAAATCTATCACCTGATCTTGTAGCATTCATTCTTCGAATGGAATATGGGCATTGCTTCTCTTTACTTTTTTGATGAGTGCTACCATTGACAGAAACAGCAGATTCATCGTATTCAAGGGCTGCATTTAGCTCCCTCCATGCTACTCCAGCTTCCTTGATTGCTTCTACTCCATCTGGTAAGATGTGCGCATGACTTACTAGGTCTTTTAAATGATTCCAAGAATGCAATGACTGCAGTTCTCTATCGGAGAAATTTCTTGTTATGGAAAGGTTTGAAGCTAACAATTCAGTTGATATTACTTGAGAGATGTTCTGTGGATTCTGAACTGCAGGCGGGTTTGGAACATCCAGCCAATGTAGTGGGGTTGTGTTATTCTGTTGGAAGACATACTGAAGAGATTTTTCAGCAAGTGGACTATCCAATATAACATATCTTAGCATCAATATAATGAACAAAGATACTATGACAAAACCACCGTGCCATTTCTTCATCACTCAGAACTGTTTTAGCAAGTTGGTCTGATGTCTAAAATCAATATGTGTTCATCCTAAAGTATCCATAACCATGAAATTCCAAATTCAGAACACAAACCATCCAAGCAAGCAAGTTAAATCAATTCCAGCTCAACTGTCATCCTGATCTATTAAAGTGTTAAGGTGTATGATAATCCCTTTATGAAGACAAAGAGCTGTATCAGTGAAACTTTGCGGCAGTTTGGAGTGTCCTCTGACCTAAAGAAGCAACGCAACCCAAATAGGAATGTGCTTTACGTCCTGTCAAACAAGAAGAAGCATGCCCATTAATGGTAATTAGCGAATGAAATGTTTGATGTTGATTGCATTAATGGTGCACATGGTACACTCTACTACAAGGTAAAGGTAATGTTTATACACATCCATGGTGCTATTCTACAAGTCGTGCTTATATCATAGCCAGTCCTAAATGATACACAAACAGAATCGTTGGCTACAGACTCTTCCAACCACAGGAACTCTCTTGGTATTACTACAAGATAACAAGCACCAAAACCGCATCATGCCTTGGAATTGCTATGATGTGGCATATGTGTGTCCAATTCAATGCCCCATATTCAGAAATTAGAAGCTCCTACCGAACCAAGTAACTATTGTCAAATCAACCTAGCAAGTAAACGAGTAAACCAAGTTTAGCATGGCAGAGGCTGGAGATATAAACCATTTCCTTATCTAAAAGGGAAAACCGAGTTTAGCAGTGCACCAATCAGCGAAGCTAATTTCTTGAAATAGAGAAAGTGAGGGCGAAATCACAGCAAAAGAGTATAGCAAAAGAAGAAGACAACATAATTACATCACTGTTATCCGGGGAAATCATCAGGAAACCGTAAAGGAGCCGAGCTCCAATTGCAAGGTCTTCCCAAGTGGAGGAAACAGTTCCATCCACTAATCACGCGGTCAGAATTAAGCAACGGTAAATCCAGCCACAACGCTAGAGAGATCACGAAAAAGGTTTAGAAAAAATAAAGGAAAGAAAAACACAGCTAAATACGAAAAAAAACTCGAATTCCGCGAAAGTTTCACGAAATTGGAGCCGCGAATCTAGCGTCAACGCCCCATCACGGCATCACACGAACTCCCACCGACAACCCTCTTTTGAGATGGCGGAAAATGACGCCACTCATCCACTAACTCCACATCAATGCGCAGATCACCGCACCGAAACCCCCCCATCCTCCAACGAATCTGGAGCGGGAAACCACACAAGCGAGATCAGGGACGACGAAGAAACACCAGCAATCTTACAAGCAAAAAGCAACCGCCCCCAAATTCCGCTCCAAAATCTTGTCAACCCAGGCGGCAGCCGATTCGAGAACCGAGCCGGCCACCATCCCCGCTCCCCCACCTCCGCAATGCAATTCGAACAGAGAAATAGCCTCAATGCCCGAGCCACTCACCAGCAAACCAACCAGCCAAGCCAGACACCACCTCCACACCACACCGAGCTCGTCGGAAGCGAGTCCTCCGCTGCCGCTAGCTTGTGGCTGCAGCCAGCCCCGGAGCGAGAGGGAGATGAAGCACCGCGCTGCGCAGTGGGCACCGAGACCAGCGGGAGGTAGTGGGGAAGCAGAAGCGCACGGGAACTTGAAGCTTTGAGCGGAAGCAGCAGTAGCCGCGGGCGCCCTCCTGGGCCACTGCCGGAGGGGGGAGGAGGAGGAGGAGGAAGACGAGGCGGCTTCGAGTCCACGCCACGGACGGACCAACCGACCAACCCGTGCGCCCGCCGCGGGATGGAGATGGGAAAGTCCCCTCGATTTTTCGACTTTGGCCCGTGGCGGAGACGTCGGAGTCGCGGTCGCGGTGGGGTTTGGTGGGTTGGTGACTGAACTGGCGGGATGGGCGCGGCCGCAGCGGGTCGTGGCCCCTATACGCAGTCACGCACCCACGCACGCTGGCTTTGACTACGTACGCCGCGAGCCGCGAGCACGGACGGACGCCGTGGCGGTCGGAGCGGCCCAAAGCTTTTTTTCCCAGCTCGAGCCAAGCGCATGCGCGTGCGCCCGCGCCCGCGTGCCGCGTTTTCCTCGCCCTCGGCTCGTACGCCGCCTCCTCCCGCGCGTGCGGCCCGCAGCGGAAGTCGCAGGCTGATCGGGGACGGGGGACACATGGCGATGCGTAGTTGTGATCAGCGACTTGCCATGCAGGAGAAGGAAACGTTTGGTTTGTGCTGTGGGTAGTGCGGCGTCGGTGCGTCGCTTTCTCGATTAGCCAAGCGGGAGAGAATGAGAGAGATCTGGCTGGGGTTGAGTTGCCGGCGCCTTGCGGAATCGGGGCCTCGTCTTTGGTGGGAACTGGTCCACCATCGTTTCAAAAGTCGTCAGGGTCAAGGATGGAACCGGAGCCGAGTTTCCCGACATGACAAAGCAAAGCGACGCGCTTTCGCTTTAGTTTTGGCTTTAATTTCTTTGTTTAAAGGGCGCTTATTAATCCTAGATGTTGGATGTTTGAAGCACACGGAAAAATGGATTGGGACTAGTAGGAATGGCAATTTTGCCCATGGGTTCGGGTAGCGGATACCCGACCCAATGGGCACG
Source organism: Oryza sativa Japonica Group (assembly GCF_034140825.1). Lineage (NCBI taxonomy): Eukaryota > Viridiplantae > Streptophyta > Magnoliopsida > Poales > Poaceae > Oryza > Oryza sativa. The sequence goes on along the minus strand of NC_089040.1, from coordinate 6,883,638 downwards.
AGCGTGGGTGTGATTTTTTACTCGTGGGTACGCCCGTCCGAGACCCGTAGGCATCATGGGCAACAACCGGGTTTCATTTTTTACTTGTGGGTAACCCATGCCCGACCCGATACATATGTATTAGCTAATTTCGACTTATCTCTTAATTCTTATACCCTTTCTCATGGTTCATTTGTGATACTAACTAATAATAGGTTGTGATGTAATTCAAATTATTGTTGATAACTCATAATTTGGTAAATTGTTGATTTTATTTCTCTTTGTTAAATTATATATCTTTCGAGTTATTATTCATGTGAGATCCATTGGGTACCCGCCGAGTATACCCGTGCCCGTCGGGCATGGGTATGGGCACAGAGTTTTGCCCGCTAACACTAGTGGGTAGGGTTTGGGCGGGCGACGACGGGCATGGGGTCGGGCATGGTTTTGCTCTACCCGTGCCCGACCCGACCCGTTGCCATCCCTAGAAACTAGAATCAAACTAGAACCATGTGCAAATAAATCACCGTCACATTACACGGCTGAAAAACCTACGGTCATCTCACTTAAAACCCACATCAATGATATAGCCATTAGACTTAGCTAGTTAATCATTAACGTATGATTAAATAAATAATAACTACAGCAAATTTGAAATATATATTTAATTTTTTAAGATAATTATATGTGAAAAGTGTTTGCACCAAACATACCATTTAGAAATTTAAAAAAGAGGACTCATGACAAACAAAGGATTAGCCTAATCCAACCAAATGTGGTCTAAGGATATGATCGTTTGAACGACACGAAGAACGTAACATTCTCGTTTTTTTCCACGCACATTTCCTGAAACTGCTAAACTATTTGTTTTTTAAGGTTCTATAAGAAAATTGCTCTTAAAAATCATATTAATCAATTTTTTAAGTTTGAAATAATTAATATGCAATTCATCATATGCTATGCTAATAGTTCACCTTGTTCTACACATCTTCTCAATCTTTTTCTCCCACCGCTCAAACACACTAAAAGGAATGACAAGCCTCATTTTAAATAAGCATTCCAAATGACAAGCTAGCCTGGAAAACCAAATGTCTTGGTAGTCATTTTTCTCCTACAGCTAGCAGTGCTGTTCTCCAATTTTTGGCAGCATGTTTGGTGTAGCAACCAGTGCACTTGTAGTTTTCTTTTCTTTTTTATGAGTGTGGAGATTGCATACTTGCATCACACGTTGACATCTTTAAGATATCCACATCAGCTCTACCGTTTTCCTTTAAGAAAGAGATATCAAGTTATGGGCCCTGATCGATGTCCACTGATCTAACACCAGCAGCCAACTAATATGATGCTTATAGCTCATCTTATATTCCTCCCTCTCTATCACGCATACACCAAAAAAAAGTACATAAACGTTGTTAGTATGAAATATAGAAATATGTCTGGACAAATAGCACTTTCTGCTGCAATTATAGAATGAGATATAAGCATATAATGGAACATAAATTTGCACTTGTGGTTTTTCTATACATACATGCTTCCTCCATAAAAAAAACCCAACTATGTTTAAATTCGTATATAAAAGTTGGTTTTTCATGGGACAGAATAGTAGTTTATTATTTTTATATAGTTTAAGTCCTTGTCATGAAATTGACAAATTATTTATGATCTAAGGGCAAATTGGTGTTTGCAATTGCGTGGATGCTCACACTTATTGAAGATAGTTGGTTTACCATGCGTGACTGTTATATTTTCTTAATGGAAAAAGTACGAATTACCCTCCCTGAACTATCGCGGTCGTCCGAATTATCCCCCTAAACCACAAAACCTGATATTTTTCACCCATAACTATGCAAACCGGACGAATTACCCCCCTTGACTAAATTCACGGTGGTTTTGATCTACGTAGCGTACACGTGGCAGTACAGTCAGTATTCTATTTGTTAAAAAATATAGGACCCACCTGTCATACTCCTCTTCCATTCTTCCTCTCTCTCTCACTCTTCCTCTCTGCGGCTACAGGCGGGGAACACGGAGCGGCGGCGGCGAGGGTTACGCGGAGGCGGCGGCGGCTGTGGCCACGACGAGCAGCCGCCCCCTGCGGCTACGGCGGTCTCGCCGACGCGGTTGCCAGAGCGTCGGGCTCCGGCGCCAGCGGCCCGACGGCACGCACGCGCATGAAACCTAGGTCGGCAAGAGGCCTCGATCTCTCTCTCCCAACGCCCGACGGCGTGCCCGCACGCGCATGAGGCCTCTCTTTCTCTCTCTCTCTCCCAACGCATACGCGCATGAAGCCTAGGCCGGCATCGAGGCCGGAGCGGGGAAGACGGCGGAGACGGCATCGTCGACGTGCCCAGTTACCAAAGGTGACCTTCGCACCGACGACCTTGTCCCCAACCATGCCCTCCGCCGCGTCATCCAGGCATGGTGCGTCGCCAACAACCTCCCTCCTCGCCGCCTTCCCGCATCACCCCTCCCTGCGCCGCAATATTGCTCGTCTCCGGCACCGGAGACAGCAAGCCCGGTGGACAGGGAGGAGCTGAAAGCATCGCCGGCGGCGGCGTGTCCTCTCCTGGCGACGGTGAGATGTTCGTGTTCGACTAGAATACACTGGATGGAAGCGACGGCAGCCACCACCTGTGGTGGCCAGAGAGCGTCCGTATTGTGTACTGATTTAACTTTGTACTGAGTTTTGTGTACTGATTTAACTTTGTCATTCAGACGTTCACCAATCCTGTTGATTTCAGATGCAAGAGTTGTTTGTTGCATTTGTCGTTCGCCGCGGCGAGTGAGTCGAGTGACTCGTCGGCGTCGTCGGTCCTGCTCAACAACGTCCTGGCGGTGCTGGTGCTCGTCATGCCGCTCGACGAGGAGGCCATCGTGGCCATCGGCTCGTCGATCACCACGTCGGTGGCGCTGCTCGCCAACGTTGCCAAGCACGGCGACCTGCAGAGGAGGCTCCAGGCGGTGGTCGTCATTATGGAGATCGTTTGTGTTGTCCTCGTGCTGCTCACGCAACGGCGGCGCTACCACCGCCATTGATCTCAACGACAACCTCGACGGGATCATCGAGAGTGAGAGAGAAGAGAGAGAGAGAGGAAGAATGGAAGAGGAGTATGACAGATGGGTCCCACATTTTTTTTAATAAATAGAATACTGACTGGACTGTCACGTGTACACCACGTAGACCAAAACCACCGCGGATTTGGTCGAGGGGGGTAATTCGTCCGGTTTGCATAGTTGAGGGTGAAGAATGTCCGGTTTTGTGGTTTAGGGGGTAATTCGGACGACCGCGATAGTTCGGGGGGTATTTCGTACTTTTTCCTTTCTTAATCCAATGGATCAAATCTATTTATAATATCACATCAACTACTATTGGTAAAGTGGTAATAGATTTTTTTACTAATAGTAGAATTTATAGATTAACGGTTAATATCACTTCTACTTAGGATAATAATGGTAGTAGTAATACTGCGAGAGAGCACCGTAAAGATAATGAAAGATAATGAAACTAGTGCACCTTTAAGTCAGCCTGGCCGTTTTGAATATGAGCCAAGTAGCCAACCTTGTATGAAAAATGTATCCTCAACGAAAGCACCACGTATCAGTTGCATTTTAAAATGCGTATAATTCTTTATTGATAGAGATCAACATGCATGTGAAGTCAAGGATCAGGGTCAACTGCGCTTTCTTCTTCTAAAATGTCAACAAAAGGATGCTAGGGATAGAATAGTACACATAGATTAGTTGCGGTCATTAGCTGCTACTAGTAATTAGTAGTAGTAAAAGATTATTGCGTAAGTTCAGCACTCAGATGGAGTCGTTCGATAAATTTGTTGGCATTTTTTTTATAAGTCAACAAGCACGATCACAACACCTAAACACCTTACGGTAATATAGAGTCACCAATCATCTTGATCTAGCCAAAAGGCCAAATCAAGATGGGTTTCATAGAAAACGGCTAAACCGGCTAGCGGAGCCGATTTAGAGATCAAAATCAGTCTCTAGGCCGATTTAGATCGATAAGAGGATAACTACTCGTCTCATAGGCAAAACGGAAGGTTTTCAGGACAAACCTACAAAGAGGTGTCGCACTCTCGCAGCGGCCACGAACGATTTATGACGCAAATCAATACAGGTGGATTAAAACTAGGGTAAAGTAGAAAACATGGCTGAAAAGTAAATGAATATTGAAAAAGCGATTCGAGTTGATTATGTGTTGTTTTTTTTTACAATTGAACAGGCATTGTCCCTTAAATAGGGGTCGGTCTTGCCTTCTACAGGCACTCCTCCACGTCCAACTCGGGATAGAGACCAATGAAAACCCGAAACATGCCTTCCCAAGCAAGGAAACCCGAGATCCGACGAAAACAAACTTGAGCTCGGACTCTAACGCTCTAACCGGCTACATACCTACGGTCAGACCGGCCCTACTAGCCGGTCAGACCGGCCACACACTTACGGTCTAACCGGCCCTATGAAGGAAACCCGGCACTTTTTAAACTTTGGCAATTTTCCCTATTTCGTTTATAGGTGCCGAATTTAGGTGTAAACAAAATTAATAACCAAACGCTAAATTTCCTGATGCCCACTGGCAAATGATAGTTCAGTGCAGAATCATGACTTTTCCAACCATTTTTCATCATAACAACAAGGACATGTCATGCCCAATTTTTCATTGCCAATTGAAATATCTTAAGGATCCAATGATCCATATGTGTCATTTAGAAACGCAAGTTCTGGTCAAGCACTAGGGGCACCAGGCTTTCTTAATTTGGGCTCTTCTTTTCCTATCAGATAGCATGAGCAGATTGCCAGTTTGCAACGGCATTGCTATTCGCCTATTCCTGAGTATTTTAGTCATTAGGACATTGGAGATAGTCGCTGGTAGTAATTTGTTGGTGGTAGAATTAAGAACAGTATTCGCGGTCAAACCTCGAGTTTTAAATTGGTAGAATGCGCGTAGCCGTATGCAAGCCAAAAAAGAACCAGATCCGGGACGCCTCGGTATGAAATTGTGTCAAGAACAGGATGCTATTTCTGGGAATGAATTCTAATCCCTACCAGTCTGGATAAGTTAGAGCTTTTGCAGGAAAGAGAGAGAAATTGGAGCAAGAGGAGTGAGAGTGCGTTGAGTAGATGGTACCTATATAACATTTTTTTCTCTCAAATGTAATTCAAATAGTTATATAAAATCTCCGGAAAAAATGGCAATGTAAACTACAGTGACATCAATCACTGGACCAAATATCAAGTCCAAAATTGATAAGAACGGTGAAGAAGAAACATACAGCGCTGCATTTTTTCTCTCTCAATGTGTGAGTTTAGTTTGAGATTTTATGGAGTAGTATATATATGTTGCATAGATATTATTAATTTTTGAAGATCTTTTATGATTATTTGGATGATATTTAAGTAAATGTGATGACATCTCCTTGAGTGATTAAAAAGGTTTTCTTTCTTTGTCTTTGCTACCGCAGTTTCGTGCCTACACCCTACAGAGGAAGCAAGGAATTAACAAGTCATAGGCAGGGCTTCCCAAACTGTCCACAAGGAGGTTCCCCTCCCACCTCCTTGATAAGACGGTTACCATGGAAATGCCAAAAACCATATGTATTTCATCTCCAAAATTTTGAATTCAAAATGTTCAAATCTTAAGGGTCATGGTTACCACAATTTGCTCGAGTTACAGCGTGGTATGCCACAGTAAGGCGTGGTAACCCTAGTCTTTGAGATGAAAAAAAGAGAGAGAAAAATATAGGAAAAAAGAAAATCACAACCTCACATTTGACAACAACCAGAAAATATCACAATATAATATCCACAACAACAAATATTATAACATATACAATATAATTCTTAATTCTAAAGTAACGCCGCCTTGTAGTCATGTCGAAATGTGAACTTAGCTTAGCCTTTTTTTTAAAAAAAGAATTGCCATGAGATATCATTAGAAATCATATACTACTTTTAGTAATGTTTTGGGATTTTTCTCTCTTTTTTCCTTAAAAAAATATTTTGAAGAAATTTTGTCAAACCTACTATTGTATTCTTTACTCGACCTACGTTAAACGTGGTAACCACATGGTTATTGATGGTTCGGGACTGGGAAACATAGTTGTAGGTACTCCGTGACTTCCCTTCTCTATAGTCGCTTTGAGGAAGGTTGGAGTAGACCGTCTGAACATTTTTCTATTTAAATTTCAAAATAAACCATATATAACCGTAATAGCTTATTTTCTAAAAATTGATCACGCGTGAAAAGCAAATAATTTTTTTAAAACACAAACAACTAACAGTAGTGGCAGGCACTGTACCATCACTACTCATGAAAGGTCAACAGTGTTTTGACACGTCACGAAGGGTGTGCACTGTGCAATATCGTTGCCACGACAGGCTTTTAACCAGCAACGAGTGGTCAAAATGTTCAAATCCAAATATATGCTTTAAAAAATTTAGTTTAACAATTATATGACAAAACGTTTGGAGAATTATGGTTTATGTCTAACTTTAGTTTAGCTCAATTCGTCGAAACTGTGGACTTGCTACATAGCTTGCGGTTAACAATCCTGTGGCCATCTGGATTTTGCAATTTCTCTTGGCCCAGTCTAAGTTGAATCATGTGATTAAGCCTTTTGAGTAGCCTACTGCTGGTCCATGATTTGCAGGCCCAGAACTGGCGCTACTGGGCCCCCCGCTGGTCCATACATACCAGCCGGGCCAATTATTGTTTGGCCCAGGCATTCTGACAATAATAGTAAATCTTTATCTCAAAAAACCAAATTAAACGGAGACCGATGTCAGTAAAATCCATGAATGAAATTGCTATATTACTGTTGACAGGAAAAATGGAGAAAACTTTTTAATTCTTTAGCCGTTGGATGTGGTTTGAGATTCGTGATGGACTGATGGTGGGGAAGAAGATTTCCACGGATGCGCGTGGAGTGAGGACGTACGCGCCGCAACATCGCTACACCAACACGCCCTTCTCGATTTTAGTATATAACAGGATGTGGATTTTTATTCTTCAAGGGGACATTTACTCGTTGTTTGTATGTTATCTAAATAGTTATTAAAATTTATTTTAAAAAATTGACAACATAGATTAATACGAAATATATTCCTCCATAAAAATGCAAGACCAAATTCAACTTCTACCAGTTGCAACAAAAATAACAAATTAAACTGGAAAAAGCTATCACACATTCGCAACTATATTTGTTATTTCGTAAAATCTAAATCGAGAGCGCTCTCGATTTAGTCACAATGAGCGACCCTATTATCCAATCAGCCGTTGTTCAGATATGTCTTGAAGAATCTTACTTTACTAAATTACTAATTGATCAAGCATGTAGAACAAATACTCCTATCATCTATGCTTCAAATAAAATTTTCTCTTAAATTACTCATCCGATCTACAATCCGATTGCATCGTTGTGTTCGTAACAATTAAATCTTTAGAACAAGATCTCACATGATTATATTTTGATAAAAAATCATAAATTACTTTTATAATATATCTAGATTACTTTTAGATTTCATTAAGGTACTTCTTAAATATATAAAAGTAAATTCAATAAAGTTTTAAAGTAATTAACATATATTATAGAAGTTACTTTCTTTTTGTTATAAGTTACTTCTATAATATATATAAATTACTTTTAGGTTATATTGAATTACTTTTATATGTCTAAGAAGTAACTTAGTGAAATCTAAAAGTAATCTAGATATATTACAAAAGTAATTTATATTTTTTCATCAAAATATAATCATGTGAGATTTTGTTATAAAGATTTAATTTTTACGAACACAACGGTGTAATCGGATTGTAGATCGGATGAGTAGTTTAAGAGAAAATTGTATTTGAAGTGTAGGTGGATAGTGTTTATCATAGATGGAGTGGTAGCTAGCTGTGTAGCCATGTCCTTGTTATTTTGTTACAACTTATAGAAGTTGAATTTAAACTTGCATGTTTGTGAAGTGCTATATTTCATATTACTTTATGTTACCATTTTTTTTCATATTTCTTGATGAATATTTAGGTGACATTCACGAAATGAGGGGATATCCCCTCGAAGGATGAAATCACTTTCCTATATAACAAGTATATTATAGTGTAACTTTACTGTGCAATGCTATTACATTACCAATTTTTTATTAGTTAGATTCTAATTTGTTATTTTTATTACAACGTGTAGAAGTCGAATTTAATATTGCATGTTTGACTGTTTACGAAGTGATATACTACCTCCGTCCCAAAATGTAACAACTTTTGGCTATGAATATGGACACACAGTTCTCCAGATTCATAGCTAAAAATACTTATATTTAGGACGGATGGAGTATTATATATAAATATATCTTGTTAGAAAATTTTAATTTTTTTATAACTATATCTACCTCCTTCGTTTCATATTATAGCACTTTCTAGCATTGTCCATATATATATATATGTATATGTATATATACGTATATGTATATGTATATATACATATATGTATGTATATATACATATACATCTATATATATGTATATATACATATATATATATATACATATATATATATATATACATATATACATATATATATATATATACGTATATATATATATACGTATATATATATATATATGTATGTATATATATATATGTGTGTGTGTCAATGAATCTAGACATATATGTGTGTCTAGATTCATTAACACTTATATAAATATGGAGAATGCTAGAAAGTATTATAACCTGAAACAGAGAGAGTAGTTGACATGTAATGAACCAGTGGACATACACCAGGTGATTTATATATTCTCTTATAAGTTACATTTAAAGTATTTTGAGTTATTTTGTGTCGACAGTAATATATCCATCCATGAAACGTTCGTCCAATTTCTTAAAGTTGTAGGATCGAAACACAAGAACTAAGACAACCAGAGGAGGAGGGGGTGAATGGTTGGTATGTCCAAAAACCCAAACTTTTCACGGAATAAAAAGTTAGCCTCAAATTCGATGTAGATCAGTCTGACCGAGGTTGATCAACCGGTCTGATCGTGCATGTGCCGCCGGTCTGACCGGTGTATATCGCCCAGTTGGACCGCCCTGAAATCGCCTCTTCCTCTTGAAGCCGCCGCCGGTATGGCGCCGGTTAGACCGCCGAACCCGAACAAACACAATTCGAAGAACTCTCGGAGTAGATGACAACTTTATCGCTTTCTCTCTATGTTTACAAAGTACAACACTCCTTACAAAAATCTCGACTAAACTTGAAACCCTAACTAAACTATCAACTCAATGCTCTCAAAAACGATATCGGGAAGCCTAGCGCTCCCTCTCTATTTATACATAAGGTAAGTAGCCTAAAGCCACGAACCAAACTCATACTAGAAATCCTAATCCACCTAGGAAACCTTCTCGTACAAAAAACAAACTTTACAAACTCCAATCGTACCAAATTTGGGCTCCTTCCAAATTCGACTCCGTATCCCATACGCACACAATACCTCTATCGTATGCCATATGGAATCTCCACTAACCACGTGCATTGAACTCTATCATAAGTATCCCGCATAATATCTGACCGTAATGGACATCGCCTTATCCCCAAGCCGACTCTCGATCCATCACCGGCAATACTCTCCCGAGACATCAAGTCACCTATACGTGAATCAAACAAAGAAACCATATTCCGAGACTAAGCTATCTCCAACTTGACTCATTGTTAGCAAACAACAGCATTACATACGCATAGTATCCATCTAGAAGCTATAATCATGAAACAATCACGGATATCTAAACAAACAACCCAAAACCGAAACCGACACAGAGTCGGCCGGTCAGACCGCGGGCTAGCCAGTCTGACCGCTTGATAACCGCCGGTCTGACCGACACACACAGCCTGATCTGACCGGACCAAATCACAGACAGCAGTTCCTGTAGTTTACCTGTAAAATCCAATCATCTCCAAAACCACTTCGCCAATAATCTCTAAATATCAAAACCAATAATCTTATATACTCCCTCCGTTTCAAAATATTTGACACCGTTGACTTTTTCGCACATGTTTCACCGTTCGTCTTATTCAAAAAAATTTGTGAAATATGTAAAACTATATGTGTACATGAAAGTATATTTAACAATGAATCAAATGATATGAAAAGAATAAATAATTACTTAAAATTTTTAAATAAGATAAATAGTCAAACACGTACTAAAAAGTTAACGGTGTCAAATATTTTAAAACGGAGGAAGTACCAATTATTCATCACATAATAAGAATCAAAAAACACTTCACAGTTGCAGCGGCCAGTGGGCATGCATAAGGGCGAAAACGGCACGACCAAACTCGTCGAAAACACGCACGTAAACGCGGTAAGCTTGCCACCGCTGGTGGTTTCTACCACGAAACCCAGTTCAGTAGCGACCCCCACACCCAAAAAAAAAAAACTCTAGTACTGCACGTGCGGCTCCTCTGCTGCTCCGCGACAAGCCGTGCCGCGGCCGTGCAAGCGCAGCTCGTGGTGATCGTGGCGCGTGGCGAGGCCACCCACATGTGCGGTGCCGGTGCGTGCGGACTCGCGCGACAAATCCGCTGGAGACGCCGCTAGAGCTTACTACTCCCCGTGCCGAGCGAGCCAGCGACCGCGACGCGACGCCGTGACCGCGCGCGGGAGCCGCCACCCGATTGGTTCCCCGGATTGCATTGCATTGCACCGCGGCCCAGAAACCGCAGAATTATCCGTGATGTCTCCAGATGCTACGAGAAGTACTAGTAGTAGAACCAGGACATATGACGACAATTTCAGCGGCTCGATCGATCACGAACCTGCCGGACAAATCCTCACGAACGATGAATGCAAGTGAAAAAACAAATTAATTCAGGCCATGATCAAGCAAGAACTTGCCACGTTGCACCGTGAAAAATCCACTTCTGTACTGTAAGCACCGTGAAAAATCCGTACCTGAAAGCTATTTAAAACCCGGAATCGCCGTACGGTTCCCTCCAAAATCCGAGAGCTAGAAGCAGCAAGCGAACTGGAACGAATTGATACTTCTACATCTTACTGTTGCTCGATTGTGATTGGTTCAGGCATGTCGCCGACGGCGATGTCGCTGACGACGACGACGAGCCGGCTGCCGATCTGCAGGGCGCAGGGCGGCGGCGTCGCCAAGGAGAAGCGGACGACGCCGCCACCTGCCAAGATCACGCCGCCTTCGTCGTCGTCGTCGGAGGCCGCCGGACTAAGCAGGAGGAGGCTGCTGCAATCGGCCGGCCTCGGGCTCGGCCTCGGCCTAACGGCGGCGAGGCCGGCGCGAGCCGAGGCGACGGCGCCGGAGGAGGTGACGTCGAACAGGATGTCCTACTCCCGGTTCCTGGAGTACCTCGACGCCGGCGCCGTCAAGAAGGTGGACTTCTTCGAGAACGGCACGGTGGCCGTCGCCGAGGTGGACGACGCGGCGGCGCTGTCGAGGGTGCACCGCGTCAAGGTGCAGCTCCCGGGCCTCCCCGCCGAGCTCGTCCGGAAGCTCCGGGACAAGGGCGTCGACTTCGCGGCGCACCCGGTGGAGCCCAGCGCCGGGGTGATGCTGCTCGACCTCCTCGTCAACTTCGGCTTCCCTCTCCTCTTCGTCGCCTCGCTCCTGTGGCGGTCGCCGACCATGAACAACCCCGGCGGCGGGCCTAGCCTCCCGTTCGGGCTCGGCAAGTCCAAGGCCAAGTTCCAGATGGAGCCCAAAACCGGCGTCACGTTCGACGACGTCGCCGGCGTGGACGAGGCCAAGCAGGACTTCCAGGAGATCGTCCAGTTCTTGAAGTTCCCGGAGAAGTTCACGGCGGTCGGTGCGAGGACCCCCAAGGGCGTGCTGCTGGTCGGCCCGCCGGGGACGGGGAAGACGCTGCTGGCCAAGGCGATCGCCGGCGAGGCCGGCGTGCCCTTCTTCTCGCTGTCCGGCTCCGAGTTCATCGAGATGTTCGTCGGCGTCGGCGCGTCGCGGGTGCGCGACCTGTTCGACAGGGCCAAGGCGAGCGCGCCGTGCCTCGTCTTCATCGACGAGATCGACGCCGTGGGGCGGCAGCGCGGCGCGGGGATCGGCGGCGGGAACGACGAGAGGGAGCAGACGCTGAACCAGCTGCTCACCGAGATGGACGGGTTCGGCGGCGGCGACGGCGGCGTCGTCGTGATCGCCGCCACCAACCGGCCGGAGATCCTCGACGCGGCGCTGCTCCGGCCGGGGCGCTTCGACCGGCGGGTGTCCGTCGGCCTCCCCGACGTGCGCGGACGGGAGGAGATCCTCCTCGTGCACGGCGCCAACAAGCGGCTCGACCCCGGCGTGTCGCTCGCCGTGGTCGCCATGCGCACGCCGGGGTTCAGCGGCGCCGACCTCGCCAACCTCATGAACGAGGCCGCCATCCTCGCCGGCCGCCGCGGCAAGGACCGCATCACCGTCAGCGAGATCGACGACTCCATCGACCGCATCGTCGCCGGCCTCGAGGGCACCAGCATGACCGACGGCAAGAGCAAGATGCTCGTCGCCTACCATGAGATCGGCCACGCCGTGTGCGCGTAAGTACACCCACCTCTCATTCTTCCTCCTCTCATCACCTTGTGTTTCCTTCCCTTCTCACATCGAGAATGTTAGTTTGAATCGAATATATTTAATAAATCTTTACAGTTTATAACTAAAAGTTATAAAATTATAGTAGGTGACTAGGTGTTAGAAATAAAGTAATGTAACACATTACCATTATTAAAAAAAGAAACAGTAATAGTCGGATTCACCACATGACCTTTAAGCATAGGCAAGACGGAGCCGGAAATACTAATCGGCGGGTGATGGCTCCCCCCGTCCGCCGAGCGCTCACCCGCCCGCTTCCTTCTCTATACTATTCTCCTCCCTTCTCTTCGTACTATAGTAAACCAAAAAAAATTATAAAACGCAATAAAGTTAGAAAAATTTATGTATAGAAATACTATGTATAAAAAATTTGAATTCAAATTTAAATTTGAATCGGGTATGTAAACTTTTGACTTATAAACTTTGGGTCTATAAACTTTAGGTGTATAAACTTTAGATGTATAGAAATACTATATATAGAAAATATTTGAATTCAAATTCAAATTTGAATCGGATATATAAACTTTTGACTTATAAACTTTTGGTCTCTAAACTTTAGATGTGTAAACTTGAGGTGTATAAATTTTAGGTGTATAAATTTACTAAAATAGAAAAGTAATAAGGTGCCAAAAAAGAAAACCAGGTGGAAGGGGAGAGAGGAGGGGGGGGCAGGGCGATCGATCGCCCATTAGGGTTGTCCAAAGGGAACGGTTATTGATGGCGTCTAGTCAAGAGTTCGTACAACTCTGATACCCTCTGATTATGATAGATCGGGGAGGGGAATCCATAAAGAGTCGCCTAGAGATAAATATTATGGTTAAAATCCGTTATTAAATATCGTGTCTCGGTATATCAGAATCTCCTACAACGTTCTCGATGTGCTATCGGGGCCCTTTTTTTTTTTTAATGCAGGACTTTGACGGCGGGGCACGACGAGGTGCAGAAGGTGACGCTGATCCCGCGGGGGCAGGCGCGCGGGCTGACGTGGTTCCTCCCCGGCGAGGAGGACCCGGCGCTGGTGTCGAGGCAGCAGATCTTCGCGGGGATCGTGGGCGGGCTGGGCGGCCGCGCCGCCGAGGAGGTCGTCTTCGGCGAGCCGGAGGTGACGACCGGCGCGGCGGGGGACCTGCAGCAGGTGACGCGGGTGGCGCGGCGGATGGTGACGGCGTTCGGGATGTCGGAGATCGGGCCGTGGGCGCTGGCGGAGCCGGCGGCGCAGGGCGGCGACGTGGTGCTGCGGATGCTGGCCCGGAGCTCCATGTCGGAGAGGCTCGCCGCCGACATCGACGCCGCGGTGAGGACCATCGTCGACGAGGCGTACGAGGTGGCCAAGGCGCACGTGAGGAGGAACCGCGCCGCCATCGACCAGCTGGTGGACGTGCTCATGGAGAAGGAGACGCTCGGCGGCGACGAGTTCAGGGCGATCTTGTCGGAGCACGTCGACATCGGCAAGGAGCGGCGGGAAACGGCGGCGAGGACACAGCAGCTGGCCACTGCTTGAGCAGCAGTAGTGGTAGTACACAGAAGTGTAGTGTGTAGAGATATTTACATAGAGCAATGTAATGTACTGTAGTAACAAATGTAAGGCAGTTGATTGACAAACATATGAATGCATTTAGTTTGTTCTCAAATATTAGTAATGCATACAGAATTTTGACAACATCACATTTAGCCTATCTTACTAAATTTTAACAATGTTGCTCACTTGCCAAAATTTGGAAATGTTCATTTTTGCAATAATGTGAACAGGCCCTAAATGTTTTTCTTTTCTAATGAAAACTGGATTTCAGCATAATTTCACTTGTTTTTGTCGACATTTGATACTAGTTCTGACTTCTGATAAAATAAAACAGCTGCATATATGCGTCTCAGAAATTCACAGCAATCTCCGGACAGGCAGACATTAGGAAATATACCCTCCCAGTACCATTTGGATTACTAATACGTACTAGTATACTGCAAGTAGGAGTATAAGATAATCTGACTGTACTGAACTATAGCAGACACATGGAACACGCCAGATTCCCATCATAGAGACATGACAATATGACATTTAGCATTGCAAAGAGGATTTGCATTATATTATATTATATTATGTATATGTTGCTGGGCATAAATACTTTCTTCACGGCTCCCCAGCTTCAAGAGCCAAGAGGCGCCTCTTCTTGTAGTTGGCCTTGAAGCAGGCCTGCCTGAGCCTCTTCGTCTTCTCCTCGAGCTGAACATACGGCTTCTGCTCCAGGAGCCTCCTCTCCTCCTGCAGCATCTCTACCAGCATCCTCAGCTGCTCCTCATTGTTCGCCTTGCTGGCTTCCTGAAGGACCTGCATCGCCATTTATCTCACAAATGTATTAATAAAACAGAGTATAAAGTTTTATCTGACATAGAATTACAAAAACGAAAGTTGGGAAGAAAGAGAGGACCTGTACATTGTTGATGAGTGTCTGCAAGCTTTTCATCTTGCGGTGTGGCCACCTTGGAATGCCCAGCTCTCTGCACTTCTTCTTCAGGAGGGTGAGCCCAACATTCAGCTCTCGTGCCGCCTGCGTGATCGGCATGTAGAAGTACTGGGACACGAGCTCGAACGTCAATGCCTTCTCCTCTGATCTAACATCGTCTCTCATGATCTTGGAGGCTGCTCCGTTCTCATCACCGTAATAGAGCAGTGGCAATCCCTTCTCACTTTTCTCTACCTTGTTCTCCGATTGCTCCATCTCATCCCAATACTTCAGCACATCATCTTCAAAGATGACACCAAGCTCGTCTGCATGGCAAGAAACAAGGGTCTAAGCACCACAAATACACAGAAATTACCATTCTTCTTCGGTTAAAAAAGAGATGACCATTCTTTCAGTAATCCAAGAAGAAAGAAAAAAAGGCATACCTTGTAAAACGTTGCTTTGCATGACAGTAGAGTAGACTGGCTGGGGATGAAAGCTCGGGAAGGAAAGACTGGAGAAGAGCGCTTCCTCCTCAAGCAGGTAACTATCAGGCCAAAGGCTAGTACAATAAGGCCACCAGCTAGTTCATGAAAAAAAAAGGCTAGATCAATAACAGATAAACACACTGTCTTGCAGCCAAAAAATGCTACTGCTACAAAATTTTCTCAGAGAGGAGCATGGTTAACCATATGCATGATGCAAGACAAAACTGAGCTTACCTATGTTCTTGGCTGGGCTCCATTCTTTCGAGAGAGATTTGAGTGGTGAGCAGCCAGAGAATATATACTGAGTGGATGAACTCATGAAAGGAAAGCCGGCTCACAAATCCTGATATCATTGGGCGCATGACGCATGGAAACGGTTAGTAATTAAAACCATGCAAAAGAGTTAATGCAAAGAGTGGCTAATGGATCGGGGGTTACCAAAGCAATTATGGTATTGGCTGCCCACTAGTAATTAGTTTTGGTAATTGCAGAGCATGTCTTTGGGGTTTGTGCATTGGGGAGTAAAATCTTCCGGCTAGATTAGTTTTCCCACTAAGATTAGTACTACTGATATTCTTTAGCTGAACTGATATTTTAATATTATGGCTTGTTTAGGACATGAACCTTGTGTTTTGCTGTTCATCTACTTTAAATTTGCTGTATATATGTCTAATATTTGTGGCTTTGTGCATCTTAGTTGCAGTGGCCTGCTTATCCATTATCTTAAAAATATATATATATATGGCTCATATATAAACGTGCACCACTGGCCTGTTGTAACCATAACTGTAACTAGTGAGAACTGGGAAAAATTTCATAGGGACGGATCCAGGACAATTCTCCTACGGGAGAGCAAGCATTTGTCAATTATGTTTCGTGAACAAAGCAGCAATTAACTGCAAAAAAAGAGATAGTAGTATCGAAAACAAAGTAACAAACATGTGCCAAACATGTAAAACACAAGCTTACTTGATTGTTTCTTTTAGCAATAAGCTTTACTTGAGTTAGCTGGTTCATCTCCAAGCTCATTGGGTTGTGCCATTGCCAATCTGCAGAAAGCTAGGCAAACGACCGCACTGTGGAAAATAAATCATTCACATTTAGTATGATTTTGCTGTCTAAGAATGAATTTATCAAAATTTGAACAGTTATGTAAGTAAATTTAATATATCACTGTATAAATTCATTATTGCAATTAGATTGAAGACAAATCGTTTGTTGAACTCAGGAAAATACAAACAATACATGAAATGAGATATCTGTACAGTACAAGAAGAATTGAAGGAAGAAAAGCTGTACATTTGCTTCTACAGTCTAACACAACAAAACTTTTTTTCTGTTATATATAGAAACAAAAAATTTGCCGTACCGTCTAACTCCAATCTCTACATGTCCTGTCAACACCTTCCAGGACAGAAAAAATCTCCTGGGCATTGGGATGCCAAGTATCCCCTGAGATGAAGACATGCATCTTGCCTTCCAAATCAATCCAGCTGTATCCTGGCTGCTTGTAAATGCCTTGCCGTTCCATCTCTTCCCTTACCACCGCTGCACTTCCCCACTTCCCTTCATGGGCATGTAGGTTATGAATAAGTACGTATGGAGCAGAACTGTCGGGATTAATCGTCGATAGTTCCTTTGCAGCCATTTGAGCTAGTGGTTCATTCTTCTTAGCCGTACAAGCTCCAAGAAATGCACCCCAAACTGATCGATCTGGAGCCATTGGCATGCTATTGATCACCTCCAACGCGTCATCAAGTTGCCCATGACGTCCTATGAGATTGACGAGTGCAGCATAGTGCTCAATTCTAGCAACAATGCCATACTCATGAACCATGGTATCGAACACCATCCGTCCTTCAGAGACAAGACCAGCATTGACGCACGCACTCAAGAGAGAAACAAAGGTTATGTGAGTAGGCATAACCTTGGCTCTCCTCATCTCTTTGAACAGTTGCAAGGCTTTTGTAGCACGACCATGGTGTTCATAACATCCTATTAGTGCATTCCAAGACACTAAATCCTTTTTTGTATGCATCTGCTTGAAGATGGCCTCCGCATCATTTAGTGCCCCACATCTAGAGTACATCGTTATAAGTGCATTGCTGATTGCAGTATCTGGCACAAATGATTTTTCAACAAGTTGGTGGATCTGAGCTCCGAGGCCTAACATAGGGATAGAGGCACATGCTGCTAGAACAGAAGAGAAGGTATGCCGATCAGGAATCTCACCAACTTCAAGCATCTTTGAAAACAACTTAACAGAACTGATGTAATTCCCATTTTTCTCATAACCGGATATCATTGTATTCCATGAGATGGTTCCACGCTCTGGCATCCTATCAAAAAATCCCCTGGCATGCTCAGCCTCTCCTTTTTGCATGAATCCTTGTATAATTAAATTCCATGATACTGTATCTGGATCTGGCATTTCCCAGAACAGTTTCTCTGATTCTTTCATATCTGACGCTTGAGTATACCCAGAAATCATAGTATTCCATGAAACCAAGTCTTTATCTGGCATCTCATTAAACAATGCCCTAGCTGAGCAAACATCACCAGCCTTGATATAGCATATCATCATCGAGTTCCATGAAACAACATTCCTCTCAAAACCTTTCCTTTTGAGCATATTATGCTGGTATTGTCCTTTGGGTATCATATCAAATAATCTTTTGGCATCACTAAACCTCCCAGCTTGTCCATATGCAACAATTAGTGTATTGTAAGCGTCAACAGCTTTGTCCATGTCTGTCACACTCAAACGCTTTGTTAACAACTCCTCGGCCTCATGCAGCATACCATTCTTGGTAAACCCAGACACCATCGTGCTCAGAGATGCAGAATCCTTGGCAGGCATTGCATCGAACACGTCAAGGGCCTTCACCACCTGGCCAGCAGCAAAGAACCCGGTGACCATCGTGTTCCAGGAAGCGGCGTTCCTCTGGGGCATCTCGTCGAACAGCCTCCGCGCCTCGTCCATGAGCCCCCGGCGCGCGTAGGCGCCCAGCAGCGTGTTCCACGTGACGACGTCCCGCTGGGGCATTTCGTCGAACAGCCGCCGCGCGGCCGCGAGGTGGTCCGGGTGCGGGGAGGCGGAGTAGGCGGCGAGCAGCGTGTTCCACGAGACGGCGTCGCGGACGGGCATGGCGTCGAAGAACTCCCGCGCCGCGCGGGCGTCGGGGCGGCGGGCGAGCCCCGCCAGGAGCGAGTTCCACGTCACGACGGAGCGGGCCGGGAGGGCGTCGAAGAGGCGCCGCGCGGCGCCGTAGCGGCCGGCGCGGAGGAGCGCCGCGAGGGAGCGGTTGTGCCGCATGACGAGGTCGTCGGCGGCGGCCGGGGCCGGGGCCGGGGCCGCGCCCGCGGCGGTGGCCGTGGCGCGGCGGTGCGCGGCGGCTGGGACGGGAGGAGGCCTTGTCCGCATCACACACCAGGGGGGACTTAGCCGTTGTGTATGTGGGTTCGGTTCGTGTTGTGTTTAGCCTGAATCTGACGAGGTCCGACTTGGTTAAAGGGTCGCATTCCACTCTCAAGTTTCAAACATCCAAATCATAATTTCAAACTGTATAAAAGAGTTAATAGCATAGTCTCTTAAAAATACTAATGAATTCATTCGACAGAAGGGAGGCAAATCATACTGCAATCAGGTATAATGAATCTAGATCTGTAAATTTGTGGCATATGTATTGGTGTTATTAAATCGGTATTTCATAAACTAGGTGATATTCACGCACTGCTGTGGAGCTAAATGTGTTACAAAATAAGTTGCCTTAAATATTTTGTGAAAGTACTTTTTTGAAATAAATCTATACTATTTTTTTAAATATCCAATCTAAATAAATATTTAACAAGATATTAATATATTTCAAACTTTTAAAATTATGACGAAACAAAGTATCAATTTGTATCTGAAAGGAGTATTTTCAGTAGCATATTAATCTTCGTGTAATTTAAGCTATATTTATGAGGAAAAAAAAGCTGAATCTGTCCTCACTCAAGTACTGTCCATGTGTGGTATGGCTTAGGTTCTGTTTGGGGAATTTAACTTGAGATTATGATAAACAACTGAGTACCGAGCTTGAATTAAAAAAAAAAAGCTAGGTCTCCCATTCTCGTCTTTTAGTCTAATTTTTGGGATTATATAGCTATAACTTCTTAGGCTATGTTCGCTCCAGCGTGTGCTCATCCAGAACAGTGCATACGGAAAACATAATAGTCTATTAGCGCGTGATTATTAAGTACTCTATTCGTTCACAACTACTTTTCTTAGATGTTCCATAATACAATTAACTATGACCTCTTCTCTATTAAATTATTATTTTTAAAATCCCCCATCCTCAAGATCTCTAATTCTATTGGATGAATGCATTATACTATTTATTAGGGTCATCCAAACTAAGAGATAATAATAATTATTTCTTGATCTTTGGGTTAAGAGTAGTTGTACCTTATATTTTGAAATAGAGGGGGTATTAGCTAATTTTTTAAAGTAACTTTCATATAAAAACTTTTTGTAAAATACGCACCGTTTAACAGTTTGAAAAACGTACGCGCGGAAAACAAGAGAGATGAGTTGCGAAACCTGAGGGTAAGAACACAGCCTCATAAATTCTAGGTGAGAATCTGAACTATCCGAGAAAGCTGAAGATTCTGGGGGAAAAGCTAGCTCTCGCAAACGGAACCTAATTAGGCCGGCCGGTTACATGAACCACATCATATATACATGAATCTGTTCTTCACCGTGCGTAAATAATGGCAGGTGCAAGAAGTGCCGCACCACACAAATATCTCGGCGATAGAATGGCGTGTGCTCCTGCTCCATCGAGTTCTCCTTGCGTGCAGCATACATGCATGCTAGCTAGCCAGCTAGCTCCAGGCCTCAAGTTAAGCTGAGCTGCCTCCGACTCATCCGGGATCCATAGCCATTGCTAAGCTAAGCTAAGCCTGATCGGTGTAGTGTTGGCAATGGCTCACACGAGCTCGCAAAAGCACGGCAACGACGACGTCGACACCGGCGCGGAGGCGGCAATGGACCAGCTCGCCGGGAGGTCGTCGTTGTCACCGGCGCGGGAGAAGACGAGGAGGCGGCCGGAGAAGAGCGGCACGGTGTGGACGGCGACGGCGCACATCGTCGCGCTCCTGATCGGGTCCAGCGTCCTGGCGGTGGCGTGGACCTTCGCCCAGCTCGGGTGGGTCGCCGGCCCCGCCGTCGTCGTCGCCCTCTCCGTCGTCACCTACTACTCCTCGGCCCTCCTCGCCGACTGCTACCGCGACGACGACCCTCTTCACCTCGGCGGCGGCGCCGTCCATGGCGAGTACATCGCCGCCGTCCGCTCCTACCTTGGTAGCAACTACTCTCTCCGCCAGTCAAACCTCCCGTTAAAAAAACGGATTTGCTAACCTCCTGTCGACAGAAATTGTAGCCCCAAATCTTACAGATTTTGGGCCACTTAATGAGCTTCGAGATTCGTGCTCCAGACCTTTTCCTTCAACTCCGGCGACCTCCTCTTCTTCTCCGGTGCCGGCGACACCCTACGGGTTAGGGTCCCGGGGTGGGGTGGGGGTGGGAGGGGGAGGGGAAAGGGAGGAGTTCGCCGGCTTAGAGGGATGGCCAGGGGAGGCGGTAGCCCGGCGGTGGGCGGCGGATCGGGTGGGCGGCGAGGCGCCGGCGCCAGAGCCACGGGGCTGGAGAAGGGCGGTGGGCCGGTGTTGGTGGCGGGGGCATCGCCGACGACGACTCACGGAGGAAGGAGGGGGGAGAGGGGGAGGGGAAGGGGGAGGGGGAGGGGGAGGAGGCTGGCCGGGGAAGGTCTCGTCGGCGCCGTTGATGCCCTCCGGCCAGCCGGCGAGGCGGGCGGCGGCGCGGTGGGGCGGTGGCGGCGGGGGGATCGGGCGGAGGGTGGCGGCTAAATCGCGCGACATGAGGGGAACGGGAGGAGAGCTAGGGTTAATGCCTCTGCACGAATCTTAAAGCACATCTAATGGCCCAAAATCTGAAAGATGGGAGGTGGGATTTTCTGCCAACAGATGTATAGACAGTCCCAAAAAAAATGTAGAATAAGGGTCTGTTTGGCACAGCTCTAGCTCCAACTCCACCTCTCCTGGAGCTAGAGCTCAGCCAAACAGTTTCAGCTCCACCAAAACTAGGAGTGGAGCTGGGTGAAGCTCTCTCTCAAAATAAACTAGAGTTGTGGAGCTGGGTTTAAATGAACTAGAGTTGTGGAGCTGGGTTTAGACAGCTCCACAACTCCACTCCAGACCCAACTCCTGGAGCTAAATTTAGGAGTTGGAGCCGTACCAAACAGGCCCTAAGTGTGGTCAAAATTTAAAAACTTCGACCACCTCTCTCCCTTTCACAATACTTAAAAATTTTAAAATTAATTAAGATATGCAAAGATTTTTGAAAAAGAAAGAGTAAATTTCACAAAACTACAGATACTATGACCAAATTATCACAAAACTACATATTTAACTCGATGTATCACAAAACTACACATTTAACACCAAATTTATCACAAAACTACACATTTAAGATGAAGTGTCACAAAACTACATATTTAGTAACTAAATTATCACAAAACTATAGGTTTAGAATCAATTTAATCACAAAGTAATGATGTTTATAGCTCCTCCATAACAATGGTGCTAGGGATTTAAACTCTAAAGTTGTAGTTTTGTGATAAGTTCAATATTGAATATGCATTTTTATGATACTTAATCTAAAATATGTAGTTTTGTGATAAATTTGGTGCTAAATATGTAGTTTTGTGATACAACTCTTTAAATCTGTAGTTTTGTGATAATTTGGTCAAAATACTTGTAGTTTTGTGAAATTTACTCAAAAAGAAATATCATAAACTAATTAGATCTTCTAAACTATGCCTAATGTCTAGTAAATATAAATTGTCACAAGTTTTTTAAGTTCTATAAACTGTCGCAAGTTTTTTAAATGAGAAACTTTTAAATTTGACTGTTTTGGGGAAAGAAACTATCGATAATTTTATACTAGTAACAATTTTGTGATGTAGGTCCGAAAAGCGTGACATTCTGCGGCATCATCCAGTACGGCGTTCTCTGGGCGGCGATGGTTGGCTACACCATCACATCAAGTTCAAGCATGAGGTATGGCGCGTATACAACTTTAGATCACAAATATTTTCAAAAAGACAAAATTGAAACCAAATGAAAAAACGCTAAAACATATAAAGAGCTATACTGAAGCTGATCTGTGTACTGATACTGATCAGCTAGCGAGCTGGTTTTTTTTTTCTGTGCAGTGCGGTGCGAAGAGTGAACCGCTTCCACCGCAACTGGTTGGCCGCCGGCGACGGCGACGGTGGCGGCGGCGGCGGCGGCGCCACCGGCGTCAGGTACATGGTGGTGTTCGGCGCGTTCCAGCTGCTCCTCTCGCAGCTTCCCAGCCTCGAGAATGTAGCGTGGCTCTCCGTCATCGCCGTCGCGACGTCGTTCGGGTACTCCTCCATCTGCCTCGGCCTCTGCGCCGCCAAGTGGGCGTCCCACCGCGGCGGCGTCCGTGGCACGCTCGCCGGCGCCGCCGCCGGCTCGCCGGGGGAGAAGGTCTTCAATGTCCTCCTCGCCGTTGGGAACATCGCTATCTCCTACATCTATTCTCCCGTGCTCTTCGAAATCCAGGTTTGTTTAGACGAATTTGGGAGTTGATTTTAATCCTCGTGTGGATCGTTGTTTCCATGTTAGTTAAATGATTATGAATTTTTATAAAAAATTAAAAAAATGTATTAACATGTGATATATTACTACACAAACATACGTATTCAAATTCAACTTTTACATCTCGCAACAACAAAAATAAATTTGACTGGGAATATACGTTAATTAGTTGTAGTTTAATTTATTTTTTTACTAGATATAAAAGTTGAATTTGAACTTATATATTTATAAAGTGATATACCACATATTAATACATCTTCCTAAAATTTTTCATAACCATACGAGTGACCCCTCGTTGATCAAAATAGTTTCCCGATGAATTCGATCTTTTTTTCTTCTCGATCTTTTTCTTGAAAAAAGAAGGCAATGCATGCAGGACACGGTGAGAACGCCTCCGTCGGAGAGCAAGACGATGAAGAGGGCGTCGCTGTACGGCCTCGCCATGAGCGCCGTCTTCTACCTCGTGCTCGGAGCATCCGGCTACGCCGCCTTCGGCGACGACGCGCCCAGCAACATCCTCACCGGCGCCGCCTTCCACGAGCCCTTCTGGCTCGTCGACGTCGCGAACGCCTGCGTCGTCGTCCACTTCCTCGGAGCCTACCAGGTCATCGCGCAGCCGGTGTTCGCGAGGCTGGAGGCGTACGTCGGCGGGCGGTGGCCGGAGTCCAGGCTCGTCACGGCCAGCTACGAGCTCCGCCTCCGCGTGCCGGCGTGGACGTCCGCGCCGCCGACGGCCGTGACACTGTCGCCGGCGAGGATGGCGCTGCGGGCGGCGGTGATCGTGGCGACGACGGCGGTGGCGGCGATGATGCCGTTCTTCAACGCCGTGCTGGGCTTCATCGCCGCGCTCGGGTTCTGGCCGCTCGCCGTCTACCTCCCGGTGAGCATGCACATCGCGAGGGTCAAGATCCGGAGGGGGGAGGCGCGGTGGTGGGCGCTGCAGGGCGCGAGCGCGGCGCTGCTCGTCGTCGCCGTCGGCATGGGCGTCGCGTCCGTGCGCGACATGGTGCAGAGGTTGAACGAAGCTGCTCCCTTCAAGACCACGGGCTAAACTAATTTACCGAGTGCTTTAGAAATTTATTACGATCACTTACATAATTGATAAGGACGTGACTACGATGAGACCGTAAGCTGGATTGTCATAATCAGCGACTTCAATCTCATATCCAGTTGCTATTAGTACATCTAAAAGTGGATGCATTTTTTTCTTATAGAATTTAATTTCTCTTAAATTACTTATCCGATTTACGATCCGATTACACCATTGGGTTCGCAATAATTAAATTTTTATAACAAGATCTCATATAACTATATTTTTATAAAAGTTATAAATTATTTTTATAATTTACTTTTAGATTTTATTAAATTACTTCTTACTTATAAAAGTAAATTTAATAAAGGCTGAAAGTAATTTATATTGTAGAAGTAACTTAAAACAAAACTAAGTAACTTGTTACCGCATTAAAAGTAAATCTATAATGGGAGTAAAAGCATAAGTCTATCTAGAAATTTGATTTAATCAACATATCATAGTCACCCCACAACTGATTTACTTCTGATGTCATGACAAGTTATATATTTTCTTTTTTTTAAGTTACTTATATAATATATGTAAATTACTTTAAGCTTTATTGAATTTACTTTTATATATCTATGATGTAATTTAATGAAATCCAAAAGTAATTTAGATATAATCTAAAAGTAATTTATATTTTATCATCAAAATATAATTATGCGAGATCCTATTATAAAGATTTAATGTAATGAATACAACGGTATAATCGGATCGTAGATCGGATGAGTAAGTTAAGAGAAAATTTTATTTGAAGCATAGGTGGTAGAAACATATTTTATACTTACTCAATAGACAAGTATTATAGATTAACACATATTTGGACAACATTTGATGGCGTCGCTGGTTAGCACTAAAACGAGATGCTTCTCGATTTAGATTTTGCGAATTGATAACGTATAAGTATAAGAAATGCTTTGTAATGGAAAAAAATATTGTGGGATAAAGTACCAAAATCACTGAAATTTCAAAACGCTTGGAAACTATGCTTCAAATTTAAAAGTAAATACCGAATCGATTTTGAACAAAATTTGCAAAAATGCGTCCAATGAAAGGTGAGTTAGGAAGATAATGGCACCTTAGCTAATCGGTGGAATGTAAAACAAGATATAATTAGTGCATAATTGATTAAATATTAGCTATACAAATTTGAAAAGTATATTTCTAAACTTTATTATATAGAAAGTTTTTGCACATGACGTACCGTTTAACCGTTTGGAGAACGTGCTTGCACAAAATCAGAAACTCAGATAGTCAGGTAGTAGCTCAGCTATTATATATGCTCTCCCGAACTCACCCATAGGTCAGCTATTATAATAGCTCAGCTATTATAAGTCAATAGCAATAGTTGAACCCCCCAATTTCACTCTTCGTCTACACAGACAATCTGAAGTTCTGAACATATACTCCACCACTCTCAACGGAGAGAGTAGGACGTATCGCGGTTGGCAGGGGGCGAAGCTATGTTAATGCTACATAGTGAACATGACACGAGTCTAACTATTGTATTAGTTAGTTTGATATGTACGTAAGTGACATGTATGTATATGAGACACCCGATAATTTCAGTACTATGAAACATCAAATAGGTATCGCCACCATAGGTGCCGGTAGTGCTAAAACCGATACCTATAGATATTTCCCACCTCTGCGGATTGAAATTGCACAAAACCAACACCTTTAAGTAATTATAGGTGTCGATTCTAAATTAAAAACCGACACCTATTCTATTTTGTATTGGTTTTTCTTTAAAAATCAGAATATTTAATATTAAAAACGGCACCTATAGTTGAGCCGAGCCGGTGGGCCCCACCATGACGCTTCGAGAAGATAAGGTCCGCAGCGTCGACCGCTTGTCTCCTCTCGGTCTCTCTCTCTCATTCTCTCTGCTCTCTCTCACCTCTCCCCTCTCTTCTCTTCTCTTCTCTTTCTTCTCTCCCGCCGGCGGCGGCGGCGGCTGGAGGAGCGGCGTGTGGTGGTGGTCACGCCCTCCCCTCCGCCAGTTCCAGGGAGGGGCGGCCTAGTGGCAGCAGCGGAGGTGCGGCCTAGCGGCGGCAGCGGTAGCAGCGGGAGGCGGCAGAGGGGAGGGGGATGCGGTCAGTGGCGGATCCACTGTTGGGGCTTGTGAGTGCGCAAGCCCCAGCTCCATGATCCCCTTCCTCTAATTAGCAACTAATGATTCTAATTAGCATTTAGTTTAAATCTAGTAGTATGGCAAGGAAAGCTACCTCAAGCACTCAATGCCCAAATTAAATTGCCAATGTTAAATATGTTATAAGTATACCATACCAATTTCTTGATAGATTTGTGTGTATAAATTAATATAGCTGCAAATTAAAATGGAGAAAGCAATGTGTTGTGTTTTGATCGTATGCGTTTGGGTTTCATCCGAAAATACTTAGTTGACATATCTTATTTTATTTTAGTCACATTGACATATTTATACACGAGCATCCTCTCAATTTACATCATAGATTCGCCACTAGATGCGGTGGCGGCGCCCTCCCCTCTCGACTCTCTCGCTGCCCGCGGCTGGCCGGCGGAGGCGGCAGCGGCGGCGGCGCCCTTCCCTCCGCCAGATCCGGGGAGGGACGGCCTAGCGGCGGCAGTGGCGGGAGGCGGCATGTGGCCGCGGAAGGGAGGGGAATGCAGCGGCGCGACGAGAAGAGGTGGCGCCTTCCCTCTGTCAGATCTGGCAGCCTGGCGGCGGGACAAGAGGCAGTGGTGGCGCCCTCCATGTTCTATGATGATTTCTGGGATAATTTCTGTGATGTTCTTCTCTGTGAATGACTTCTGTGAAATATTATTATGATGCTCTTTTCTGTGAATGATTGGGGATCGGGGATTGGGTATTGGGGATGAGCTCGACGCATCGGCTCGATTTGAGGTGCCGGTTTTTTTGGCTCGCGAGTGGTCTAAAGGTGCCGGTTTTTAAAATGGGTTTGGTGCCGTAGCATTCATCAGTACCGTCTCTATTGTGCCGGTTGGGAAAACCGGCACATATTAGGGTTTCCCAACTGACACCTTTTGTCCTTTCTGTAGTAGTGTTTTTGTTCTAGATTCGTCATTGATAGTCGGTGATCCATATATCTCGCCATCAACTTGGAGGCTGGAGGGCCCTCCTCCCATGCAGTATGAACCTTCGATTCTAAAATTTAAATTCTTCTACATTGAATGTATAGCTGCAGCAATAAATTTGGATCAGTCTTTCTACTCCCTGCATCTACGTTGAGCAGGTATCTTTAGGTAACTGCACATTACCTAACCTAATTTATTGAAAAGAGTGCTTATTATAAATCAATTCTTGCAATTTTTTTCAAAAATTGATTACCCCCACGTGTCACCATAAGCGTCGAACACTGGCACACCCGTGCGACATCCGCACCGGCGACCGTAAGGAAGCTAGGGAACGCTCATGATTCGTGACCATGCATCTAGCAGTCCTAAGAACAAATTTTTAATAGTAGACCTAACTAGTATTAGCCTATGTTATAGGTAATATATATAATATGTTAACTATAAGATTGGTTATTTAAGGGATAATTGCTTATTTGACCCTGTTTTAAAGTCTAACTACCAATCTGACCCTGTTTTTCCTAGTTTGCTTATTTGACTCTACTTTTCAAAATCAAACACCCCGTCTGACCCTATTTCTCTACACCATTAGGGTTTCATTTAGAAAAAAAGAAAAAACTACTCAAACTGACCAAAATACCCTCGAAGAGGGTTCAACCCTATCCATTAGGCCCGACTAGCCCTCTCTCTCTCGTCCTCTCGCACAAGCGGCGGCAGCGGAGAAGGGGATCTACGGCAGTGCGCGGAGGGAAGGAAGGAGCGGCGGCGGCACCGGCGCACGGAGGGAGAGAGCGCCAGTTTGCTGGCGGTGAAGGGTGCTGCGTGCGAAAGTGACGGCGATGGGTGCGGCACACGACGGTAGTTGCTGCAATCAGAGGGAGGTCCGCGGCTGCGGTGGTGCCGACGCGCGGAAGGAGGCCGCGTTGGCACACGGGAGTCTAGGCGGAGGGAGTGGCGACGGCAAGTGGGAGCCCAAGCAGAGGGAGCGGTGGCAACGACAACGACTAGGAGGGCGACTGGCGGTGCGCTTGAGCCTGGCTAGAGGATGATGCGACGGTGGCGGGTTGGAGGGCGAGCAGTGGAGCGGAGGAGCCCAAGTGGGGGGAGCGGTGGTGGCGGCGGCATGCGGGAGGGCGAGCGGAGGGAGCGATGGTGGCAGCAGCGGCAATGAGGCGGATCTGCAGATGGTTCAACGACGAGGAGACTTGGGCGATAGATCCGACAGCGCCGAGGCGCGCCAACACTGGATCTATCGGCTGCGGTGGTGTTCGGCGTCGGGGAAGGAGAGGACAGTGGTGGCGGTGCTGCTCCTCATTCTGAACGGGAAGGACAGCGGGTGGCGGTGGTGGCTTTCGGTGTCGAGCAAGGAGAGGACGGAGGCAGCGGCGCTGCTTCTTCTCGCTCCGAACAGGGAGGACGGTGACGCGGTAGAAGGCTGTGGGGCAGTGATGCTTCTCCTCTTTGATCCGAATGAGGAAGACGATGACGAGCGGCGGCGCGGTGCTCACCGGCCTGGGCGTGGGAAGTCGTCACCGGTGTGGGCGTGGGAATTCGATCGCCTGGCTTATCCACCCTAACAAAAGCTTTAAGAATATAGGGTCAAATAAGCAAGGGCACAAACGTCATTTTTTTATCTAAGTTAACACCGTTATGTTGACCTCACGAAAAAGGGTCAGACCTGATCTTCGGTTTTGAAAATGAGGGTCAACTGAGTAAACTTCAACAAGTAGGGGCAAACTGGTAGTTAGGTTTCAAAACAGAATAAAAAAGAGAATTGCCCCTAAATTTAATGTAAATATCTTGAAGTGTGTGTAGATCTATCTCTTGTATGCGAGTCAACACTAATCATTCTTCATTCTCTTATAGCCCACTATTATCCTCACTCTAATTTGAACGCAGCCTGTCTTAAAAAGACAAAATCAAATCGGTGTAACTCTATCTAGTTGTAAGGTACTATACACAACAATTTATTGGCCAAATAATCCAAAAGCTATTTATTAAGAATATATAGGACTCTAGCTACCAGATATTATACATATACAACAATTTATTACCCAAAACCAAGTAATTTATTAGAATATATAAGACTATAAATATTGTATACAACAATTTATTAGCCAAAACCAAAGTAATTTATTACGGAGTAGAATATAAGACGAGGTAGGTATACGAAATATGAGTAGGTTGAGGTTAGAAGTGAGATGATGCAGTCGTCCATAGTAGTATAACACAGCTAGCAACTCGCTTAAAAAGGCGAGGACGCGCGCGTAGACGACGGAGCGATCGATCGCCGCCGATCGGCTTGGCTGAAGGCGAGAAGGTAGGGATGGCGTCGGTCGACTTGGAGCTGGGGCGACCTCTGTCGGCGGCGGCGGCGGCGTACCCTCCTCCGCTGCGGCGGAGCATCAACGACGACGACGTTGACGACGACGGGAAGCCCAAGCGAACAGGTAGGCGATCGAACTGATCATGATCGACCAATGTACGTTAATTCCGACATGTGATTTTGCTAAGCTTTTTTGCCCCTTTTGATCATGCAACATGCATGGGCGATCGGCATGATATAATTAAGTTACTTTGGAAATTAGGTCCTGATTTGGTGTACCTTAATCTCCTTCTTGGTCACCTCTTTGTTATTTTATTTTTTTCTTTCTATCGCTAGTAGAAAAATGATTTTCTCAGCTCCCACCTTTAATTCATAGGCGGATTAAAATGCGAAATGTCTGCTTTAAGTCTGAGAAATTTTATGATCATTGAAAAAGTATCTAGAGGTACCATACTAAATTTTATACTAGAAAATGTGGTACTTTCCGATACCTTCCTAAGATGAGAAAATTATACTTTAAGAGCATCACCAACAGTTTACCTATATGATTCTCAAAACTAATCTTGAGGGATTTTAGTCCAAAAATCAGCTCCAACAGATCTCTTACTCTCCTACCCAAGTTTTGGAGTTCCCTTCCCCCGGTTCCTCCCTTTGTTTATATGCGGGCGCGAAAGTCGCTCCCAATCACGCAATCCCGCCTCTCTCCTTCGTTTCCGCGCGTGGGAGATAGCGATCTTTCTGCGCGTGAAAGAAAAAAAAGGAATTTTCTTTTTGTAGTTTAACGGAAGGGCCCACTTTTAAGTTTCGGGGATTGAATTTAGGCTATCTGTTGGGGGAGGAGTTTTTTCACTTCCTATTTTCAATTTAGGAAAACCAAAAATAAATTTTTAGGAGAAAATTATAGATAATCTGTTGGTGATGCTCTAAGTTTACTGGGTATATAGGGGGTTTACGAATTGACCATGTAAATAGAATGCTACAGCCCATGGGTGGGTGCCGCCCATGAAAATTATTTTTACAGGGTAATTTCTTGATGCAACTGTAAAGATATTTGATTTCTGCAGGCAGGTCGGAAAACACCTGTGTTATACGGATAAATATGTTTTCCGTAGTAGTGTATATATGTTACTGATTCTTGTGATTTGACGAGCAGGAACGGAGTGGACGGCGAGCGCGCACATCGTCACGGCGGTGGTCGGCTCCGGCGTGCTGTCGCTGGCATGGTCCACGGCGCAGCTCGGCTGGGTCGCCGGCCCGGCCACCCTCGTCGTGTTCGCGGTCATCACCTACTACACCTCCGTGCTCCTCGCCGACTGCTACCGCGCCGGCGGCGATCAGGTCTCCGGGAAGAGGAACTACACATACATGGACGCCGTCGAGTCCTATCTAGGTACGTTCTGCTACTACTGCTGCTGCATGAACCAACGACTCAACGATCGAATTACCTGTACATTCAGTTATTTTTACTGTATTCTGTATATATTTTCATGTGTATATATGCAGGTGGTCGGCAAGTGTGGTTCTGTGGTCTCTGTCAGTACGTTAACCTGGTTGGAACTGCAATCGGGTACACCATCACAGCATCCATCAGTGCCGCGTAAGCCATCAAATTAGCTCAAATGCTGTTTCTAATTCATCGATATCATTGGTGTGTGTGTGTTTCTGAATTTTCTGATCAAAACTGCGTGCGTGGATGGATTCTGCAGGGCGGTGTACAAGTCCAACTGCTTCCACAAGAACGGCCACTCCGCCGACTGCAGCGTCTTCACCACCTCGTACATGGTGGTGTTCGGCGTTGTCCAGGTCTTCTTCTCCCAGCTGCAGAGCCTCCACGAGGTGGCGTGGCTGTCCGTGCTCGCCGCCGTCATGTCCTTCTCCTACTCGGCCATCGCCGTCGGCCTCTCCTTGGCACAAACCATATCAGGTAACTTAAGAAGAACACACATCTTTGCCTTGGTTTTATTGCTGATCTTGATGAGAATTTCTGGTGGTTAAGGACTTGTTTGGCATGGTTTCAGCGCCAGCTCCACATCTCCTGGAGCTGGAGCCCAGCCAAACACTTTCAGCTCCACCTAAAATGGAAGTGGAGTTGGCTGGAATGTAACGCTATCACAAAATGAGCTAGAGATGTGGAGCTGGGTTTAGGCTGCTCCACAACTCCACTCCAGATCTAATTTGTGGAGTTAAATTTAGGAGTGAAGCTCTATTAAACGGATCCTAATTCAGGTTCATACTTCTGACACTGTACATGTTTGTGTTTTCGCAGGTCCTACTGGTATGACGACTATGTCTGGGACTGTAATCGGAATAGATGTTGATTTGTCGCACAAGATATGGCAGGCACTGCAAGCCCTCGGAAACATCGCGTTCGCATATTCCTACTCCCTGGTTCTCATTGAAATCCAGGTAACTGTACAAAATTAAGTTGGGTTTTGGTTAGTTTGGAATAACTTAGTTTTCAGGAAAAGATTGAAGATCATTCTTTTACTATACCTAACTGCATGGAGCTCTTAAAGAAATTCTTGCAATGAAATGTGACTTACGCTCTGTAGTAAATTTACTCAAAATTAATTTGTTGTGTGTTTACGAGCGGTGCAGGACACGATCAGGTCGCCGCCGGCGGAGAGCAAGACGATGAGGAAGGCGAACGCGCTGGCCATGCCGGTGATCACGGCGTTCTACACGCTCTGCGGCTGCCTCGGCTACGCGGCGTTCGGGAACGCGGCGCCGGGGAACATGCTCACGGGCTTCGGCTTCTACGACCCCTACTGGCTCGTCGGCCTCGCCAACGCCTGCATCGTCGTGCACCTCGTCGGCGCCTACCAGGTGATGTCCCAGCCCGTCTTCACCGCCGTCGAGTCCTGGGCGTCCTCCCGGTGGCCCCGGTGCGGCTTCTTCGTCACCGGCGGCGGCGGAACGAGGCTGATCAGCGTGAACGCGTTCAGGCTCGCGTGGCGCACGGCGTACGTCGTGGCGTGCACCGCGGTCGCCGCCGTGGTGCCGTTCTTCAACGACGTGCTCGGCCTCCTCGGCGCCGTCGGGTTCTGGCCGCTCACCGTGTACTTCCCCGTGGAGATGTACATCCGGCGGCGGAAGCTGGAGAGGTCGTCCAAGAGGTGGGTGGCGCTGCAGAGCCTCAACGCCGTGTGCTTCGTGGTGACGCTCGCCTCAGCGGTCGCGTCCGTGCAGGGGATCGCCGAATCGATGGCGCACTATGTACCGTTCAAGTCAAAGTTGTAAAGGAAAAAAAAAAGAACGGTCTATGCACCATTTGCTGTTAACCTGATAGGAATGTGACCGTACGAGTACTTTGAGATTCATGCTGGACAACAAAACCCAAAGAGAGTTGCTACAAAACAGGATCCCGTTGCAACGGGATAGACATATTAACTATTCTCTTACACGAGTATTACAGGTATCAGGTGCTAGGTATCACAGGTACCGAGTAACAGGTATCACAGGTTTGGGTAATATGTACCCGTTCAACGGGATACCGTTGTCTAGGTTTTATGAACCCAAAAATCCTTTCCTTCTCGAGATCGCTAATTAGCGATCTATCGCGCTACTTTCTTCTTTTTTTTTCCATATAGTTTATCTTTTTGGTAAGTTTATGTGCCTAAAGTTTATACAACAAAAGTTTACACACCTTAAATTTATAGGTTAAAAGTTTATATACCCGATTCAAATTTAAATTTAGATTTAAATATTTTATATATAGAATATTTCTATACACAAAGTTTATGCGTGCATTATTTTCCTCTTTTAGGAAGTTTATACACCTAAAGTTTACACATCTAATGTTTATCCACCTAAAGTTTATAGAGTGAATGTTTATAAGCAAAAGTTTTTATACCGATTCAAATTAAAATTCGGATTCAAATATTTTATATATAGAATATTTCTATACATAAAGTTTATGCGTGCAAAGTTTACAGTATAAAGTCTATGCACATGAATGAGAGTATTATATTTTTTTACTAACTTTTTTTTTTGAAATTTATGATGAAAGGAGAGAAGGGAGATGAGTATAGGGGGGAGGGGTGGGTTGATCGCTGGGAGCGAACACCCGCCCATTAGGGGTGCCCTTTCCTTCTCCCTCATCATCCAAAAACCCTTCGTGCCACCTTTGCTCACCAGCGCCCGATCCATGCCACCTCCGCCACTGCTGCCCGACCTTGCCGGCTAGTCGAAAGCGTCAACGGCACCAACAAGGCCCCCTAGATGACCTCCTCTCCTTCCTCTCCTACTCAACCCTTCTCTTTCCTAAATGATAGCGAGTGCCCCTGTTCCGTCGTTTTCTCCATCTCTAGCGGCTCTCCACCACCAGATCCGGCACCACCAGCCACCGCCTTCTAACCACAATCTTGCTTTGTCCCCACAACCAATGCCAGCTTACTGCCCTCCTCCATCCCCGTGGCTTTGGTGCAACCGCCAGTACCTCGCCGCCCACTCGTGTCCATCGTCCATTGCTGGGCCACCACCTCCCACGACCATCCCTCTAAGCCCGATGATATGCCCCCTCTTCCCCCTTCCCCCCCCCCCTCTCCCAACTCTCATCTCAACTTGAGACCCTAAACTCTAACTCCATTGCTTTCGTTGGGGTTGCTGGAGCTAGAGAATGTGTCACCTACGTTGGAAGAGAAGAGTTGGGATCACCGGAGCACAAATCATGAAGTAAAAAAATTAATAAGATACTAGATAATATTTGAATGTGATATGCCACTTTACAAACGTACAGTTTCAAATTCAACTTATACAAGTAAAAAAAAGACAAATTCTAAATAGCACATGTAATTCATTGCCATATTTATTTTTTCTATAATTTGTATCACTCGAATTTGAACTTGCATGTTTATCAAATATCATATCACATATTGATTTATCTTGCTAATTTTGTTAAATTTTTTTTGATGATTTTTAAACGCCATGCACAAAATGGGTGGATGTACCCTCGATGGAAAAAAAAATCAATCTCCACTAGTAGAATCATCTTCCTACCTGAATACACGGCATATGGATTTCTTTCTCAAGTGATTTATGCATAACATCATGGTTGACACCACCTGTCCTAATCAGTGGTATCGAATTGACTAGTATATGTCAATTTTCAGTAGCTGATCCCAATTGCTCATCTCCTACTACCTTTGCCCATAAATGATCAGAAGCTCTGCACAATCTGTTTCAGCGAGCTGTAAGTGCCTATCACGATCACTCCTAACCCAAGCACGATGATCCCCACGCAAGCCACGATCTCGAGCACCCCCAGCTTCCCGGAGGCCCTGGAGCTGATCCGGAGGTAGCACGCGCACGGCAGCAGCATCGTCGCGGTGGCGCTGAGGAACGAGCCGGTGAGCGCCACCACGTAGGCGAAGAAGGGCACGGCGAGCGCCACCGCCGTGGTGCTCACCACCAGCGCCGTCCTCACCGACACGCTCACGGCCGCGGCCCTGTACTGCGCCGGCTTGCCGCCGGTGGTGGCGGTGCCGAGGCCGAGGACGCCCTCGATGGCCTCGGCGATCGGGGTGATGAGGAGGGCGAACTTGGTGAAGGGGTTGATGAGCGTCGTGTAGATGGCGATGCTGGAGCTCAGCTTCCTCGCCGGCAGGTTGAGCGTCACCTGCGACCGGAGCGAGCCGCCGTACATGAGGTAGCCGATGACGCCCATCACGCCGTAGGCGAGGGTGCAGATGATGAAGCAGATGAGCAGCACCTGGGATTTGGTTAAGTTGGTAGAAAAAATAAAGTTATTGATTAGTTGTTAATAAACTCAATTAAAGCACACGATTGAGACGGAATTAGCATATATAGCAATGCTTTATGCAATTGGAAAGTTTGACAAGGTTACCGTGGTTAAAATTTGCATGGGCAACAACATAACTTTTTATCATACACTACCAGTCAAAAAGGTTAAACATTTTGTACTACTGACTGTAAAGCAAAATTATCCAAACAGTTTGCCTGGCTGAGACCTGAGATCATTAGTAGTACTAGTTTTCAGCAGATAGTTGTAGTGCTTTACAACTAACACTTCTACTATTATTTACCAGTAATATATCCGTGATTTGCAACAGGCCGCATCCATATAATTAGAGATTTAGCTAGGTGTATGAATTAAGGATAAATTACTAAATCCTATACTAGTTACGCAAACACGAAGGAGCGGACGACCTCCTGTGTAGGGTGGGGAGAGGATTACTGTGCTTTTATATACAAAAGTTTTATGGTCCATAAAAAATACCTCGGGTACCTAAATTTTATATTAATTTTTTTATACCTTGACGTACTTAGTATCTATATGTACTAAATTTTACGCTAGAAAGTGTGGTCGGTATTTTTTTCAAAGATGGTAAAATTACCCTTTATATAAGACTGTAAAAGAAACAAACTTCTGCTTTACTTACATGTGGAAACATTCTCCTGTTCCTCATGCCGGTATAAATCATGGGGAAAACCGCATGGCCACTGAAGCAGAACGCGTACAGGCTCATGGCGGTCGGGACGCCACCCCACCTCACCGCCACGCCGCCCTCGCGGAACCCGACGCCGTCGGCGGCGCCGACCCAGAGCACGGACGCGACGAGGATGGCGGACGCCAGGACGCCGCCCAGGGAGACGTACGCCAGGAGGTCGAGGCTCCGGAACCACGTCGTGGGCAGCACGAGCAGCGCGAACAGCAGCACGAACCCTTGCCTCGTCCCGCCGGCGATCCTGTGGAAGGAGGAGAAGAAGCTCGCGTTCGGGAACAGCTTCTCCAGGTTGTCCCCCTCCAGGATGAGGAAGTCGATGGCGACGAGGTAGAGCTCGAGATACATGAAGGCGGCGACGGCGATCCTGCCCTTCCGGCCGAACGCCAGCTCGCCGATGTCCGGGTAGGTCTTGACGAGGGAGCTGGAGTCGATGCATCGCTGCAGGAGGATCCCCGTGTAGAAGCAGATCGCTGCTATGGTTATGAAGATTGCTAGGCTCAGCCATCCTCCCTGGGACAATGCGTAAGGCATGGATAGTATCCCAACACCTGAAGAAAAGAAAAAAACAGAAACAAACATTTTAGAAGTTAAATTTTAACTTGCATATTTGTGGAGTGATATATTTCATATTAATTTTGTCAAATTTTTTTATGACTATTTAGGTGACATGTACGAAACAAGAGAATATCCCCTCGACAGATGAAATCACTTTCCCAACATTTTAAGTTAGTTTTAGTACGTGGTGAATTTTACGGTTTTCGAGACAGCACTTGTAAAAAGATAAAAATAAAATTTGGTATCTAGTATATAAAGGTAACAAGTTTTATATTAGAACATATGGTATCTTCCGGTTCATTTTCAAATATGGTAAAATTACCTTAGTATGTTATAATGTTAAATAAAGAAAATATATGGCATCTTTCTTAACAACATAAAACATCAGGTAGTACTTGATGTCTTAGCTTGATTAAGATCACGAGAGGCAGGATGGAAGAAATAAAACCTGAGAGGGCATTGACACCATTGAAGCAAGTCTTGAGAAAGCTTGTCCCAGACTTTGGAGGAGTGTTGGTTTCCATCAGAATTCAGAGAACTCCTGAGTGCTCTTGGACTAGACACTGAGCATCACACCCTGCCTTTTAAAGAGGAGAAGGGTGGTGCATCCATGAACTAAGCACTAGCAGTGTGCAGAGCTACAACCACAATGGCTGACACCTCTCGTGAGCTGTGGTGACAGTGAGTAGATGTCCATTCCTGAAAAGAAGGGGAAAACAAATCAAAGAAAAAAAAAGGATTCGAGTGGAGTTGCACAGAGCAGCAAAAGCAAGTGGATTAACCCAATGTATTATTTTTAGTTTCTGACTTAATAGATATGGTTCAAAGCATGAGAGAATCGAAGATACGTATACCAGATGCAGGGAGAGGAGTAGAGACGCCCATGCAAAATGTGTGCAAGCAGCCATGCGAAAAGCAGGGAAACAAGTGAAGATTTTGCTGGTCATATATTCTTGGTCTTGTTCAGTTCAAAACACGTGAGAAACTAGGATATCCAAACTTTTGAAGTTCTGATTATTTTTTTCATCGCACTTGTTTCCCTTTTCCTTGGAAAAGGCTACAGTATTCTGAAAGTTTATGCAATCCGATCATCTTATAAAGGTAGGTGATGAGTTCATTCTTTTGTTCATTGCATGGCACCAAATGAAAGTGATGTCTCAATGCAAGAAGAATACTCTGAATTTCTTGCCACCATGTTGTACAGAGTATCTGTCAGTACGATTAGACCCAGCAAATAATGTGAACAAAGACTTACAAAGCCGTAGTAAAATAGGAAATGTGTTCACATAATCTCTGGCAATACTGAAAAGAACGAGATCTGCTAACAAATCTCGATATCTACCCACGTTTTTTAATTAAAGAGGTGATGGTTATGGAACATATATCGACACACGAGTTTCTGTTAATTAGATGCTGTAACATGATGCAGACAGTAAAACGGACAGAACCACACTATCTCAGCATCCAACACCAAGTCACCAATAGAAGTGACAGAGCATCTAAAGCAACAGTTAAAGGTAGGTACGATTTAATGAGAGACCAAAGCTTTCCCGAATAGTGAATTATGCAGAAGAACAGAATCTTTGTTAATTAATTAACCTCCTAAAAATATAATAATAAGACATTCATTCATATCTTAACCCTACGAGCTTCCTTCAATTCAAAATCACTAGTACATGCCTGCTGCACTAAGCATAATGATAGCAGAAAACAATATATGTCTAAAATATGAACGTACAAAATTTCCCACCTTGTGATGTCCCCATTGTGGTGATAAAATTAACTACAAAAGAAGAAAAGATTTGCTGCACTCAACTAGTATAGTATTCAACCAACACAAGCATAAAGCTTTGTGCTGCTTACTGCAGGCCCTGCAGGAGCATACCTAAAAAAAAACAAGTTCCACTAACTTACGCCTAATGGGATCATGTCAAATAATTAGTACCAAAGTGATATAGCATTAGTAATATTTTGCAACCTAAACAATAGAATAGCTCTGGCCACAATACTGATGAAGTGCATAATTCAGATTAGTTCAAATGGAAAAAAAAACACTTTACTGGATGATATCACAGCCACACAGATGTGCTGTTGAAAGATGCTAGGATAAGTACGTAAAGCATAGTACTGTTTGAAAGATTCTGAACGTAAGCACTTGATAAAAAAAATATTCCCTCTTTATACTTTCAGTAATTTTACAAGTTGTCTATCTGAATAAAACAAGAAGAGATGTAGATCAATTACCCTACCTGAAGTCCCGAATAAAAGAATGGACACTAAATTCGGTATTAATAGTTTGACATGCCCGTACAATCTTCATCTTCATTCACTCTAACTAAATGTTATTTACCAGTATTATTATCAGTAGAAGTGATTTTAGCAATTGATTTATGAGTTCTACCACTAGTAGAAAAAAATTATGCTACCAGCCGTTGATATGGGATTATGAATACATATGATCTATTCAATTAGAAAAGACAAACAGTCTAGTATTTGCTCTTAGAGATGAACATGTACTAAAGCACAGCTAAGAGCAAGTTTAATAGTATAGCCCGTTACTAGCTCTAAATTATCTATAGCCAATTTATACAATAGTTGCTTACTATATATACTATTAATACCTGGTCCCATCTGTCATACACACATTACGTTTTGGAGTCCGTGCTGCAGCTGGCTACAGATCTGTAGCCCGCTGCTCTTCTCTCTTTTCCTTTATCTTCTTAAAATATATTTATAGTAAGCTTATAGCCTGCTATTGTATCTGCTCTAACCCATGCATGCTCTAAATTAAAGAATTTGTGAACTTGAAGACCTTTTCCATTCCTGTCGTTTGAAAACTGATAGGCCATGCATTAGGTGGTTGCATGTAAAGCACTTGAGCTAACGCAAGAGATGACATATAAATGGTCTCTCCTTTTAGGGTATCGAGAATGCTATTGTCTATGCACTACATGTGATTCACCCTATATCCTAAACTAAAGGATTTAGCAGGGACAAATATCATTGCCAATTTGCATACTTTTCAATTTTCAAACCTATATTGGCTCTGTCACTAAAAAGCTAAATGTTTGCTTCTAGACGAAAGCAAACACACAAAGTTGCGTTAAAAGGAAGCATGCACATTTCCGTTTCTCTAGGAATAACCAAGATAACTCAGTTATTGAAATCCCCTTTTTGAAAAAAAACTCGATTATTGAAATACCAGCATATTTCATTGCCAAAACAAGAATTTGCACCAAGAATAAATCCAGTGTTTTGTTAAAAAAAATGGAGTTCATTCCTAAACCTGTTTTTTTTTGTTACTCATTGATAATAACCATAATAAAGGGGTGACAACTGAACTATATGTTCTGCAGAAAAACTAGTACAGTAAGTAGTGAAAACATCTTTCCCATTTCACAAAATGATTGCCAACAGGATAACACAGATAAAGTTTTTTTAAAAGAAAAAAGCTAACCAAAGTTGATGTCGGCAGCTGGAGCAAGGATGTGGTCAAGATTCAATATTCTTACATGAACAAAAATTTACCATGTGGCCAAAGTTGCTAAGAGAAGCAGTATAACATTACTATTTTCATAAAGCCAAAGCCACTTTTTTTTTTGCACGATCCCTCGAATCTAACTGATTCCAAATCAGAACAGATAAAAACACACTCCCCTCAGGGGGAAAAAACAAATAAAAACACCAATGGGTTGCTGGTGAAAATAAATATGAACGAACGGTTCTTGAAATTGCGCTAAACTAGATTAAACTCTTAACAAGTCATGCCTGCAACTAGGGTAGTTCGGGAAGATTTCATTTTTGCCACCCATTGCTATTGCAACTAGGGTTGAAAACAATTTGGAAAGTTTCTAGATTTCCGACCTATTTTCACAAACGAAAAGCACGTACCTGTCGGAATTTCTTTTGGGTAATTTTCAAGAAAGGAAACAAATTCAGATTTTCTTTTCTCAAAATGGCATTATTCGTCAAAAAGTAGAAATGTTCGAAAACTTTCTGAAGAATTTCTCCTAAATGAATTTGGAACTTCTTTTTTTCGAAGAATGTTTACTGTCTCAAAAGATGAAAAAATGGAGTTGACATAGTGATATGTGAACTACGATGTTATCCTTATGATAATGCTAAAATTTGGAATTTTTTATCTATTTTTTAGACAAAACTTGGAATCTTAGTTGGAGGGTTTTTTACATTCTAATAAATATTCATTACCGTATTTGCTTCGAGTCGTATTCGTTCCTTTTTGTATTTGATAATATTTGATTCCGTTTTTCTATCCAGGGTTCCCTATTCTGAATAAAAAATATTAAAACGAAAATGGTAAAGGTGGTTTCCATTTGTTTTCGAGCCGTTTTCATCCATAATTGCAATTGTACTATCTCTTCCACCATTGAAAGTTTGTACTCCTCTTTTACCACCCTTTCGTTAGTTCGTATATTTTTATGCCATCACTATCTAGTCAAGGGTAGTTGGCTATTAAGTTTGCAATTAAAATATCGTTATGCCCTTATAGATGTTCCAAAGTGAAATAGTACTTTAACTTTTAGCAAATACTGTAACATATTAAGATAACAATTTTCCCCTTAGAAGATATTAAGTTCTCATGTGCATTGCTATTCAATTTTTTAAGAATATTGGAAGCTATGCTATATTTATGTGGTTATGCAAAAATGTTTTTTACTTTACTATTCCATTTTTTAAGTTACATGTATAAACCTTTCAAATGAATTGAAAATTTCCCCATGAATTTTTTAACTGAAAAAATAAGTCCTATTTTGATACATACTTTAAAAACTAAAGAATAAATGATATTTTCATTGGTTTCTTATATAATTTTTAGCTTCATAAGGGCACATTGGTCCTAAAATACTTTTAAAACTAAAGAATAAATGATATTTTCATTAGTTTCTTATATAATTTTTAGCTTCATAAGGGCACATTGGTCTTTTAGGGACAAATAAGATGGTCGTTGACAGCGAAGGAAAGAAAAAGTTAAACACCAATGGAATAGTAGTATTATGAAAGAGAAAGTGCCAAATAAAACAAGGTTCACAACAAATTAAACAAGGTTTCGGTGTGTGAGAAAAATAAATTTGTCCTAAAATAAAACGCCTTGTTGATAAGACAGCACACGGTTTGACAATCAAAGTCATGTGAAGATGGTTTCTTTCCCGGAGAAATACAATCGGATGTACACATTTGACACATACACAACACTCACACAATCACCAATGAGTCATCCTTCCGCGTCACAAATGATACAAAATAGAGTATGAACGGCACACAGACTTGCAACAAGAGGATATCCTAATAATTCCATTATGCTCACTCTCCTGTGCCACAAATGAGTCATCCTTCCACCTCTTCGTCTAGTGCAGATTTTTCGGAAGGATATTGAGACTAGTAGCGAGCTAGGCTGCCTACCAACAAATTGTGCCAACTGCCAAGTGAATGGAATCCAACAACCACGGTGTCAAAATGATGGGAGATGTATGCTTGCAAACAGACATGACACTCTAAAAGGGAAAATGTGCTCGCTCGCTGATACTCTATCATCTACTAGGTGATATGAAAAGAAAGAAATGAAAGAATCTTCGATTACAACAGATCCTCAACCATTGGACTCTTTGCAAAGTTAAAAGAGGAGGACACATTGACAATGGCAAGCCCAAAGCTCCACCTTAAGATGGTCCTACATGTAGTATAGATTGCCCAAGGCGCGTAACTGGTTCTATTTTCGCTTAGGGAGTGTACTTTTTCTCTCTATACCAATAAAAAAATGAGTATGTTCTGTCCTTATTTGTTAAAAAACACAAACACATACACACACAATCATCAAATGCACGTGCATTTTTAGTGTACACGCCAAAATGGGTATAGTCTGTCTTTATTTGTTAAAAAAACACAAACATATACACACACAATCATCAAATGCACGTACATCTTTAGTGTACACGCCAAAATGGGTACAGGCTGTCCTTATTTGTTAAAAAAAACACAGACACCTACACACATAATCATCAAATGCACGTGCATCTTCAGTGTACACGCTTAAGGTTGAGTTCTTTTTTGGGTATTCCAAACTTCTTCTACTGTTTTCCATGCGCACGTCCCTTAACATGTTAAAAACGAAGTGTTTTTTAAATATTTTCTATAGGAAAGTTGCTTTAAAAATCATATTAACTTATTTTTAAAGCTTTTAGCTAATACTTAATTAACCATGTACTAATCCATCGCTCCGTTTTTCATATCGGAATGTGAGGGCAACCTAAAAGATATCCGGACTTTGGCTTTCTAGCTGTTGGATCTTTGGATCATTGGATGAGCTGATGCCCCATGCAAAAGCCAACTAACGGAATGTGCGTTGTTGATCAGGTGAGGTCGGTCGTTTAATCGCCGAAGAACACGAGCACGTACGAAGCGTGACGAGAGGATGGATCGAGAGCTAGTCGATCGGTGCGTGCATGCATGATTCTGGTATGAATCGAAGTTGAACGAATTACGGGAACGGCAGGTGTTCCGCTCGCTGCACACTGCACGCCCGCCCATGCGGCAGTGGCGGAGCTAGTATATATCAGGGGAGTGTTTAGCAACCCGGTCAAAAAAAAGTTTTAGCTATACTTTATCTATTTTCACTATATATGTACCCCTCAATACAAACTTAGGCACCCGCATCAGCTTAAACTCGATATAAAATAGAGTAAATTAAGCAGGTGGCACCACCCTCCATTTCGTTTTAGCTCCGCCCCTGCCCACGCCGGTAGTGTGTGTTGTTTCTCTCGCTGGATCGTCGCGCGCGCGCGGCGCGCGGGCGGTTCGGCGGTTAAATTGCTGTCACGCGTGGCGCGGCGGCGTGAGGCGTCCCGACGACGGTCCCGTCCCGTGGCCGAGCAAAATAACCGATACGGCCCACGCACCGCGCGACAGCCGAATCCCCCACGCACGCTAGTACGCTACTACCCGCCGATCGAGCCAGCCTACTCCGCCGCGCGACGAGGCCGTGCTTTTCGCGCGAGCCCACGTATAATAGAACCGATGGCGCCTCTGCCTAACGCGCATGCATCCTTCGCTTTGCCGGGTGGGCTGTGTCTGAGTGGTCTCTTTTCTTTAAGAAAATAACAAAACGTCCACTCTACACCCCTCATTTAATGGTTAAGTCTCAATCACATATCACCACAAAACCGGGTACAACACATAGGGGTGGAGCTAGATAGGGGAGGGGGGGTGTCCAGGAATCCGGTCAAAAAAAAAAAATTTTAGCTATAATTTATCTATTTTCACCATATGTGCATCTCTCAATTTAAACTTAGATACTTGTATCAGTCTAAATCTATTATATTATTAAAGGAATAGAAAAAGGAGCCTCCACGTTCGCTTTCATGGCCTAGAAATTCTCACATTAATCGAAGAAAAAGAAAAAACAGAGTCCATATAGAAAT
This sequence comes from Oryza sativa Japonica Group, assembly GCF_034140825.1. Classification (NCBI taxonomy): domain Eukaryota; kingdom Viridiplantae; phylum Streptophyta; class Magnoliopsida; order Poales; family Poaceae; genus Oryza; species Oryza sativa. Next base: position 6,839,512 of record NC_089040.1, on the reverse strand, counting down.
ACAATTTAGAAATAACTGAAATTCGAAATTAAAAATAAGGAATATTAGAAGAGGAGACTAGAATCCATATAGAAATACAATTTAGAAATAGTTGAAATTCGGAATTAAAAAATTAGGAATATTAGAAGAGGATACTAGAGTCCATATAGAAATACAATTAGGAAATAACTGAAATTCAGAATTAAAAATAAGGAATATATATTATGAATAAATTTGTTGGATTTTTTTAAACAACACTTTTATAGAAGTTTTCACACGAAATATACCGTTAGCAGTTTGAAAAACGTGCTAACGGAAAACGAAGAGAATCTAATCCTATAAGCTTAAACGAGCGCACCTGAAGCGATTCGAAGGTTTTCACGTTGCAGGCCATGATTCTCCGTGAAGCGGGCCGAGGTTGGGTGGTTTACACATACGAGGCCCAACGTTTCAAAGGCCACACGAAGGAAATATAACTTCTTCCTTTTTAAAAAACTAGCTAAAATACCCGTGCGTTGTAACGGGTGAAAAAAATTCTAATGATAATATACGTTTTTTATGCATAATCATGTCAATGACAATGTTTGTATTTTAATGAGCGGCTTGTTTTTTTTTTATAAACGGTGTTTTTTTTTCTTGCACGATTTTCTCGCATTTCTTTCTAACAGTTTTTTTTCTAGCATGTTTTTTTCCTTTTTTTTACTAATGACGAAAACCATATTTTTCTCCCCTTTTTTTTTTGCTTTTCTCACGTGTTTTTTGCCTATTTTTTCTGACAATTACTTTCTCGCATGGTTTTTTTTTTTTGCCTGTTTTTTCGGAATGTTATTTTTTTGCTTTTTTCCAATATATGAGAATATATGACGAAATAAAAGCCGTGTAGTAGATGGTAAAAAATCGATGTATCTTATCCGACTCAAGCGTCCATCAAATTAGCTTTTTTCTGACAATTTTTTTAGAGCGATTTTTTATATATATAGTGTTTTTTTCTTGCGTGGCTTTTTCAAACCATTTTATTTAGAAATGGCGCATTTTTTCTGACATCCTTTTCCTCGTATGTTTTTTTAAAAAGTTTTTGCCGGCAATGGAAATAATTTTTCTCACGCGTTTTTTTATTTTTTTTAAGAAGATGGAAAAACCTCTTCAGTGTGTTTTCTGTGCTTTTTTCTGACTTTTTTCTCACACGTTTTTTTGACCTTTTTATTTTCTCGTGCATTTTTTATTTTTAAATAGTTATATTAGATTAGAGATAGAGAAGAGATTTATACTGATTAGAAATTGGACTTTGTTTCGCCCTTTCCACTTTTTTTCTTGCGTGCATTTTTTATTTTATACGAACTAACTTTTTATTTTTTACGAACCATTTTTTTGCCACTTTCTTAGGGAATCGGACGAACTTTTTTAGATGTTTTTTTCGGATTTTTTTCGCCTATACAGGAATCAGACTTCTTTTCTATTTTTAAAGGAATCAGATCTAGTGTTTTTTTCACCACTTTTTTTTTTCCTTTTATAGGAATCGGATTTTTTTTCCCGTTTGCATCTACGTTTTTTTTCGCCACTTAGGGGAAATAGACTTTTATTGTTGTTGTTTTTTGTGTGGCTTTTCTTTTTTTTTATGCACCTTTTTGCCTTTGTTCTATCCCCTTTATTTATTGTTTTTTTAAAAAAAAGACCAAAAGCACCTTATTGCAAGATTATAGGGACTTAAACGTAAATATAAAAATTACAGGGACTCAAATGCAAATGTACAAACCAAAAAATTAAAATCATATTAAAATGGAATGCTCTCGACATGTAGGTTCCGTTTTTGCAAACAGATCTTCAATCTGGCACATTAATTTTTTTTCACCAAGATGTATGAAATATCACGGTATAAATTGAAACCGAGAGAAGTGGTGCCTAGTATGTCGGACTCAAACGTGAGGAGTGGGACTCGGATCAGAGTCGGACCTTTTTTTTTTCTGAGAGGGAACGAGGAGTCGGACTTTTTTTTATTTTTATTGATATTTTTTTTGACCGAGTCGGACTTTTTTTATCGCTATTTTGTTTTTTCTTTTCTTTTTTTCGCACGTTTTTGTTCGCCCGGTTTTTTTAATCGGACAATTTTGGTTTTTTTTCGCCCGCTTTTTTTCCCTTGTTCTGGATAGGACATATTTGGTTTTTCTTTTTTTTTCGCACTTTTTTTCACCCGGTTTTTTTATCGGATAAACTTGGTTTTTTTTCGCTCGATTTTTTACGAACGATGGAAGCACCTCTTTTTTTTTAAGTAGTAGAGAAAAAGGAAACCGACATAAAGACAACTATGCTCTCTGTGAAAATTCTTCAAGAATCACACTCTTATATTCATACAACTATATTTTTATTTGTGGACCCGTTTCACAAAACTACATTCAACGAGGATTCACCCAGGACCCGTAGCTAACAATTGGAGAACCTGGTACAAAATGCACAATTAATCGTGCCTTAAAATTTGATAGCCAAATTCTCATGGACCCTTTATCGTGATCGACACGTATGACTTGTATAACGGGAGAAGACGGACAGATGGTCTATCACGATGACTCGTAGAGCGTTATTACATCCATTTCTAGTCGATTTAGCTTCGGTATTAGGCCTGTTGTATTTTCCACTTTTAGTTATGGGCCTTAATCCTGATCTATTGGGCTTTAATATTCCGGTTACAACTAATTAAGTATACTTAATACTCCATATAATTAAGATTTTGGGCCCCTAAATTTTGAGGCCCTGAACAGTTGCACACCCCGCACATGCCGCTCTATGGCCCTGGATTCACCCCAAGCATCCTGGCAAGAAGAAAAAGATAATTCACCCAAGATTGTAACTTTTGAAACACTTGGCTGATTAAAAAAAAAGAAATTTGCTAACCTTTATTTGGTTGAAAAATCAGAGGCCCGATTTGCAGATTTTGAACCCACCGATCTGCTTCGATATTGGTGCACCGATATCTTCTCCTCCCACTTCGACTATAGCGGCGACGACCCCCCAACCAATTAGGTATCCGAGTTGGGACCAAGGTGGAGGGAGTGGGAAGATATGAAAATTTTACTTGGCTTAGAAGGATGGCCATGGGAGTTGGCAGCCTAGTAGTAGAAGGGTGGTAAGGCGATGGCACCATTGAAGCCGCAAAAGGTTGACAATGGATGGTGGGCAGGTGTTGCAGCAGGGGCAAAGTGGTGTGAATGGTTAGGAAGACGACGACAGTGAGGGTGCCTCGCCACCACCGGCTTGAAGAGGGTGTGAGGCGAGGAGGGAGACGGGGAAGTCCGCTGGGACTCACAAGCGTCGTTTGCACCTTCTAGGTTCTAGCAACCAACGAGGCTAGGTGGCGACAACAGAGGAGGTGTTGGGGAAGGTGTGCTCGCGTATGGTTCCTCAATCTCTTGCGAGGGAAGGTGTGCTCACGTATGGTTCCTCAATCTCTTGCGATTTTTTTTATTATTTTTTTTAGAGAAGGGTATTTTTTACCCGGCCTCTACATCCAACCGGATATATACGGCCATTGAAGTAGGGAACTTAGCCCCGCAAACAACCCAATCTGAAATTCGCTCCATATGAGATTTGAACTCAGGACCTTGGGGTACTACTCAGGTCACTGTAATCGATCTCTTGCGATGGCGGCAGTGAGACCGGGGAGGGAGGGTTTAGGGTTGGGTGAGCACTGAACGAATCTCAAAGCCAACGGTCTAGAATTCACAAGATATTTTAGGGTGTTCTCCATCAAATGTCAAATAAAAATCTAGCATTCTCAAACTACATCCTACAAGTGACTTCTTCTTAGGTTCCTATTACGAGTGCAGATTATGAAACTGATAATGACAGTTACATCTACTTTACTGTACCCCATCACACAACAAGACCTCGATGGAACAGAACAATCGATGCCAAACAAATGTCATGTCAGAAGACAATGTTGCAAGCCGGCCACAATGTGCTAACCCTATCCCCCTCCCCTGCCCATCCCTGCATCTTTCTTATCCCTCCCCGTGAGCCAGCCAGCCAGCCCTGCATCCCAATCCATACGCACACACATGACAAAACAACACAGAGAACCGCACACACACAGCTCTCGACCTCGATCCATCTCGATCGATGCCTCGATCGAGACAGAACAAAGGCACGGGAGAGGGAGAGATCAGAACCTTGATCTGTGTCTGTCTGCAATATTTTAGCCTAATAATGCATTCCCCCAACAGGAGCAGCACCGAGGCCAAGGCCATGCCATCCACTGCGTTTGCATGCATCGATCTCATCGACCCATTGTGGCCGGCGTTGTTGCAAAAGCGCCGGCCGGTCGCCGCCGTCGATCGACGGATCGACTGGAGCGTCGTGATCGTAATATATGAGCGTGACGTGTAATTTTTTGCGCGTTCGTGATCGGTCGGTCGATCGGTCTGGCCGGACAACTGCCGGGCTCGATCGATTGATCATCACCGGCGCGGATTGCGTAATCATAGGAAAACTACAAAACCTGACCAAACATGCAAGAAGAGGATCATGGTGTAGTAGGCACTGTAGCAGGTCAACCGACAACCGATCGATGCTGCCATTATCGATCGCAAACAGTGCCTGCCAGCATGCTGTTTTAAATATCTGTATGATGCATGCTACTTTTGATCAGGTGTTTGATTCTTTGCTTTTCTTTTCGATCTTATCAGAGAGGAGAGAAGGAAATATGTATGTATATAGGTCTTGTCATGTGTTTTGACTTTGGCTTTCGTTGTGTGCTACGTGTCTTTTATACATCCTGTTATTGACATGTAAGGCTACTGGAGAGGTTTTCTTTTTCCCCTTTTCTTTTTCTTTGTGTTCTTCAATAGGCATTGAGATTCGATAACTACCATATATATTTTTAAAATATAAATTTACACCAATATACTAACTCCATCTCAAAATATAATAACGTTTGGCTCGATATTACTTAACGTGGATTAATAATCAGTAAGTGTACTGCCTCCTCAAAAGTGGACAAGTACTAGCCCGATTTGTTCATGGGCTGCTAGCCCTGATTGAGGCTTAATTGGGCCTCAAAATTAAGGCTAGGAAAAGCCTAAAAAGGATTAACATATATCATGATCATAATGAACAACAAGGGTACAGTGTTGTTTTGGGGCTTCGGATACCAGACATTCAAACCCCGGGCTTGAGCCTTGCAAACTAGCATTCAGTGTAGTTCGGATTTTTACTTCGATAAACCAATATAGCCAATATAGGCCGAATTGTTACAGTAAGTTATAGTATTCCCACATAACTAAAGTAAAAAAATAATATGTTGTAGTGATATTGAGTACGTTTCCAATAATAAAAATCAATAATCACCAGCATTTGAACTCTAGATCATTTTTTAATTCATAAATTATGTGAAGAACATGTTAGACATCAAGCTATTGATTGGACATGAAAAAAGAGCATTTTGGCTACTAGTATCTTGTAGAATTGCAAATTAAACTGAATTAGCTGATCAAATTAACCATTTTTCAGCTCAGTAAATTTGGTTTGAGATGGTTAAAAACCAACATTTATATTTCTGTTATTAGCATTTTCATAATATAATTAACCAGTCAATCCAGCAAAAATTACATTGAGGTATCAGTACCTCACGGTACCAAATAGTTTACAATCGTTGGATCTAACTGGGCAGGATGTGCATTGCTAGATCCAACGATCAGAAATGATTTGGTACCGTGAGGTATCGATACCTCGAGATATTTTTTTTTGACCGGAGCAAATCTCTTTCCATGGAAATTGTGGAGGAAAACAAGCATGGTTCGTCTCATATTTCTCCTTATAAATTAAAATACTACACTTCTTCCGTGTATCATGCTAATATTTTTTTAGAAAAACTTTCTTGTATTTGCAAGTCATGAAGAAATTTTGTGAGCATGATATTCTATTCTTATAACTCCTTGGGGACGAGAATCAGTCGAACTAGGTGATTTCCCGTGCTTTACTGCGAAAATTATTAAATAACTTTATACACACACACACACACATTACCTATAATATAATTCATTGAATTCTACAAATCAACATCTAATTATCTTTCTTCACATTATTTTTAACACACACACACACACATTACCTATAATATAATTCATTGAATTCTACAAATCAACATCTAATTATCTTTCTTCACATTATTTTTAACACACACACACACATTACCTATAATATAATTCATTGAATTCTACAAATCAACATCTAATTATCTTTCTTCACATTATTTTTAACACACACACACACACACACACACACACATATATATTCATTGAATTCTACAAATCAACATCTAATTATCTTTCTTCACATTATTTTTAACATATAGATATATATATGTTAAAAATAATGTGAAGAAAGATAATTAGATGTTGATTTGCAGAATTCAATGAATTATAGGTAATGTTACATGCTTGCATAAGTTTTGTATGTAATTATTGCTAGTGGATGATGAGGTAGCACGTTTGTATGTTGAGTTTTAGAATTAGTGGGTTATAACTTTATAGTAAGATATGATTCTCCTATTTCCCGTCAAGGTGATCCTTGTAAACTATATTTTTAGAATCGTGCGTTTCAAAAGAAACTCTAAATTAGGGGCAGCCAGGCAGGGCGCAATTTGGAACACATGGAAAATGCAGAGAACAATTTCCCCCCTCCTCCACATTTCCTCCTCCCTGGCTCCAGCTGAACCGTCACAGTTCCATATCCCACTTTCCTAAAGGAAACAAAGACGTACATTCATTTTCCGCATTCTCCCATCGTTTTCTCTCCCCCTCTCCTAAAGCGGTGTGAACATATTCCTCTCATGCCATTGGCAATGGCAATGCCACTCGCTCGGCTCAATTCCCCTCGCCATGGCCCTCGATCGAAAGGGAGAGCAGCGACCACCTCCGTCGTTGACCCATCGACTGTCTCCGTCGCCGCCGTCGTCGTCGTCGTCGTCGTCCCACGACGCCGACGTCGCGCCCTCGCCACATCACAGCGACCTCCTCCTCCTCCTCGCGCCCGGTCAAACCCGGTCGCCCCGCGGCGGGGCACGCACGAACGCACTGCCGACGCCGTGGCGGGCGCGCGCGGGGGCGAGCGATGGCGAGGCCACAGGGGGAGTCCACTACTGCCTTTGCCACACGCGCGCGCGCGCTGGCTGTCTCGCGCGGCGCCTTGTTTGGCTCAAATTTTCTCGGAAAAGGAAAGAACAATGGGTTGCATCGATCGGCCGCGGTTGCAGCTAAGCTTTGCAGATCGCGCGCCACTAGCTAAGCTGAGACGACTGAGAGCTAGTAAGTGAGGTGGTAGTAGCAGCTTCGAGCTGATCTCGGCTTTGAGTTACTTCTCCTTTCTCCTACCTCCCACTTGCAAGTGTCTGCTGATCTGCCGCCTCCTTGTGCGGGAGGGAAAACGAAAGAACACAAAAATTAATCCTTTGGTCTCAACAAGTGGAGAGATCAGTAAATGCTTACTTCATGCCTAGCTAGCTAGCCCATCGAACCATATAACAAAAAGATTTAAATTTTACCATCTTACCTACTATTGGTCTCTATCATTATCTTCTATCCCTTAATTAGCTGACATTTTACAACTCTATTTTTTTTATTAATAAGGGGTATTTCGATCTTTTACACTCCCTACTAAGGGCATGTTTAGTTCCCAAATAAAATTCTTCGCGCAGTCACGTCGAATGTTTGGATACATGCATAGAGTATTAAATGTAGAAAAAAAATAATTGCACAGTTCACTAGGAAATTGCGAGACGAATCTTTTAAGCCTAATTGCGTCATGATTTGACAATGTGGTGCTACAGTAAACATTTGCTAATGACGGATTAATTAGGCTTAATAAATTCGTCTCGCAATTTCCTGGCGAAATCTGTAATTTGTTTTGTTATTAGACTACGCTTAATATTTCAAATATGTGTCCGTATATCTGATATGATATGCAAAGGAAATTTTTTTTGCCAACTAAACAGGCTCTAATTTATCAAGTCAAAGTTAGAAATTGAGTCTTCTAGGATGGAGGTAGTGCTCCTGTATATACTCCTTTCGTTTTGAAATGTAGGAGGTTGTTGACTTGGGCATAACTTACTTACACAAATTGGTGTAAATATAAAAGACATAAATCATGTTGAAATGCCACATTTAAAAGTTAATTGTGTCATACATTTAGAAACAAATGTAGTACCTTTCTCTTCTTAGTAATTTTTTTTCGAACCAACCACCGCACGATTGTGTCGATTTTATTGTATATAGCAGAAAAAAAATATAAGGTTATATAGTCCTGTGAGGCTACGATCAGGAGAAAAACACACCACTGCTATAACACATCCTTGGAGAAAAAAGAACTAGCTAAGTGAGCGAGAGAAGTAAAACCCTCAATTAGTGCAGCAATCTTCTTAGCAATTTTTTTGAACCAAATTTTTTTGTGGAAAGGTGAAAAAGAGTTCACTCTTGTCTTTTAGATCCAAGTCCAACAAACATTTCTACACACCGATGTAAGTTGACTCAGCTCACTACCTGCAGCCTGCCTGGACTAAAATAAAGCTGGCACCATGCAACTAGTCAACTAGATAGCAGGATTAAGGCACCAAGAGAGATTCTTTCAAGATAATGATGATATATTCTCCAGTTCGTCATTAACGAGCTAGCACCAGTACACAGCTTCGATCGTCTTCACCCTGTTTCTTAATTGGCCGGACACAAACGCAACTTCCTCCAACTTCCCCTGATCGTATGCATAATTGCACGAGCTCTCGCTGAACGCCAAAATACAGCGCCAAAAATTCCACAAAACCCAGCGGATGATAGCTCGAGATCAGGCACGAAAACAGTTCAGAAATCTCATGCGCTGGGATCAATTGTTCACGTCATGGTAGACCATTAGAACGCATATACGGATGCACGATGGATTTGAATCACATTTATTTCGTACCCCGTCCCGTATTAATTCTAAGCCATTCGTCAACGGAGATGCTTAGCCTGCAGAAAAATTATTTGCTTTTGGACCACACAGCCTACAGAGGAAAAAAAAAGCGTAAGCAGGGAGCACTACGACACTAGTAGTAGCTGTGAATGCACTTCCTTGCATGGAGAGAAAAAGGGTGCACGAACGAGAGCAATGTGACTGTAGAAAGGTGGTGTATTGGGGCGAAGGATAGTACATCCCATCTGGCATCCGCCACTCGACTTGTTGTTTTCGCCCTTGAAAGGAGGAGAGAAAAAAAAATTACTCCGTTCGTTCCATTTTAAGTACAGCCATGAGTGTCCATGTTTAATTTTAATCGTCCGTCTTATTTAAATTGTTTTTATAATTAGTATTTTTGTTGTTATGAGATGATAAAACATGAATATAGTACTTTTATTCGTGACTTATTTTTTAAATTTTTTCAAAAAAATTTAAATAAGATAGACGATCAAAATTAAGAGCAAAAAATCATGACTGCACTTAAAATAAGACTGAGGGAGTATAATTTAGCGGGCGAGAACGAAAGCGTAAGCGGAACGGGGTATACCACACTAGCTCGCGAGCATGCACGCACACGTCGCGTCGCGATTGGGTGGGCGTGTCATGTCTTGTCAAATACCGGAAAAAAATAAACATGCTCCACCACCGTCACCTGAAGCTTTGGCCTCACCCACCATCAGCAATCCAGCATGCTCTAATCAAGCTTAGCTAGGTTGATACGCATGCTTGCTAAGCTTACCTAGCTTAGCTGCGTGCGCCAATGGCCACGGCCAAGCACTGAGATGTACAGAGAAGGGCCACCTCTCTAAGCTACTCTACCACTAGCCGTAGCGATCAAGGGACGAATTATTGGCCATGAGATCCACTAATAATACGGGTCACGAAACAAAATTTCCCCGAATGTGACGGCGATTTCCTGTAGCACTATGAAAAAAGTTATCTCCTGATCTCTCTCTTCCAGTCCATCTGTCCCCAGGCTAAGCATATGCAACAGGGATTAGGGTCAACGTCGCGCATGCGCTTTAATCTCTTCGTCGATCCATCGGTTTTGCGAGAGATGACCATGTCGACATTGCTCATTAGCATGTACCTCGCACAATGTGGTTTCTTCACAGGAGATTTTGATATGCAATTCGAATCTCAGGCATAGTATTTGACTATTTGGGAGGCCTGAAATTACTGTCGTTTTAAGGCCACAAATTAATCCGCGGTAATTGCGTGTCCTAGAGATCAACTTTGGTGATACACATACATGATACATCGAGCTGGATATATAGTTAGCTGAATTAGCTAGAGTGGCAAGAACAAATTCGATGGCTGAGACAGCACGACCAGGTGCCCCTGCACAAGAGCCTAGCTAATTAGCTAGCTATCTACTGCCAGTTTACTACTACTACTACTACTACTACTACTACTACTACTGCTGTTGTTACATTGTAATTGTGCAATTTGATGCAGACAAAAGTTAGCTATATGGTGATTATATTGGATGTCAGGATCAGTGCATCTGTAGATAACACTGATAAGCCTGCTTCGCTAGCTACAACTGTCATGTTATTTGGGTGGTAATTGATGCATGGCTTGTGTGCTTTCAAGATCGGTTGGATTGGATCCTTGAATTGATACATGGTCTAGCTTTGATCTCTGTGTTGGAAGATAATCTTGTTGATGACACTCTGACACTTGTAAAGAGATTGGAAGGGCCTGATGAGCAACAGTGCAAGGTGTAAAGATGAGGAGAGCCTCATAGAGTTTTCCTTCCATCGTCCAATTCATCTTGGACTTTATAAAACCAGGAATGCCACGCAATCTTCAGTTCAGAGAAAATAATTTGACACAAAAAGCAAGTTTTTACATGAGAGGAGCCATCGATCAGGCACATGTATTGTGCCCAATGCATGCAGAAACCAACAGAACCTAACCTGAACTGAAAATTTGTAGAGATTTCATACTGGTTCAGGTTTGTCTAACAACATTCAACCCACTTTCTATCAACTCAGATTAGAGCCACACAGGTTATTTTCCACGAGTCCACTATAACTGACAATACCAATCTGAAATTCTCTACTCATCTACTGAAGATGTCATGTCCCAACAATGCATTTGGTTTTGCTGGTGATACGGGAGACCATCGATTAAGCACTGGATTAATATTCGCATATCTAATCATCATACTTTTTTTTGGAAAAAAAAACAAACAGGGAGAGGGGAACTCCCAGCATAATCATATATTGATGATCAGGAAATAAGACATAATTATCAGTAGGACCATATATTTGACCATTTGTTCCCCTTGAAAAATGCAGTGCTTCAGAGGATGTAATGGCTAGTACAATGGCTTGATGTGCGAGAGGTCTTTAATGTGTCCCAGTCTGAGGCTTTGAGCCTCAGCAACCAGTTTTCGACAGCCTGATCTGTCCACAATTAATCGTACTTGTAATCTGTAACATCCTCTTCAGTCTTAAAAAAATTTGGTCGGTCTAACCCTTCGATCGGCCCGGCTAAAAGAAATGCAGTGCTTTGAGTACATATAACTACAAATTGAAAGGTTAATGATCCCCACTTGTGTCTCATAAGTTTGTGTTAATTGCATGAAATCTGAACAGTTAGCTAGTTCAACAAAGTCTAGCTGAATCTCTACAATCGTTGACCATTAATATTCCAATAGGCCGGTCCAATACCAATAAAATAAATTCTAGGTCAAACATGGTCCTGTGAAGCTGTTTATACTAACTGTAACCTTTGGACTGTGACATTGTATAAGAATATTATAGTACCACTAAACTTATTCAATAATCAGGGTTCAGTTGCTATTTTTGATTATTACACCTCCTAACCTTAATCACTTTATACAGGAGTTTTATGATGTATGCAAAAGTAAATTTCACAAAACTACAAGTGCATTGATCAATTTATTACAAAACTACAGATTTAACATTATATTTTCAAAAAACTACAGAATTTATCACATCAGAAAACTACAAATTTAACATCAGTTTTATCACAAAACAACAACTTTTATAACCTCAATAGTGCTATGGATATGAACTCTAAAATATCTAGTTCTTTGCTAACTTCATTATTTAATCTATAGTTTACGTTAAATATCTATATTTTTGTTATACATAATTTTAAATCTGTAGTTTTACAATAGTTTAATTAAAATATCTGTTGTTTTGTACTCTATATGCAATCTTTGAAATGGACGGGACCTGAAAAGAGGAGACGGATCCTAAGTCCCTGTCAGGATTCCATTTCAAGTAATTAATGGTAAACTAACGAACAGTAGTGTCAAATCTGAAAACTTTGATTTGTTCGAGTATATGACATGATTCTGAAACAAGCATATATAACAGCAAGAAACAAAATTAGCTAATCATCAAAATAAAAAAGGCAGCTACTAGCTGCTTCTACCTATAACCACCCCAACATATGCGATGCGTCACTCATAGTCATCAGTCCTTTTATGTCAATAATGGAAGGGAAGAAAAGAAGGATGTCACCTCTTTTGCGAATGCTTTCATGGTCTTAGGAGGAGGAACTGTCATTTCCCTTTCATTGGGAAAAAGTCAAAAATAAACAATATATGCTTGATTAAAACATGTGATTTCCCAAAGAGAAAGAGGTGAGTGCGTTTCGTATGTTGCGCCGGACCTTCCACGCATGCTTTGCTTCCGGCCAAAGGGAAAAAAAATAAATAAAAACTTTCACCCTGTCCCTCCAACTCCCACAAGCAAAATGTTTTTTGTTTTAGAATTCTTTACCCTTGTTCTGCAACTAGTATTTGCACGACCACTTTACATGTCTGAACTCATCGGCATGCTCTCACAAACCACTTCTAGTGGGGAGCAAGAAAATTGCCTCAAAAAGTTGGGTGTGCCAAACGAAATGACCAGATAGCTGAATAATTTTGCGATAATTATTTAAACGTATAAATAATGAACTAGCTATTATATAAATTAAAAATATTTGGAATAATTTCATAAGAAATTCAAATGCAGATATTTGTTTTAAGAAAAAAATGTATTGTTTAGAAATTCGAGAAGCGTGTGCATTCCTCAAAATCATTGGTTAAGAAGAGAGAACAGGGTAAGCAACTTGACCAGATCTACCATCTAGAGACCACAGTTGTAAACCATATTTGTTTTTAGAAACACCTCCCTGACTTATATTTCCTCGTTTTTCACATGCACGCTTCGTAAAATGTAAAACGACATGTATTTTTTTAAAAAATAAAATTTCTAAAAAAAGTAGTTTCAAAAATCAAATTAATCCATTATTTCAAAATTTATGTTAGCTAATGCTAAGGGAGGGATCGTTTCGTTTAATGTACAGGAAGTAGAGTTCCCAACCTCCACTCCGTGCACGTAAAACAAAATAATCCATTAACACATAATTAATTAAGCATCAACTAATTTTTTTAAAAAAGATTAATATCATTTTTTGAAAAAACAACTTTTCTATTTTTTTAAAAAAATATAATGTTTAGCAATTTTGAAAACGTATGTGCGGAAGCAAAGGGAGTATAAGTTGAAAAAGGTGAGTGCATGCATGCGGAACTCAGCCTAAAATCTACCATCTGTCACTCAAAAGCAACGTCTCAACATGTTAACAAGGGATCCAACATTGATCCATCCTGCGTTCAGACAACAAAAGTCTCTAGCTAGCTAGCTAAAGCTATAGCGATTGGCAATTTATTACCGGAGTTAATTCTTCCCTTGACCAGAGCCAGAGGGCTTCTTCTTCCCTCAGCAAGAAGCCACTGTCCGTCAGCTGGTAGGCCGGCCGACACCGGTATCAGGCAGGCTTAATGACTATGATGATCTCCAAACAATCCCATTCACTACAGTAGTGTAGCAGCACAGTAGCAGCAGCAACAGCAGCACATTGCTGATCTCTCTCTCTCTCTCGATGGAGGACACCACAATTAAGCCAAGAGCAATTAAGCCAAGAGGCAGCTTAGGTGCTTACTGCTTAATACTCCTACTTGCTTAATGCCCTCATCTAGCTGCTTGCAATTGCCCACCGGCCAGCTACTAGCTACCAAGTACTACCAAGTGGATTTGGCATCATTGTAACATTGCAGCACACTGCACTAGAGTGCATATGCATGCATGAAACACTGCACAATGCCTCCTCCTCCTAGCTGTCACTGCAATAGCCAATCTCATGCAGGGTATCAGAGTGTACTGGTGCTGATGCAGGAGGAGTAGATCCAAAAATTCTTGAGCTGACTCAACAGATCAGCGGTCCATACGGCAGGGCACGCCATTGAAGATGGCATTCAAGCTAGTACTCCCAGTAGTATTCAACTCTTGACTTTCACACAGATCAGTGAGCAGCGTCGTCGTCTCAGCTGCTGAAGCTGACAGATGAGGAGTTGAAGACTTTGATCTTTACTCAAAACTCTGAAGACACGCTCTGTGTTGCTGTATTTATTGTCGTCTAAATCTCTGAACCTCTCTCTCTATCTTCTTCTTTGATTAGTATTAATTTCTCTCGCTGCATGCCATAAAACTCGCTTGTACCTGCAGCTGTTACGGAACGAGAGGAGAGGAAAAAAATGGCGATGCTAAGCTAGCCCAAGATCGAAGCCAAAGCTTGGAAGCTGGTGAAGTTAACTGAACGAGAGGTTTTCGCACATGCAGCGTTTGTCAAAGGTGACACCACCGTGTTTAACTACGCCTGAATGCGACAATCTTGGGAGCAAAATTTTGGCCTGCAGATTAGCTCGACGTGGAGTGGCTAGAGCAAAGCCGTACTAATGCTTTACTTACTCGCGTAATCTCGCAGATCATGACAAGTCTGATTAATCTTGATTGATCCTGCAACCACGCACGCGAGCGGGCGATCCATCGATCGGTCCCTTTTCTGAACCTGAATATGGACGATCGGAAACAAGATTTTCTTAACCTGAATATTGACGATCAGAAACAAGAAACGCTGCATCCTTTCAAGCCACATCTGAAAGACAGATTGATTGCTTCGATTTAATTTACTGCGATGCTATTACATCTCAACAGATTGATTAATTGCTCTGCTCGATTGATCGAGATCGTTGAATCTGAACATTATTCAGAGTCCTTGCCGTTGATTTTTTCTGCTGCAGTCGGTGGCGTCAGACAAGGGGCATGTACTGCTGCGCAGTGCTAGGTAATTCCGTGCGAGTGCATGTAGACGTCGTCGCCGCCATCGTATGTACGGTCGTCCTACACAACTTGTTTAGATGTTGCAGCATAGTCCTGTACCTGTAAAAATACCCAGAACAAAAAATCTCTCTTTTTGGAGGTTGCCATCCAAAAAGATCGAGAAAAATTTCCCCCAGCCTAGATGGCTAGCTAGAAATGCAACTTGCTGGTCCTCCTCCACCTCGTCCTCCTCCTCGTTGTTGTCCTCGCCATTTTACCAGCGTATCACGGGACAATGACGTCCGCCACGCTTTCTCGCGCAGGCCAATGGAGCTGCTAGCTATGGACTTACAATGGCTTTTATTTCTGTTATCTCTCTTCAGACTCGGTAACAGTAGAATTTGTCATATTTCATATTAGTTTATTTCAGACTTTCAGTATGAAAAAAGTACAATGGCTTGCCTTTCTTTTGTCTCTGTCGCTAGGACAGAGCTCCTATACACGTCCAAGATTGTTCCTTTCAAAAAAAAATTTCAGCTTTGTACTTGAACAAATCTGACAAAGTGACAAAGTGCACGCGGATATATATCCATGTTTAATTTCAACATTGACCAATGCCCGTGCCGACACGGTACAATTGTACAAAGAGCTTGTTCTAGTTTAGTAGGACAGGTACAGATCAAGAGATTAATTAATTTCTGGGTTCTTTTGTGCAGAAAGTTTGTATATTTTTCTATCATAAGGGCTTTGGATATATCGATCAAGAGCATGAGCATCTGCTTGGAAGTTCTTATGTGTGACAAGATGCTCTCGTCTGGTCCGATTCCAACTTGCTACTGATTACTGGTACTCACATAGTCGTACATGCCAAGAAGACGAGATAGAGCATAATTGAAAAGTATAATCAAAATGATGGTAGTATTAATTAATTAGCCAATAAGCAAACCCCTGTGTCCTGGATCCAATCGCCGTCCAACAACAGGGTCAGCTGGGATTACAATAAGCTGGGTAATCATCGAACGTGTACGGAACGAAGAATCTATTGCGTCAGATGATGCCCCTGCCGTTGGATCGACGAACAACGGTCAGGAACGACCACAGGGTTAAGCGGAATAGGTAGAGATCGATGAAGGTGTCAATTTTTTTAAAAATTTCCGATGTAAGTACTTTGACAGCCGTACAAATGTACAAAGCAAGGAGTGAGTAGGAAAGCATTAATCCTCTGTTGCAGTACAAGTGACAACTTATCTTCAGAAATAATATAATGGTTATATTCCAGCCTCTGTCGTTTATAATTAAGGTGTTAGGACAACAAACCCTAAAAACCTGTTTGTTAATATGATCAATTATAAACGGATTTTCTAATTAACCTACATTCAGTTGAAAACTAAAGTCAAAATCTTGTAGATTCCTAGCCTTTTAATATTCTTCACGATCTCAATATACTTCAATAACGGTGGCGACAACTCATACTAGCTAATTAGGATTCGGGGTGGAGGGAGAGCTAGAAAAGGGGTAGTTCCCCAGTTTAGAGAAAGGTAGCATAGGCTTGGCAGTGAGCAGTAATGAGAAGACTAAGGTGGCATGGTGGCACCGGCGTAACCAAAGCTGCAGGGATGAAAGACGGTGGTAGGCAATGGAGGTAGCAGAAGCATAAGAAAGCGGCAGTTAGGTGCTTTGTGGTAGTGGTGACGGATCCAACGGCAGGAGCCATCAAAAACATATGTGAAAAACGGTGCGAGGCACCAACTATATGAAGAAGATGAGTGAGGAAGGTTGGAAGAAATGGAGGGAGAAAGGCGATGGTGTTGGGGGCTAACCAGAAGACATTGTCAGCATAGCCTCCGGCGATAGGGAGGCGGACGAGTAGTGGCACATGGTGCGGGAGAGAGCGGTGGACCAAAAAGATGGCAGCGACAACGGAAGTTGCGTGGTTCCGAGGAAGATGAGCACGTGAAGCCAATGGAGGTGGACTAGTGAAGATCAGCAAATCGTCAAATTTGATAGAGGAATTCTTTTTGCAAATCCAATGGGTATATAGGTAGTCCCAATTATAAATGTGTGTTGCTTTCTTTGAAGAAATATCTCTTTGGACATAAGACACACATACTATCTTGATAACGAGCTTTCTCGAGCCGAGGCTAGACATATGAGTGTGCTCTTTCGAACCCACGCTATCGACAACTTACAGAAACATACCAACACTATTAGGATGGGTTCTTTTCAGATTATTGAAACGGATTAGTTGCTCCATCCTTTAAAAGATACATTTTCTCAAAAACTTTTTTATACTGTATAACTTAGATAACTTGCTTTGAGTTATTTATCTATTAAGTTTATTCAGTAAAATGTTTAACTCATTCCTGTAATCAAGTAGAAAATCAGCTCATTAATCTTTTCCAAACTGAGCCCAAAACAAGCAAACCAAACAAGTTCAATTACCATCATACTCACAAAATCCAGGGTAAAGAAAGCGTCAACTCTCCAACACTTCTATGTTGTCGTGTGTAGACGATTATTCGGGTTGGGTAAAGTAGTACTCTACATAGTACATACACCCCTCGTACTGTACAGGCCGTCCTACATAATAATTAAGGAAAATTGGAGCCATGCCATTATAATTTTGTAAAGTTTAAGATATGCCATCCTAACTCACATGTTATTGATTTATGTGGGTCCTACATGTCATTGAGATACCGATGGCATATCTCAAACTTTACAAAATTATAATGGCATGGTTCCAAATTAGCCTAATTATTACTACCTCCCACACGTACTCCTACACCACTACGACTACTCCAGTTAAATTTAACAGCAGCTCCATTTATATCTCGCTGAACGAAACCACTGTAGCCCGTGCCCGGCCGGTCGTCTACCGATGAAAACCACTTGTTCAGATCCACCCTCGCGGTCGTCACGGTAAAAGTACAAATTTTCCCGGCCCTCCGCATGTAACCTCCGTACGTGTACGTGTGTGCGCGGCTCCTCGATCGCCTGATCCCCAACTCGGTCGCCACAAACAGCGCCCGGCCCCGCGCGCCCGCGGCCACAAACGCAAAGGCCCCAACCCAACCGCGCGCGCGAGGCGGGCATGGCAGCTATGCGCAGTGGAGCGTGGGGGCCAGCCTCGCGCGCGCGCGGACTGGCTACACCACTGCACACACATACACTGGGTGGCGCCTACCACCTGTCGCGTGTCGTCTCCCTCCGCGCGCGCGCACTGCACGGGTCGTCGCGGGGGCGCGGCTATAAATACGCCTCCTCCCCCGCTGCGGAGAGGAGACCAGGGCAAGCAGCAGTAGCAAAGCAGAAGCAGAGGCAGAGGCAGCACAGCTTGATCGTTCTTCCATCGATCGATCGGCAGCTAGCGCTCACAGTACTCTCGATCGCTCGCTCGCGCTGGTCCGTTGATTCGTTGTCCTAGATAGATAGCTAAAGGGGGGCCATGGCATCGACGACAGCGCCGTCGAGGACCAACTCTCGGGTGAACTACTCGAACGAGATCCATGACCTCTCCACCGTGCAGAGCGTCTCCGCCGTCCCCAGCGTCTACTACCCCGAGAAATCCTTCGCCGACATCTTCCCTCCTAACCTCCTCAAGAAGGTATATATATATAATCAAGCAATAATCCTAGCTAGTTAGCAACGATCGATCGATGATCATCAATCAGGATCGAGCTAGCTAGCTAGCAAATCAAGAACAACAACAAGAAGAAGGAGAAGATAAAGTATATATATGGTGTACGATGATGTGTGCGGCAGGTGATATCGGAGGTGGTGGCGACGTTCCTGCTTGTGTTCGTGACGTGCGGGGCGGCGTCCATCTACGGCGAGGACATGAAGCGCATCTCGCAGCTGGGGCAGTCGGTGGTCGGTGGCCTCATCGTCACCGTCATGATCTACGCCACCGGCCACATCTCCGGCGCCCACATGAACCCGGCCGTCACCCTCTCCTTCGCCTTCTTCCGGCATTTCCCCTGGATTCAGGTAACTTAATTCATGCACATGCATGAACACATCGATCACTCATGCCTGCTGGCTATCTATCTCCTTTACTTTATTTCCATTTTCCATATCTCCTCTCCCTTTCTTTCTTGCTTTCTTTCTTCCTTTTTCATGGGTTGTTTCGGATGAAAAAGAAAACTCTATTTCCTCAAAAAAAAAAAGAAAAGAAAAAAGGAGTTTCCATTAATTGGTTGAGTTCTACTAACTAGTACTGTTAGTTAGTACTCAGCTCCTTAATTTACTCCTTGTGTTTGGACATCGATGCAACCTCATATATTAACCAGCTACTTTTCATCTCCAAATATATACTAGTACCAAAATTCTTTTTCAAAAATCACTGTACAAAAATATATTTTCCATTATCTTTCGAAAAAAAAAACTTCCCGTGAATAGGAGTTGTCAGCATGTACTCCTGGACGTGCACAGGAATTAGTCACGGCTTAATTAAGCAAAACTTTGGAGCCTACCTGGCATCTACCACTCCTTGAAAAATAAATCGCATCCACTGTACACATGGACGATGCATAACCTTCTGACAACTGAACATATTCGAAGCAGCCAGCCAAATAGTTCATCCTATTCATCAAGTAGCTAGGACACACAAGTTGATAAAAGAGTATATAGGACTGGCTCATAATAATGCCATAAAATATACTTTCCTTTTTTTTTTGCGAACTATAAAATATGTTTTCTGCCTCAGCATATTTGTCCTTACCTAGTCTGGCATGAGGCCAGTAGCATGCATGAGGAATTAGCAAGCTGACAAAAAATAATTGGCATTACTGGCAACATGCTGGGCTAATCACAACATGTGAACAAGCCCATCATTCATCAGATCGAACCAAGGCTCTAGGTAATTAAAAAAGGACAAAATTAGAACAAAAAAAAAGGAGAATAAGACAATCAGTAGTAGTAGTACTTTTTAGATGAGAAGGATAAGGCAACTTGATGCATGATCCTCTCCCATGATTAATTAGCTCATAATTAATTCGGCTTACCATGAAAGCCTCAATGAGTTGCCACTAACCCCAACCACCACCACGTACCAGCCTAAGCTAAGGAGAGGGGGTTTGACATTCGCATGGTTCCCTTGTTAACCATGTGATTTTTGATCATTGATATCCTTAATATATTTATATGCATACATACGGCCTTGCTCCCTAGCAACCATATTCCCAATTATTGCGAAGCCGTTCTTGCTTGTAGGTCACAAATACAACATCTCACGTACGTACTTGAGCTAACCAAACCATCGGCCGTGCCAACAATGGCATTAAAGTGGAATAGTTCTGGAATCAGCCATGATGATAGAACCCAAATTTCAAAAAAAGTATAACTTCCAGCCTCTGCAAAACCACGACCATAGATAATAATGCCTATATATGCTTAGAAAGTTGCCGGGCTTTAGCTATGAAAGGCACGTGTGCACGCTTCTGAATCACGTACGTGCCCTCAATCTGCCGTGAAACCACGCCGGCCGCCCTTTCGGCGAGAAGAAATTATTCGATCCGATGCGATGCGATAGATGCTGTGCTCGCTCTTGCGTGCCAGTCTCTCGCCACACGCGAGCATGGCTAGCTAAGGATCTATAGCTAATTAAGCTACTTGCAGCATGTCGATCAATCTGACCCAACTTGCCCATACAGTTAGCCAGCCAGCCATATTGCATACTTGCATGTCTGAATCCTGATCGATCTGAGTGATGCCCAGAGATAGATAGATAGATAGATAGATACGATTATTCATTCTCTGCAGCGATAGATTTAGATCAAGAGGGGGAGTTCAAGAAGACTCCAAAGATTCGTACGCTCTTTTAATTTTTTTTCTCCCTTTTCTTCCCATGTCTCGATCGGCCGTATAATCGATCGGTCGCGAGGAGCGGCGTGCATTGCGTTCGCGGTCACATCACGATCGTGGAGCTAGCAATATATATAGCTTTGGTTGTGTGGCGTTTTCGATCGGATCCTCTAAGCAAAGCATAATATTATTGAGCGTAGTACACTACGGCCGTCGGCCGTGTGGCTTATACGTATTCGCGGCTGTGTGACTGTGGTGTGGTGGTGTGTGGTTTGCAGGTGCCGTTCTACTGGGCGGCGCAGTTCACGGGGGCGATGTGCGCGGCGTTCGTGCTGCGGGCGGTGCTGTACCCGATCGAGGTGTTGGGGACGACGACGCCGACGGGGCCGCACTGGCACGCCCTCGTCATCGAGATCGTCGTCACCTTCAACATGATGTTCGTCACCTGCGCCGTTGCCACCGACTCCAGAGCGGTAAATATAATAATACATTTACTCACAAGATTAATTAATTGGCTTCTTAAATCTGCTGTAAATAATTAATTACAAAAAAATTAATTGAGATTTGGTTTAATTTTGGTTGCAGGTGGGTGAGTTGGCGGGGTTAGCAGTCGGTTCCGCGGTTTGCATTACGTCGATCTTCGCAGGGTAATTAATGAATCGATTACTAATGACCACCCCTAAACTTGGGAAGAATTAACTAGCACCGGATTAGTTATTTAATTAACCGTAATCAAAATATTTTAGTAACCACTAGTACGCTGCATGTAGTGGGTAATAGCTAACCATCGTGGCTTTTCAACAAACCTCTGGAAAATCTAGCTTAGCTGACGACATTCTTTGGTAGAATCTTCGTTGTTCAGCCCACATAATTATTTTTTTTTCTACAGAGAATTTAAAGCGCCATATTTATAACAAGGTGTCACACACAGACTGACGTAGAGCAGAGCCGGACTCAGATGACTTATATTAGTATACACAGTACTTAGATAGTTAGGTTCAAGGCACATGCACCAAGCTAGCTATGTCTCTCACATCGATCAGCCATTAAGCTACTGTTTAATTATGTACTTCACAAAACGACGTTGCTAACATGGACTCCTGATTAGCCTGTACAAACCATTCTTTGGACCTCCTAACACTCACACACATTATTCCTGACCGTATCACTACAAGGACACAACTTGCATGTACTGACTGAAACTAAAAAAACTTCTAAAAAATATATAAAATAAGAAAAGGGGTAATTAACCATAGTATAAAGTAGAGACGAGTAGTGAAAAAGATCAGTATGTGTTGATTAATGGGGATGTATAGCTGATTAAGACGCGGCGAAATACGACGCGAGTGGAAATTGCAGGCCGGTGTCAGGAGGATCGATGAACCCGGCGAGGACGCTGGCGCCGGCGGTGGCCAGCAACGTCTACACCGGCCTCTGGATCTACTTCCTCGGCCCCGTCGTCGGCACCCTCTCCGGCGCATGGGTCTACACCTACATCCGCTTCGAGGAGGCCCCCGCCGCCGCCGGCGGCGCCGCCCCCCAGAAGCTCTCCTCCTTCAAGCTCCGCCGCTTGCAGAGCCAGTCCATGGCCGCCGACGAGTTCGACAACGTCTAATCGCCCTGACGCCATGGACCCACACCGTACTGCTATACTGTATACGTATATACATATGTATGTATGTACTGCACGCGTACGTACGTACGCACGTGCACGAGCGCGGGAAGCCATTGTTTGTACGATCGACGACTCTACCAAGTCGAAATGTAATGTGTACGGTGTCTGTGTACGTGTGGTGGTGCTGTGTGTACGTGGGCCCGCTCTGCTTGAAGAAGAAGAGAGAGCTTGAGCTAGCTATACGTGTATACATGTACCGTGTACTATACGTACGTGCGTATTTGTCTTTTTTTTTTCCTCTCTTCCCTGCGCCTACGTGCGTATGTACGTACGCTTTCTCTCGCTGGTATAATCAGCTGGCGATCGATAGCGGCAAAAATATGTTATGTGTTCGTGTCAGTCTCTTTGGCTTTGTATTAAAAATCAATCTGAGTTAATGAAGGAGCTGAGCTTTGCTTGTCATTGATTTGGGGTGAAATTTTTGTGCGGTATTAGTTGAGAATTTGTGGGCTCCATTGAAGATTTACCTTTTGGTTTTATAACACTTACCAATATAGCACTATGTCCCTAGCCTCTCACTATTTATTTTTATGGATGCATATGAACAGCTTTTGTAAATAGAGATATTACTAATTACTTTTTGTCTGCTTATTGTTACCTGAAGATCAATCATAGTGGGTGCTTTGATCGATCATTTGGTGATGATAGCACCATCATCAATTAAAAGCATGGGTTTAAACATATGTTACTGACAGTTTAATTAATTAATTAAGTCTTGTTGACTATAACTTAAAGGAGTGAAATAATTTAAAATGACGACTCTGAGATGGGAATTCAACTACTGCAAGTAACCCTGCTGGTTTGCTGCTCTTGTTTTCATCGATGCTTGCAACACACACACAATCATGCACACATGTCGTTAATTCGTAGGAAGCTGAGAGATTTGGTTGTTAGAAAAAGGTGGATGAAGGAGACCAGCAGCAAAGTTGCTTTGCCTAGGCAACGTGAAAGCACCTGCAGAGTGGTCAAAATTCTTTCCACTTGACACAGTAACATTCCAAAACAGAAAAAAAAAAGAGAAAAGGTTAAGAAGCTTCCTCCCACTATATGAAAAAAAGAAAAGAACAACAGTGTCCACTGAAGTAAATTACAAATAGTCAAATACTGTACCTTCAATAATACATGTGGGACAGAAGCACTACAAGAAAAGAATTAAGAGCAGGCAAGTGATTGTTATTTTCATGTTCGTGATTTATATGTTCTTCCACTATACCTCTTGTCATCCATGACTCCTGCTACTTGATGTACAGGGAGAAAGTTATATCCTTTTCCTTGACTTTTTGACTTGGTTAAAATTTTGTCTCTCTTCTCCAAAATCACATCGTTTGTTATTTATCCGCCAATAACTCTATAAACTGGATAAGAGTTTGTCTCTTCGCTTGATGACTATTTTGACTTAAAAAAATAAATATTAGGGAAGGACCTAATATCAAATAAACTAGCATGGTGACCCGCACAGATAGCGCAGCTAATATCACTATATTTTTTCTCAAATAATAGCTTAAATATTTTTCACATTTATACTTAAATATATTAAAATGGCAACAAAATTTTAAATCTATTATATTATTAAAGGAATAGAAAAAGGAGCCTCCATATTCGCTCTCATGGCCTAGAAATTCCCACATTGATCGGAGAAAAAGAAAAAAACAGAGTCCATATAGGAATACAATTTAGAAATAGCTGAAATTCGGAATTAAAAAACAAGAAATATTAGAAGAGAGGACTAGAGTCCATATAGAAATACAATTTAGAAATAGTTGAAATTCGGAATTTAAAAATAAGGAATATTAGAAGAGGAGACTAGAGTCCATATAGAAATACAATTAGGAAATAACTGAAATTCGGAATTAAAAATAAGGAATATTAGAAGTAGAGTATAGAGTACACATAGTACATATAGAGTATAAGTAAATTTTATTTCGGGCTACTATATTATATATGTTCACCAAAGTTGCACAATAGATCATGCCAGACTCGCCAAGAAGAATTATATATGTCCTGACGTAATGATTTATTATTTTTAACTAGAAAAAGGAATCTATTAACTTATTAAAGGAATAGAAAAAGGAACCTCCACGTTCGCTCTCACGGCCTAGAAATTCGCACATTAATCGGAGAAAAAGAAAAACAGAGTACATGTAGAAATACAATTTAGAAATAGTTGAAATTCGGAATTAAAAAAATAAGGAATATTAGAATAGGAGACTAGAGTCCATACAGAAATACAATTGAGAAACAATAGAAATTCGGAATTAAAAATAAGGAATATTAGAAGTAGAGTATAGAGTCCATATAGAAATACAATTAATAAATAATAGAAATTCGGAATTAAAAATAAGGAATATTAGAAGTAGGGTATAGTGTCCATGTAGTAATACAATTAAGAAATAATAGAAATTCGGAATTAAAAATAAGAAATATTAGAAGTAGGGTATAGAGTCCATGTAGAAATACAATTAAGAAATAATAGAAATTCGAAATTAAAAATAAGGAATATTAGAAGTAGAGTATAGAGTCTATATAGGAATTTAAAACTAACTAAAATTAGTAATAAATATAATAAAATTAAAAGTAGAGTTTAGAGTTTGTATAAAAATACAATTTACAAATAACTAAAATTCAAAATTTAAAAAAACATGGGAAGAAGAATCTAAAGTCAATACATAATACATGAATACAATTTAGAAGTTACTGAAATTTAAAATTAAAATTAAAGAATATTGAAAGATTAGTTTAGAGTCTACATAGAAATACAATTAGAAATAATAAAAATTCAGAAATAAACATAAATAATATTGGAAGAAGAGCATAGAGTCTATATAGAAATATAATTTACAGAAAATTAGGAATTAAAAAAAAGAAATATTAAAAGACGAGTCTAGAGTCCATATAGGAATATATATAATTTACAGATAAATAAAATTTGATATTAAAAATAATTAATAACTAACACGTATATAAAATACAATATGAATATGACACATTAGTAGTTTTGTAAAGTTATTGCAAAATTTAAAATTATGTTTAAATATAAAGTTTTAATATATTTGAATAATATAATGAGAAAACATATATGCTATTATATGAGAGAAAATATAACAATGCTAGCCGCGCAATCTGCGCGGGCCACCATGCTAGTTATGTAGTAACTCGATCAAACTAACCCATGCGTGACATTCATATTGAACTATATATATATATATATATATATATATAAAATATTTATTATGTATTTTTTAATTTTAAATTTTAGTTACTTTTAAATTGAAATTCTATATGGACTCTAGACTTCTCTTTCAATATTCCTTATTTTTTTAATTTCTATTTTCCATTATTTATAATTTTTATTCCTATGTGGACTCTAGACTCCTCTTCCAATAATCCTTTTTCTTAATTCCGAATTTTGTTATTTGTGAATTGTATTTATATATGAACTCTAAATCTTCTTTTAATATTCCTTATTTTTTAAAAAAATTCTAATTTTCATAATTTGTAAATTGTATTACTATATGAACTCTATATATTTTCTCAATATTCCTTTTTTTTATTCAGAATTTTAGTTATGTACAAATTGTATTGCTATATGGACTCTAGACTTTTTTTTTCCTAATATTTCTTTTTTTAAAAAAATGAATTACTGTTATTTATCAAATGTATTCCTATATGGACTCTAAACTCTTCCCCCAATCTTCCTTTTTTTTCAATTTCGAATTTTAGTTATTTTTAAATTATATTTTTATATGGACTCTAAATTCATTTTTCAATATTCCTTATTTTTTATTCTAATTTTCAGTTTTTTTCTAAATTATATTCTATATGGACTATAGACTCCTCTTTCAACATTCCTTTTTTTTAATTTGGAATTGTAGTTATTTCTAAATTGTATTTATATGTGGACTCTCACCTGTACTTTAAATTTTCTTATTTTTTAATTATAAATTTTAATTAGCTCTAAATTGTATACCTTATGGACTGTAGTCTCTTTTTATAATATTCCTTATTTTAAAATTCTGAATTTCAGTAATTTTTAAATTGTACTTCTATATGAACTCTATCTTTTCTTTTTTTCTCCGATTAATATGAGAATTTCTAGACCAATGAGAGCGAACGTGGTGACTCCTTTTTCTATTACTATACTAATAAGTTAATAGATAGAAGGGGTGAGTTTTCAAACCCAGGTCGACTAGCCCACCACCTTGTATAGCTAGCCGAAAGACCCCTAGTCTTTTCTCTCTATTTTGACTTCCATGGCACCTAAGTTTCTTGTCGTTAATGTACAAATGAGAAAAGTTGCATGTACTTTATACAGATGATTCGTTGTAGAGATGACTAGTTCTGTAGTAGTATCTGCCCCTCAACTCATTGACTTGGTTAAAACATTTTTGTTTGGAAAAAGTATGAATTACCACTCTTAACTATCGCGGTTGACCGAATTACCCTCCTCAACCCGAAAAGCAGATATTACTCACACTGAACTTTCAATACTGGACGAATTACCCTCTTGACCCAATCCAGAGCGGTTTTATCCTATTTAGCGTACGCGTGGTAATCCGGTCAGGATTTTCTTTTAAAATAACGGTGGGACCCACCTATCGTACCTCCTCTTCCTCTCTCTCGGGCGCAAGGTGTCGTGCCCCTCTTCCCCCCCCCCTCGCTCTCTCGCGGGCGCGCGGGGGCGGGCAAAGGGAGACAGCGTGAGACGCGGGGGCAGAGGCCGGAGCTAGGTGGTGAGCGGCGGCGGGCACGGCTGGGTGGCTCCGACCGGCGGCAGGAGAGACGGGCGTGGCTAGGTGGCTCCGGTTGATGGCTAACGGCAGCGTCCGCCCCTCTTCCTCTCTTCCCCATGAGGTGATGCAAAATCCGACGAGGAGCCTCACCGCCGCCATTGCCTCCCCTCTACTCCTTGGGCATGGCGGGGGCATGGCGGAGAGGCAGGCGGTGGCTGGGAAGCTACTGTGGGAGTGGCGAGGGCACGGCGGGCGGATCTAAGAGACACTTCACCCGTCCCCCACCGAATCTCCCATCGCCAACGCCTTCTCTCCATTTTGCTTCCACCTCCACCGGGCCACCGTCGTCGGCCGCCCTACACAATATTTGACCCCGCCGGTGCGCCGCACCCTCCTCCGACTCCTTCTCTACCGCTGGCCTCCCTCGCCCGAGCCTAGGCAGCATCTCCACCACCACCTCCCTAGGACACCAACGACGTTGCTCTAGCTCCTCCATCCCAAACTCGAGTAGGGATGCCCGGGTCATCGACGGACGCCTCCGCTCCTCCCTCCACGCCTCTTCATCAGAGTTGCGACTGCCGCCGACTCCTCCTCTCCACTTTGCCTCCCACCCCTTCCCGGTGGTGCGACGACGATGTCCCGTGGCATCAAGATGGGCTCAAGCTCCTCCGCCAGCGTCGTCCCCAACCGAGAGCTACCCGCCGTCTCCAGTACCTTCCTCAAGGGGATCTCGAGCTCCTCCCCCTCGTCCCCATTGCCGCCGCTGACGGAGAGGCCGCCTCCTCCAGTCCTCACCGACGACGGAGAGTCCACCTCCTCCTCCTCATCCGTCTCTCCCATTGAGCATTAGAGAGAGAGGTAGAGATACTATGAAGAGATATGACACATGGGCCCATTAAATATTTTTATTATTTTTTTGTTGATCGGGTGCCATGTGTACGCTACTGAGATCTTAAACCACTCCAATCTATGTTAGGGGGTAACTTATCCGGTTTAGAAAGTTTGGGGTATGGAATATTCGGTTTTATAGTTCAGGGGTTAATTCGTACTGTCACGATAGTTTTTTTTAGGGGGGGAGTTAATTCGTACTTTTTTTCTTTTTGTTTCTACCTAAAACACAAAAAATTGGATAAGACTATAGCATCTCCACCAATTTCGTCGTCCTTTTGATTTTAATGACAATCAGGCTGGATGGCAATGGAGAGAGTCATAAGTTTCTCTCCTATTGTAACAAGTGCCCTTCACTGCAAACTTAAATTCAACTCCGCGTTAGCCAAAACCAAAGGTTTAATAGGTTGAGGGATAAAATGTAACTAATTAATTTGCAGAGGTGGATGATCAGTTCTAACGTGTTTGGAATTAATAACGAACAGAAAATTTTAACTCAAACAAAGTCATGGGATTTCTTTATACAAATCCTTCCTAGTAAATGTTTTGGCATAATCTAATTAAGCTATCCTCTATATCTTTTTTATCATCGTTAATATATAAGCTGGTATGAAGGAAAAAATTCCAGAAAAATCCTTATGCAACTATACAACTATGTTTTACATAGAAGAAATCACCACATGCACATTGATTATGTGTATCCTTGATTATTTAGTGCATAGTCCAAAGGTTATATTTTCTTTTATCATAAAACACCATTACACACATACACACATATGTTACAACCAGAGTTGCAAGCAGGGTTGTATCTTAAAATTTTGGGCCCCGGTGCAAAATAGACTTGTAGTTAAAAAATACGAGATAGAAGAGTAAATTTTATTTCGGGCTACTATATTATATATGTTCACCAAAGTTGCACAATAGATCATGCCAGACTCGCCAAGAAGAATTATATATGTCCTGACGTAATGATTTATTATTTTTAACTAGAAAAAGGAATCTATTAACTTATTAAAGGAATAGAAAAAGGAGCCTCCACGTTCGCTCTCACGGCCTAGAAATTCGCACATTAATCGGAGAAAAAGAAAAACAGAGTACATGTAGAAATACAATTTAGAAATAGTTGAAATTCGGAATTAAAAAAATAAGGAATATTAGAATAGGAGACTAGAGTCCATACAGAAATACAATTGAGAAACAATAGAAATTCGGAATTAAAAATAAGGAATATTAGAAGTAGAGTATAGAGTCCATATAGAAATACAATTAATAAATAATAGAAATTCTGAATTAAAAATAAGGAATATTAGAAGTAGGGTACAGTGTCCATGTAGTAATACAATTAAGAAATAATAGAAATTCGGAATTAAAAATAAGGAATATTAGAAGTAGGGTATAGAGTCCATGTAGAAATACAATTAAGAAATAATAGAAATTCAAAATTAAAAATAAGGAATATTAGAAGTAGAGTATAGAGTCTATATAGGAATTTAAAACTAACTAAAATTAGTAATAAATATAATAAAATTAAAAGTAGAGTTTAGAGTTTGTATAAAAATACAATTTACAAATAACTAAAATTAAAAATTTAAAAAAACATGGGAAGAAGAATCTAAAGTCAATACATAATACATGAATACAATTTAGAAGTTACTGAAATTTAAAATTAAAATTAAAGAATATTGAAAGATTAGTTTAGAGTCTACATAGAAATACAATTAGAAATAATAAAAATTCAGAATTAAAAATAAATAATATTGGAAGAAGAGCATAGAGTCCATATAGGAATATAATTTACAAATAATATTGAAAGACGAGTCTAGAGTCCATATAGGAATATAATTTATAAATAACTAAAATTTGATATTAAAAATAATTAGTAACTAAGACGTACTTCCTCCGTTTCATATTATAAGACTTTTTAGTATTGCCCACACTCATACAGATGCTATTTAGATTCATTAGCATCTGTATGAATGTGTGCAATGCTAAAAAGTCTTACATTGTGAAACGGAGGAAGTATATAAAATACAATATGAATATTACGCATTAGTAGTTTCATAAAGTTAGTACAAAATTTAAAATTATGTTGTCATTTTAATATATTTGAATAATACGTTGAGAAAACATATATGCTATTATATGAGAGAAAATATAATGATGCTAACCGCGCAATTTGTGCGGGCCACCATGCGACCATGTTAGTTCTTTAGTATTTTTAGTATTTTGAATGCACGTTCATATCATCATTATGAGCTACAGTTCTTTTTAGGTAGCCATATATATTACCATTGAACACTTATCAAAGGTGAAGAAAAGAAGCTTGTTTTAACCAAATCGGTAAGTAAGAGAGTGAAACTTTTTAAAATTAGAACGAGAGGCCTTTAAGCACGTTTGAACGCATTAGCATGGATTA
This sequence comes from Oryza sativa Japonica Group, assembly GCF_034140825.1. Classification (NCBI taxonomy): domain Eukaryota; kingdom Viridiplantae; phylum Streptophyta; class Magnoliopsida; order Poales; family Poaceae; genus Oryza; species Oryza sativa. The sequence continues at coordinate 6,808,921 of NC_089040.1, read as the reverse complement.
AAATTTAAAAATACTGGAACCTTGTTCCGTCGTCCAACTCGCGCGCACGTGCTTATCCCCTCCCCTAGATGCAATATAATCGTGCATGCTTTTATCAGCTGACAATCCTATATATGATCGACACAAATCACACACACATATATATACTCGCAAAATTGAAACACTGGGCGAACGGAGAGGAAATATTTCTGGAAGACACAGTGGTAGGCGTTATAAGTTGGAGAGGAAAACGAAAGCGCATGACAATGCCACCACCACACGTGTACGGCATTTGTGATCAAGTCCACCCAATTAAAGAGCACGGCTTGTTGCTAACACTGCAGTGGCAACAAGTAGTCTTGGCCATGTTCTTTCCTCACCTTTCCCAACTCACCTCTGGTTTTCCACGCGCACGCTTCCCAAACTACTAAACGGCGTATATTTTTTTAAAAAAAATTATATATGAAAGTTGCTTTAAAAAATTATATTAATCTATTTTTTAAGTTTATTTTAGCTAATACTTAATAAATCATGCACTAATCGTTGCTCCGTTTTACGTATCGGGAATGAGGGTTCTGAACTTGGGGTGCTTGGATCGAGGGACTATACGTGTCCATGTCACATCGGATGTTTGGATAATAATTTGGAGTATTAAGCATAGACTACTTATAAAACTAATTAAATAAATGAAAGCTAATTCGCGTGACAAGTTTTTTAAATCTAATTAATCCATAATTAGCACATGTTTAGCCTAATTAATCTATAATTAGCGTATGTTTACTGTAGAATCACATAGGCTAATCATAGATTAATTAGGCTCAATAGATTCGTCTTACGAATTAGTCCATGTTTTGTCAATAGTCTACGTTTAATACTTCTAATTAGTGTCAAACATCCAATTTGACAGGGACTAAATATTGTCTCATCCAGCCAAGGTTTATTAGTGGGTACACCCAAAGCATTTTTTCCCCTACTGAGGTTGACCCAAAGCTGCTGAATAAAATATATGAGGAATTGTGTAGTGTACTTTGAAAGCACAGCGCTCAATCTTTTAACCGAATAAGATCGAGATAGATGCAGAAAATAAACTACTGAAAGTATAATTAAATATCATTGTTTTAAAAAAATATGTTTGTTATGACTTATGTTTAAATTAGGCACAATTAACGCTAGTTTGATATACACCAAACTCTAATAGTCAGATATAACACAACCTTCACTTCGAGACGTGCGTGCATGTACTATATCATTTTTCAATAAGGCGCCAGAAAATGGTTCCTAATGATCTAGTAGGAAGAAATACCACAATTATAAGTGGAAAAAAAGGAGAAAACTCCAAACAGTCCATCATAGCTGAATCAAATTAATTATAGCAGTATAACATTGATTTTTTTAAGTAGCAAAAATTAACATAGTTACATCTCTAGCCTTTGACTTCAAGCATGCAACCAATGATTCTATGTTAAAAGTTTAAAGAAAACATAACGAAATTCTAACTTCCTCTCACAAGCCAAAATAACGATAAAAAATCACAACTGCATATATAGCATGCTAAATACCAAATATTACCATCGTTATAAAATTTAGTAACCTAATATCAAATATGATATATCACAGTACTACAAATTTAGACAGAGACTGTACAAATTTATAGTTCTAATATATATCTCATTTAGTATTAGGTTATTATATTTTGAAATAGCTAGAGATGGTATAATTCTTTTTCAGGAAACCTCACACGATTATGTGTGGGAAATTCAACCATAAATATGTCCTCACAAGAAAAAGGGCATCCATATGGTGATCAACATCATCGAATTGAAGTATTTCCTGTTCCAGAGTTGACCGGCTAGTGCAGTCCAATAGTAAACACACATGCATATGCAGGTCGCACATATCTGCAGGTCCACATGAGGCAAAGGGACACCAAGACACAGGAAATCTCATTATCTAAAAAAAAAGACACAGGAAATCTTGCCCTCCACCTAAGCTGGGTTCCTTTTTGATAGGACTAAAAACCCTTCCTCTCTCGATATGTAAAACGAAATGACAACGTATGGTTAATTAAAATTTTTAAAAATAAATCAATACAATTTTCTAAAGCAATTTTTCTATATTATTTTAGAAAAACATATTGTTCAACCGTTTAAGAAAGATACAAGAAAGATAGTCCCTCCGTCCAAAAAAAGATAACGTTTGATGTCCGTCTTATATGAAATTTTTTTATAATTAGTATTTTCATTGTTGTTAGATGATAAAACATGATTAATACTTTATGCATGACTTGTCTTTTTAATTTTTTTATATTTTTTTCAAATAAGACGGACGGTCAAACGTTGAACACGGAAACACATGGTGTATTTTTTTTTTATGAAAGGAGTACGTGCAGAAAACAAGTGAGTAGAAATTGAGAAAGTGTCCCAACGAACACAGCTAGGCTCCCTCACAAGTCACAAATAGCTCCCACCTGCACCTGCACCTGCACCTGCAGTACTGGATGGCCCCATGCGTAGCCAACCATTCATCGTCCCAGACAAAGGAGCTAGCTATAGCCTATAGCTGACTGAGCTGAGCTGAGTGCGCCGAGGCGTCACACACCGCCATGCCGCGCGCGCGAGCGCGAGCGATCGATCAACCGAAGTGCGCCCGGCTGGGCGCCGACCCGCCCGAAACACTCGCTGTCACCGATCGCGCGCGCGCGCGCCGTCCCCACGCCGCCGGAGGGGGGGGGGGGGGGGGGCAATTCAATCATGCGCGCGCGCACGCACGAATGGACAGAAGAAGCAGCTGGATCGATCGAGCGAGCGAGCGACCTGCGAGCTAGCGCACATCATTCCTTTGCCCCCGGCCGGCTGCCAACATCACCGGGTTACGTCGCAGGAGGGATACAGGGTTTCTGGTCGGGGTTACAGTGACGGGGATGTCGAAATGTCCGCCCAATAATATCCACATTTTCGATTTCAGGATTTGCATGAAAACGGTCGGCACATGATTTTTTTTAATAATATTTAGTACAATAAGAAATGAAATTACTTCTGGCCTTTGCACATTAATGGTAAGGGATGCACACGACTTGGAAAAAAAATACTCCCTCTATTCCAAATTGATCTACATATAGTTTTTTTAGGTTATTCCTAAATGATCTATATATTTGTGTTCATTTATTAAGTCTATTCGTTATTTGTGTATTAGAGTAAATGGACATTGATGCATGCATCCATGCACACAACTATTTATAATCCACATGCAATATCTTGATTTGCTATTGGCTAGGAAATATTGGGGATGGTGAATGCATAGAGTTTGTTGATAGAGTAAATATAGTATGAGGGAGTTATTAACTTTTCTTGGTCTTGATGTACTTATGAAATATGTAGATCAATTTGAAATGAAGGGAGTAATAAATACAACGTGAATATATCATGTTGACTTATGCTCCTACATCCAGAACTATAACATAATGTCTATGACACTAAACAATACGGACTACTGCAGAAAAGGTCATAGGTGTTCGGAGACCCTCATAGGTGCCGGTTTCGGGTCCGACATCAATGACCCAAGTCATAATCGTCAGAACCAACTTAACGGTCACCACTAGATTTTCATCCATAGATTTCTATGTGGCAACACATTAAATAAAGAAATGACAAATGAACATCGATATGATATTGTCAGATCCAACTAACTGGATCAAAGTTACCAATAGAACACCATGCTAACGGCCACAACCATAAACATAAGTGGTAGTAATACCACCAGCGGTTGCCATCGACCAAGAAGCAAACATCCAAAATAACCAATGCATGATTATTTTAGCACCACCAAGACACCTTGAATTGTCGCTAAACAATTTTCCTGACCATAACAAAGGTCACTACCCATGTAGCATCCTCAGTCTGATCACCATTAGTTGAAACCCTAGCGGGACCAGAGACACCATCATCATCGGACGAATAGTTGACCTCTTCGATATGCCTCCACCATGTGGATGGATGGCGAAAGCCTTGTTGTCATGTATGTACGGAGCATATATACCATCGCCACCCATCTTGAAATCACAATCCTAGAGAAGGCCCTCTCTTTGAAGTTACAGAGCTATCGACGTCATGGAGTCTATGATCCACACTCGCAATTTTCTCTTGAAAAACGGAAGCTAGACGATGGTTTATCGCTCGCTAGTCACACACAAAGAGTGCATATGCATTAATTCTCCTACACCACTTGAACTCTCGTTCATATGACAGAAGCACCACTGTAGCAGGATGATGCATGCACGATCCATCAATCTAGGCTTGCAAACCATGTTGAGACTATGATAGGAGCGCCATCGCAACCACTTGATGTAGATATGTGCACAGTCCACGTGATGACATGAGCGCATCGCCAAATCTCCAATCCTCAATTGTCGATGAGTGCGTCTCTAGGTCACATACCATAGCTAGACAGCCCCCCCCCCGGGGGGGTGGTGGTCGGTCATTGTGTGATCCAACCCAAACTTCCAATCACCTTGTCGATCTATGTCCAGTTCTTTTTCCATCTATTTGGATCTTGCAAGTTGGTGGACAAGAGTTGCCGTGTCTATGAGAATGGCATTGGCAACGGTTAGGGGGAGGGAATATTGTGAGAGGCATCATTGGGGTTCCGTTATCACGTAGTGTTTGTTCTACATATTTTGGTCTAAATTTTACCAGTCTAAAACAATTATTTTATTAAGAGTTAGATGAATTCGATAGTAGTTTTTACAACATTGTACATATAGTCCACTATGACACATTCTTATTATTTTTTGTTTTCTTGGTTTAACAATCTCAGAAAGTTGATTAAATAAAATGCAAATATATGGTCTTAATTTTAGTTTTTTTATTGATTTAATAAATAATGTAGAATAGATGCAAAGTTACTATATTTTGGAGTCTTAGTTTAGTATTTCTATTATTTACTTATTTTTGATATTCAGAGTTAAAAAGTACCCAAGTGATATTGAATTTAAACTCTTCTGTTAATATGAACCATAGTCACGTTAAGATGGATTGATAAACGTTAAGATTCTTTTTCCTCATTCTACTAAGTATGAGTATGATGAGGACACAACTAGCTCAGATATGACCATGACTACCTCATGTATTCATCAACCAAAGGTGCATATGTTTTATATTAGATTCACTTGTTATATATTTGAACAACCGTTGCTACACAATGAGTTTCCTATGTTTTCTTTGCAGCGGTACATGCTTGGGTGATGAAAAAGAGACCAAGCATAAAGAATGCATGGATGATCAAAGAAGTTGATTGGGGACCAAATCAAGACCTTCTCCAAATCCACTTCTACCTCACCACGTCACTTTTGGTCCATAGAAAACAAGAGATAAAGTCCTACACGTTTTGGATTCGGATTCAGGCCTCCTAACAACATTAACTTCGAACGGATCTAACTGCTGATCTAGAATGAATTTCGGAGCCCATGAGTATTTGTTGGAAAGCTTATGGAGTATACTTTTAGATGGTTTTGGTCCACATCTAAATTCCTACCGAGCTGTTGGGAATATGAAAAATAAGCCACGTACCTCATCCAGTCTGAATCTGATTTGGGTCTTGAGCCTTGTAATTGTGTCGTGGGATAAGCCCAAAGGGGTGTGCGCCCTAAGGCAACCCTAGGACGTCTCTAATCATATTTATTCAGAAGTCGTCATCATTTAGAGTTGGGTTTTGCTTAGATTATTTTTGCCATTGCAGTTTCGCCGCTAGATCGGTTTGTGGAAGCCCAAATTCGAGTGCTTAATCGTTCATTTGCAATTGTGTTGCTATCTATCTTGTTATTGCTTGTGTTCTTTGATTTGCATGCAGTGATTAGCCTTATCGGTGAGGTCAACCGGGTTTCGGCATGGTTGATAACCAGAGGAAACGTGGTGCTGCGATTGCAGGGTTCGAATCGGGGTTGATCGGAAGCTGGATCATGTGTGTCAAGTTTCCACCAAATCGAGAGTTATCAATACCTATCGGAATATCAGGACCTAGTATTCTCATCAGGTATAGAACAGAGTTACAATTGAGGATCTTTTACCTTATAAGTTGTTGCCAAAACTTAATTTTAGAATTGATTTTGAGGCTTTTTTCATCATAATAGTGTTTTAATTAGTGCATGATACAAATATGATAGTTTTTTAACCACAAATTCTTATTTAGTTGCTTATATGTCGTTTTACAACTTATCAGCTGTAGACTAATGATCATGCTATAAGTACAAAGCAACACTATTATATAAAAAAGTACAAAGAACCATTGAATTTCAAACTAGTAATGGCGAGAAATATAGTTATTGCCTCCATCTTGTAGCTTAGAACTATCATGTATTATCTGGCATTCTGACGCTTGATCGATTATATTTCCATCGCACATAGGGAGAGTGTTATGTCGATCTCCACTATCTTTTTTTCGTGGATTAGTGGGCTCTTTCAGACCCCAATATTCTATTGTCCTTGCTCATCACCTTGATGAAAAAAAAGAACATAGGGCATATGCCCATGCAGTATAGTTTATAGATGTCCATCAGCCTCGTCAACCACATATAGCACATTCTATGGTCCAAGCTGACTCCTCAAAAAATCTCTTACAGTCGCAATTTAACCATTAACCCATATTTTTATTTTAATAATTGCCTCTTGGGTCGCCTTCCTGCGACTGTGGGACACGGGGAGGGGAGGGAGGAGTTACGATGGGGAGATTGCACTAGTTGTTCTAGACACTGCCGTCATTGGTTGTAGGTTCTCATCACCAAGTGGTAGATCAGTGCTTTGCCTTCATCGCCTGGTATGACCATGCCTATTGTAACGTCTCGCCTCCCGCCTCTCCCAGGCGGGCCCGCTTACATCTGATAGCTTTCATAAGTCATAGGTTGCCCTCACAGACCAACACAAGTCTTTTCTGCACACTTTGTCCTCACTCGTGCGCACCCGGGAAGAATTTCCCGATCGGTCACCCATCCCTAAATTGCTCCAAGCCAAGCACGCTTAACCCTGGAGTTCTTTGGAGATCGGCTTCCGGAAAAAAGTTGCAACTTGTTGATATGAGTATTCTATTAATCCTATTAAGCCCTAGGCTGGGATGTCACATCCTCACCCCCTTAGAAGATCGACGTCCTCGTCGATCAACCCCAGGCCAGGAACGTCCCCTCTTAGCCACGTCCGACGTCCTCGTCGATCAACCCCAGGCCAGGAACGTCCCCTCTTAGCCACGTCCGTGTGTCCAGTGCCAGCGCATGTGCCATGCTCTGATACCACTTTGTAACGTCCCACCTCTCCCAGGCGGGCCCGCTTACATATGATAGCTTTCATAGGTCATAGGCTGCCCTCATAGACCAACACAAGTCTTTTCTACACACTTTGTCCTCACTCGTGAGCACCCGGGAAGAATTTCCCGATCTGTCACCCATCCCTAAATTGTTCCAGGCCAAGCACGCTTAACCCTGGAGTTCTTTAGAGATCGGCTTCCGGAAAAAAAAGTTGCATGTTGATATGAGTATTCTATTAATCCTATTAAGCCCTAGGCTGGGATGTCACACCTATTGACCAAGGCAGCTATTGGAAGAGGGACAAATTAAACTAGTGGGAGGAATGCACAATTTTGTAGACTGGTGTTGTGGTGCGGAGGCGCTTCACCATAATCCAAACGAGGTTGGTTAGCCTGGTCAATGATGGAGAATGCTCCTCATAAATCAATGAATGACTTTCTTTGATTCTCCAAAACTAGGAGTTTGCCTTTCCTAAATCAAAAAAAATAGGACCTTGTCCTATATGACAAGGTTATCCTATTTGCCCAAATGGAGACAAATAGAGAAGACTGGTGTTTTATCCATGGTCTTTGCACATTGTTACTGATTTGTGTTTGTTATTGGTGATTAGATAAGGGATGATGACTTCCCTTTTAATCAGGAAGATTGGTTAGTGACAGCCGAAGTTGTTTCAGCGGCTAAGATCGATCGTGTCCATGTAAACCTTTTTCGAGATAGTTTTGGCGGGCAACAATCGATATATATGGACATTTGTTTTTTCTGACTTGCTAGCTTTAAGTAGCTGGACGGTAGCATGGAGTACTAGACGATGGCTCTAGGGTGAAAACACTGATATAGTTCATCTAGCATATTTGATAATGTCAATGCTTTTCTAGTCGGCTCCTTTGTTGAAGGTGACATCTCGTACTTTGGATGGAAAGCTAGTCCACTGTTAGAGGATAGTAGCAGACAAGTGTTGGGTCATTCTTTAAAGTGTTGTTCTATAGTAAACGTCTAGTTAGTATTTTTTATGTTTTGTCTTAGTTTTATGAGTGAATTGATGTAAGACAATATGATATGTTTGTGTTTATCTTAGTTTTTTTTCCCCTTTTCCTTTCTAGTTTGTGTACATTCATGGTAGATAATACAGAGGTAGGTTATAATTTCATTTTAGTGAAATTCTTTCATTGTATAAAAATGTATTAATATGCTTAGACACCCAATAACTTTAGTTGTAGATTCGCCACTGGCATTAGCCTAAGTTGATATGACAACCCATTTTCCTTGTACCAACACGCACTTCCATCCTACCCTTCAACTAGCACATATAATACACACACATAGAGAAAGAGATCACAATAATGCATATATTTATAGAGAAAGCACAACTTTTGACCTCTATGCCAACTAAGGATCCATACATCTCTATTTGTGAACACATTCTTACGTACGTATCTTTCTTTGGCCTGTTTGGGGAAGTTTAAGATTCTGAGAAGCAGCTAGTTGGTAGCCAGCTTCTGAGAATCTAGTAAATTTTGATCAAAAGCTGAATTATTTGGAGAGCTTCTGATTCTGGAAGAAACTGTTGCAGCGAGAAGCTACCCCAAACAAGCCCTTTATATTCCGATGAACATTACGGTTTGAATAGTAGAGCCATGCACCCGTACACCCACTACTCCACTCTCACACTATATTGCTTCCCTGATAATGCAGATAGATGATAGAGGAATATGCTAATGCCCATGCAATTAATCACTACATATATCCATATAGTATCTAAAATATTTGTGCACGTTGTTGTTTGATTGAGTCTCACATCGGGTATCCCCGGCCGTCCCATGCGCTGCCGGCCGGCAGGAGGGGGGTCCGCGGCCATGAGCCCATAACTAACGCATATATATGCAACTGCCAATATATCCACCGTCCGTCGTCGTCGTGGTCGTCGCCCTCAGATTTGAGGTCACGGTGGCGCGCGGGGCGCCATTTGCATATGGTCGATCGCGTCGTCGCCGCCAATGGTGGTCGACCGACCGGCGGTCGGATCGACAGACCAAATACCAACAGTCGCCATGACAGGGAGATGGTGCATGCATATCGGATTAGGATTAATCGATCTAGCTAGATGACACTTCTACAAAACGATTTTCCAAACGGAGAAAACTCATTTTTCCAAACCGTTGGGCCTCTCGTCTGTCCGAAAAGATCTGCAAAAACAGTGATTATTTTTTCATGCAGGTGACGCACCCGTATGTAAAAATCGGAAGTTTATGTACGGAACTCGATTCAGACACAATCAGCTATGATCCGTTTACAATATAAAAGGAGTCTTATCCAGAAAGAAATTCTTTTTTAGTAGTGCGATAAAATGCAATGCTGCACAGTGGCCATTGTTGTGTAGAACAGTAGTGCCTAGTCTTTTGGGACGCATGCAGTGCCGTCCATTATTAGCTAGTCGGGCGTGTGGTACTACGAGTTTGGAATAATTAACAGTAGTGTGTGTGCCACTAATTAATCCCTGTTCTGATTCTGACGATCGATCGATATATATCGATCCTTAGCTGGTGCATGCATGTACGACTGACTGGTCATGATCGATCGGGGTTTAATTTTCTCTTCCCAGCAAACCATCATTATTCCCTCGGAGAAAATTGGTCTATAGACTTTAGATTCCCCACGTTTTTTTATTTTTTTTCTTTCTTGTTATATTTTGAAAAGTAGTCATGTTGACATTGACTATATTCAAGTATATATATGTCTATAGAAGAAACATGAGTGTTACTCTCTTCCAAAAAGAATAAATCTAATACGAGATTTGACATATTCTAATACTGATATATCACAATTTGCACTAGGTGTATTTCTTATAGGACGGATGAAGTATACATACTCATGTGAGAAGCACTTGCTAGGGCAGTAGTAGGGGTGCTTGGATTTAATTTCAATGGAAGTGTCGTGTGTTCGACTCCGTGGACTTACCGGTGTCTATGTGTTTCCTCAATATTTTTTGAGAATACGTCAACTTAATCTAGTTCCTCTAGGGCACTATGTTTTTTCCCAAAAGACACTCCAAATTTAATTAAACATATTAGCTCAATTTAAATATTTTTAAAATATGTTTATTTTCATAATTTAAACATTTTTTGAATTTAAAAAAAAATATGTTGAAATTCAACAAATATTTGTTTAATTTAAATCTTACATGGTGGCCTAAGGGTAAATTCATCTTTTATAAAGTTTTATCTATCTAATAGAAGAAGATATATTATAATTAATAATGGTAAGAGTGTTTTTTCTTTAGCAAAGAACCATAAAACTAAAGTTTCCTTGAACAAAGATACAAAATTGTAGTGTCTTAGAGCATATAACGAAATTTAGAATCCCTATAGCAAATGTTGCTAGAAAATTAAAAAGTACTCTCTCTCTCTCTCTCTCTCTCTCTCTCTCTCCGTGGCTTTTTCTGGAATAGAAGAATTTTTCAAGATTTTTAATGAATTTAATTTAATCATAAAATACCCCTGTTTTACAGGAGCCCTAAGAATTTTTAATGTAAAATGTTAGCAATTATCTGTCCAATTATGAAGACAAATTACCTAAGCAATTTTTACACTCTCTCTTTTTTAAGAAACACGGGATAAACGCAAGCACCTATACACACGCTCGCGTATATTCACCCCATATGATAACCTCCAAGAGACTGGATCAATATATTTTAAAAGTTCTATAGTTGCCGCACTATCGATGTGGATATCAACTAGTATAGAAATTAATTACGAGTACATATGATAGGCTTAGGATTTGGACTCGAATGGATAGGTTCATATGTATGATAAACAAACCATGCAGCTCACTTCGCGTGGCATTCCCTCTTTCGTTATGAAGTCAAATCAATACTCACTTCGTATTGCATTCTCTTTTGTTATGAGGTCAAATCATCTCAATTACTTTTACCTTTGTATGATGGATTACGCATTTACGGGTGCGAAAATGTATAAAGCGCATAAAGTAAAACTGTCTGACTGTAAAAGTTAATCCGCTTTGCAAATCATATATTAACATTTTTGTCTTGCATTCTTGTTGGGCAATATATATATATATATATTGGCGGGGTTTCATCTGATATGACCCTCGATTGTCTCTCCCGTTGAGGGGGATCAAACCCCACTATATATGCTTCACTGTGATTTGTTATGTCGCATTTGCCAAAGCAAATCAAAATAGCCCTGTCCTGCAACGTGAATATAAATGGAGACGTACACTTTTTTTCTTTCATTGCTTGTAGGCAACGCATTTCAGATCAGGATCAACTGGCCATCATATCTCTTGCAAATTTTCCATCATTCAGGTATGGTCATATCTGAATGCAATGAGCTATAATTCAGTGCAATTACCCCTTTGAACTTTCATGCAACAGAGTACTTAGTGCTCAATCATGCATTGCACAAAATGAATCACGCTGAGCTATGAAAAAGTACAATGCATATCTATCTCACCGCAGGAAATAAATACTCTGCCAGCTGCTGGCTGTCTTTGTGATACGGTGCAGAGTTGTCCTGTTAAATGTCTAGTTTGCCTTGTCGATTGGTCAGAAATGTGTATGTACCCAAAGTTGCACACACATAATATCGCATCTTGTAGGCAAAGTGCAATGCACACACACTTTCTTTCTCTTGCGTCTAGTATATTGCAACGCCAAAAGATGACGAGACTACTGGATGTTAAGCTTGTCTACTTGTATAATTTTAATCTATCCGTTCACTGTTCATTTTGAGAAAACATATCTAAATGTGTGTGTACACAAAATTAGCTAGCACTCTTCGATCTTTAGTTTCTTAATTTCTTTCTCTTTCCTTCTTTGTTTCTATCTGAAAGAAAAGGCTAGCTCGCACACCCCCCACCATGATAAACTCTTTGATCATGAACCTACCCACGTGCACCTAATCTTTTAAGAGTCTATTTGACTCACAAATACACTATTCCATCCAACTCGTGTAAGCCGTATACATGTATTCGTACATGTAAACAGGGAATTAAATTTGAAAAGATATTGTTCATTCAATTTCTTTTTAGAATATTCGGGATGTAAATTTTTTTCAGAAATATACCGTCGGTCTCGCCCAACCGTTGTGTGAAAATGACATGAGAGTGACGTTGCAGGCGGTATCGCGAGATGAAAGTGTGAGACCGCGTGGTCCCGCTGAAAGAGACAGCGACACCGTCCCAACGCTAAAACAGCGAACGCCGAAACAGTGACTAATGACCTAGTTAACTATTACTCCATGCGTCCTAAAATATAATTATTTTTGAACTGACACGGTCTCCGAGATGCTGCTTTGACCAACAATATCTATAAAAGTAAGATGTTTTAAATAAAAAATAGTTGCATATTATGATAGTTTGTTTAATGATAAATCTAGTAACATTAATTTTACATGATTGCTCTTTTTTATATTTTTGTTATTAATAGTCAAAATTTAAAATATTTGACTTGTCACTATGCTAAAAATGTTTATATTTTGGGACCGATGGAGTAACTAATAATAATTAGTGATTAATTATCATGATTACCGGTTAAATAATAATGGCTAATTATGATAATTAATCACTAATTAACTATTTTGAAATCCGGTATCGCTGATTGGTTCAGCAAGACCTCGCTCTTCCATTCCACGAGAGCACATGGTCTCGCACTTTCCCCGCGCGATACCGCCCACGACGTCACGCCACGTTATTTTCGCACAACCAGTATATTTGTGCAAAGAAAATTTAAATCCCGAATATTTCTAAAAAAAATGAATGAACAATATATTTTCAAATTTAATTCTGTAAACAGGAGAGTAGCTTGTTATTTTCTCAAAAAAATTATATTTTACTGCCTCGTACTATTTTAGCAGAGCACTTACCCAACCCACTAAATTACTTTTAAGTTCATTGTAGGTACACCAGGTTCGTTTTACTTCTAAATGGTATTTCTCTTCTCTCTCTCTGTGCGCGCATAAAATTGATGTTTTGCACTGAAATTCGGTAGAATGAAAAGACACATTACAACTTATGTCGTGGTATTTCTTTTTAGAATTTTTATTAGTGTTTGCATAGGTTGGAAACACCTCAGATTGATTTAACATCGAGATTTTAGCTTAAAATATTTTTAAATTTGATAATAGTCACATATGGCTCTAAAATATTTCAACTTAAAATACAATCATAAGAAATAAAAAAAATTATTAAGGAGTAAAGTGAATATTTTCAATAGTTTTGGGGTAAAATGAACAAAGCACGCACAGAACCGGAAGCACCCCTTGTTTCAAAGAGAGGAGGACGGGTTATTCACATTTAAATTGATGGTCAGAGGCGAATTGAAAGGTTAACCGATCCAGTAAAATAGTTCGAGTGGTTAAAATAAACTTATTTTTCTCTCATATACTCTCTCTGCCCCCAAAAATATAATTACTACGAGTTGTTCATGGAGATTTAATTAGGAGAGAAATGAAACCAAATGAGGAATGATTGTTATCGATTCAGATAAAATAGTAGATGAAGAAATTAAAATAAAGATGGTTGTTATTGGTTTAGATGAGAAAGTAGGTAGAGACATTGTTATTTTGAGACATTCTGAACGCTAGAAGTTAAATGTATTTTAGGGTGGAGGGAGTGATGGTTAATTTCCTAATCATCCGACGTGGATTCAATGGTCGAAACAAGCTCTAACCTTTCATGATCCTAATAAAACACATCCATGCACCTTTGACACACAGTCATCCTTCTCCTACATCCTCCGTCACATCCACCACCGCAATTTTCCGTAGCACACTTTCTTCACGTCTCCATCTCTAAATCCATATCACGGATGAGGCTCCTCTAACATAAGTAAGAGAGACATGTGTCTTTCACTTGTGCGCCCATGAGTACAGGCCCCACCTATGAAGGAGCTGCTTTCCTACCACACCATCTTCAACTTCCCAATATTAAAGAGTAGTACTAGCATGTGTCCTTATTGTGGCATCCTAACCATTGGAACTTCCTCAACCAAGCTATTATCTCTGGCCACCGCCTTTCCATAAATACTTATCTAGTAGCCACAACCGCAATGCTAAATAATAAGACGTCGCTAGTATGTGGATCTGAGGTGCTTGCAGTATTGTAGACTATAAATAGTTTTGAGTAAAGTACACGGGCGGTCCTTAAACTTGTAGAGGTGTGTTATTTAGGTCCCTAAACTCTCAAAATGCATATCCAATTCCGAGAACTTGTCATAGTGTGCCATCTAGGTTCCAAATCACCACAACCCCTTAAGGATCGTACATGTCGCTGATGTGACATGGCACACGAATATGACGTGACATCATTTTGACTTACAAATGGAACCCATTTAAAATTTTCATTTTTCTTCTTTTCTTCTCTTTTTTTCTCCTTCTTCTATTTTTTTTCTTTCTTCTCCTTTTTCTATGACCCGAGCAAAAGAAAGAGAAAAAAAGAAGAATGAGAAGAAAACGAAAAAGAAAAATAAAAGAAGAAAAAGAAAAAAAAGGACACGTCACGTCCATGTGGCATGCCACATCAGCGTCATGTAGGTTCCTCGAGGGGCTGTGTCGTTTTGGGACCTAAATGACACACTTTGATAAGTTCTGTGACCTGAATCTACATTTTGAGAGTTTGGGGACCTATATGACACAACCCTACAAGTTTAAAGACCGCCAATGCACTTTACTCAATAGTTTTTTAGTCTTTGACTCATTGCGGAAAGAATCAAAATGACCGCATGATAGAGATAAGCCTACTATTTTAGAGGGTTCTATGCCTTCAATCAACAAAAGTGTACTTCAGAACAATCAAAGACTCGTTCAAACCATATCAAACACCCCTTCGAACCATCGAACACATTGCACTTGTAGACCACTTCTTTGACCCACCAAAGATCCATATTCTACCATCCAATACCTCTCCAGCCAGCAAAAACCGCACGCCACGGATCATCATAGCCCTAAAAGAATCTCAAGTAGTGATCAATAGGCAAGGACCGTACCAAAAAGACTCCATGAATGTGGTCGTACTCCTAGAGGGCCTTTATTTGTGTTACACATTGTACATTTTTTTTTCTAAATTTTGGTACACATCCATTGAGAGCACTTTTCATTGTACTACTGTATCTTAACGGAGTAAGGCTCCGTTTGAAAGAACTGTTTGGCTTAGCTTTTTTTTTGGTACGCGAAACAAGAAATATCATTAGTGTATACTTAATTAAGTATTAAGTATTACAATTATGGAAAATGGGTTTGTTTGATTTTTTATTAAAAAAACTTCTATATAAAAAGTTTTGTGCAAAAATACATCATTTATATTAGCAGTTAGAAGCGTGCTCATGATAAACGAGAAAAAGTTGTATTGCAATAGCTAAATGAGCTTTCAAGCTGAGCCTAAAATACATGAATCATCTTGAAAGGCACATCCATATGATCACTTCGGCACGCCACGCCACGCATGTATAGTCTTCACCATAAACTCGATCAAATCGATTACATACATATATTCGTCCCCCGAAAGCTACATGCCACCATGGAGATCTATAGCTAATAAAAGCTATAGCAGTAGGCCTCTCGCGCATCACTAGCAACGCAAGCACACGCACTGCGCCCAAAAACTAAAGAAACCCACATGGAAAAAACACACACACACATCGATCGATGCATGTACAGTCACCGTCACGCTCGCCGGCCGGCATGCACACGCAGGCGATGATATGATCCGTCGCCGTCGTCTACCCGCCGGCCGCGCCGCATCGAACTAGCTAGAGCTATAGCTAGTGCAACCCCGTCCACCACCATGATCGATCGATCGAGCTGATCGATGAGAGCCCCGCTAAGACCAAGTTTAATAGTATAGCCAACTGCTAGCTCCAATTTATCTATAGTCAATTTAATAGCTCATTCACACAATAGTTGCATACTATACTATTAATACCTAGTCTCACCTATCATACACACATTGCGTCTTAGAATCCGTGCTACAGCTGGCTGCAAATCTGTAGCCCGCTGCTCTTCTCTCTCCTTATTTATCTCATTAAAATATGTTTGCAGCTAGCTTATAGCCTGCTATTGTACCTGCTCTAAGAGCAAGTTTAACAGTATAGCCCACTACTAGCTCCAATTCATCTATAGCCAATTCATACAATAGTTGCTTACTATACTATTAATATATGGTCTCACATGTCATACACACACTGTCTCTTGGAGTTCGTGCTGCAGCTAGCTACAGATTTGTAGCCCGCTGCTTTTCTTTTTCATCTTTTATATCATTAAAATATGTTTATAGCTGGCTAATAGTATGCTATTGTACCTGCTCTAATAGTGGTCACGATGTGTGTGTTGCACTTGGAAAGAATTATGTGGGCTCTTCGTCGATCGGTGTCCTGTTCAGGTGTTCGTGTGTCGCGTTTGTGTCTGCACTGTTGATGTGTGATCGATCACCGGCCGGGGCTGGACCCATGCACTCTCAACTGCAGATTGAGACTCTCGATCGGATGAGAGGTGTACTGTTGATGTGCGTGTGTGCGTGTGCTGCCGGATGGATGGATGATTGTGGTAGTATTGTGTACTGTGGTGGAATGCCATATTGAAAGGTTTACAATGGGTCCCAGCTTATTGGCAGGGGATGACCCCCACAACAAATGAGTGTATGTTAATTTATGAATTGGTATGAAGGAAAAAATATTTATGTTCCTATAGGGAATTCCTATGAGAATCTGTGTTTCAAGTGTACTAACCATGCATATCCACCGCATAAAAAGAGTTCAACCATAGATTTTGCTAAAGCATTTCATTGTATATGCATGGATTCTAAAAATATTTGTATTGTGGATGCATGGTTAGGGGGACTAAAGATTATAAGGCCATGTCTCGCAAATGATTTCACCGTACCAAGCAAGAAGAGAGATTGTGTTTTATCAATTCCAACCACTTGAGAAGGCGAAGCTAGCTAGGAGCAAAGATTTGAGAATCAACTTGCATCGGTTCCAAAGCCATTAAAAATGAGTGGGCCCACGTATAACCAATGGCTAGGGAGAAAAAAAAAAGTAGATGAGGCTGTTACACAGGTGGTGCTATGGCTACATAGCCCGCTGTGGTGCTTGCTTAACTGTTTTTGTTGATTGCGGCGCAGCCACCGTCCAGAAAGCTAAACAATCCATATATTGGTAGCTTTCTTGATTCTTTTTTTTTAATATCTCTCGTGCGTTTCATATTTTGGGGAGTGAAGTAGTGATGCTAACTAGGAGTACCATATGCTGTGTTTAATTCCTAAAAAAAATTAAAAGTTTGAGGAAAATTAGAAGTTTATATATGTAGAAAAGTTTTGGATGTGATGTGATGTGATGGAAAGTTAGAAGTTTAGGGTAGTTGAGGGTGAACTAAATACGGCCAGAGTAAGAATAAGAATTTACGGAGAATGATGTCATTGAAGTGGTTGTTTTATCTTTAACTATACTAGGCATGTGCCCTAATTAAGACTTTCCCCTATTCACACTTTATAGCATTTCATATAAAAATATCATAAATTAAATTTATTTTTAAATTTAATATACTAAAATTCTTATACAATGATGTTACTCAAATTTGTACTCCTTTAATTTCGCATAAACTTAACTTGCGTTCCATGGAATGTCATGGAATCACTGGTTAATCTATGTGCTAATTGCAGCATATATTGGTTGGTTGGACCTACATGTCAATGAGACGCATTAAGAAAATGCAGGTTAATTGTTTATCCATGTAGAATGGTTACTATAACAGATCGTATATATCCAGAAAATTTTGGCCTTGTGCTATTTCGGACCTTAGGATGTAAAGTCCAAATTAATGATTGATGCATGGATCACAAGCGCACTACTACAAACTCAGGTCTCCATCGGGTCATTTTCTATTAGGGATGTCTCATGTATATATAGTGCTTGTTTACTCATGGGATCACCTTTGTGATGTGTGTTCCAATGGAGGTCTCCTGAAGTGGTGTCTGGAATCTTGGAAATTTTTTTATCATTGATAGGTTTATTACTGCTGGTAAAAAATAATGTGAAAAGCAGGGAGCACACGCAGCTTCCTTCTGTCATTTTCCTTCACCACAATTAAGGTGACTTTGGAAAGTCAGGGTTCAGAGTTCAGACATGGTTTGACATAAGTAATAATATTTATGTTACTAATCAACCCAAGATAATTAAGTGAGATTAATTAGCTGATTAAGCCAAATGAAAGTAGGAGGAAAGAGGGTGGCATGGCAAGTCCAGTACAACTCTGCTGGATTTGATAGGGCATGGGTTAGTGCGTCTAGCTTTATAATTAGATGGAACAAAAAGATTGGAATATGCATTTTGGGCCTCATGTTTTGCTTCTCCAATTCATATGGAGGCAAGCATATACATTTAGCCCGTTTATTATTAGCCTCTAGTTCATACTGGCCGTTTTGTTTCCAGACTAAGAATCTCATAAAGTTTTTTTACCAGGATTTTTGTAGGTAAGCTTTTTAGCTGTACGAAATGGTGTGCACCTCACAAGCGAAAGATGCTCTGTTTTTTTAGTTAGGATGTCACATGTAACGGTTCAGGTATACTTTTTAATTTTCTTTATTTGATCAATGCGTGAGTTTCTTTTTTTCACCTTTTCATAGAAATTTCCAGCCTTTTATCTTTCAAAGATTAATGCGGAGACTTCTAGAAGAACATGTCAATATGTACTATATATAAAAAGAAGATTGTTGCAGTGTTTTCCCACAATTAAGAAAATGACATGAACTTTTGAAACACAAACTTAATGATTTCTCATATGCGTAAACTTTGTCTCTAAAGGTGCTACCATAATATTTTAATTGAACTGGCTGTTAGTCTAGCTTTGCTCTCTATTTATTTTTTGTAGGTAGGATATGATCTCGTCCACAGATCCAAATGTTCCCGGTTCCAACAGCAAGGAACTATAAGTGCGCCTCTCTTTTCCAAAGAAAGTAAAAAATTTAATATAGATTAACCATTGATGGGCTAAATTACCTGGTACTTGATACACTCTCTGGTCCACAGATGGAGACTGATTAATTCTAAGCCACTACTTTAGCTTGTCATGCGTTTGTGTGTAGGTGATTTATACTTCGGTAAAGCCCACTTAGCTCGAATCAGAAGCTGTCATCTTATTCGACACGCAGCTAGTATATATGGATGTATCTCCATGATACTGACCTGCATCTCCATTGTTGTTGCCATTTTCTGAAAGCAATCCCCATTACCATTTTCTTCTCTCCTGGTGTTGGTCTTAGCAGGCCAACAGCAAACTAACCGTGGAGTTTGTTCGTTTTGAGAAACCACGTACATATATATAAACTTTGTTCAAAGAAATTAGCCAATTTCTTTGCTAGTGGTGAGGATACTGTTTAGTTTCTACGCACTTTGGTAGCAAATTCTATGATCGATTTGGGTGCGTATGTGCCATTCGTGTAATCGTAAAAGAAAAACATATATGATTGACTCAGTATGGATGTGCAAACACATATAATTCAAGCCTTTCAATCCACTGGTAGTGATCAGGATATATACTATTTAGTTTCTACGTAGTTTGGTAGCAAATTCTACGACCGATTTGGATACGTATGTGCCTTTCGTGTAATCGTAAAAAAAACATATATGATTGACTCAGGATAGATGTGCAAGCACATACTTCCTTAGTTGATAGATGATGCCGTCTTTCGAATATATGTTTAACCATTCGTTTTATTCAAAAAATTTATATAAATGTATAAGATATATATCATGTTTAAAGTATTTTGAGTGCTAAAACAACTCACAACGGAATAAATTATAATTACATAATTTTTTTAATAACACAAATTGTCAAACGTGTGATAAAAAGTCAATGACGTCATCTATTAAAAAACAGATAGTATAATTCAAGCCATTCCACTGGTGGCGAGGATACTATTTAGTTTCTACGCACTTTGGTTGTAAATTCTATGATTGATGCATGTACGTTTGTGTTTTCTATTAGCCTCACCTGTTACACATGTTCCCTAATAAGCCAAAATAGCTTATTAGGAAATAAAAAATTAATTTGTATGTAAAACTTTTGTATATATGTTTTTAGTGATTTAAAAGCTAATATAAAAAAACTATGTTGAAATATCTTAAAATTAACTTCAAAATTAAGTTTAAAAATCAAATTTTGATTTTGGTTTTAGCTTATTAGGCCAAACGGTGGAGCCCTATGTAATCGAAAAAAAATCAATAATTGACTTGGATGCATGCATACATATATAACTAGCCAGATGGGACAAACCCCCAACTTATGCCGATGATATGATCTACTAAAATAATATTTTTTTCAAAATCACATAGATACTATCACGAAATTCTGTAGGTACTACGCCATCCAAACTGGAATAAAAGTTCCTTAACTACTAATTCCAAGCGTGTAGCACCATTGCGCATAGTATCCTGTTATTCCTGTGAAAGCATCATACACCAAGAGTGGAGCCAATTGGAACACATGAAGATAACTTGCATGATGTTAGGCATTTTTTTATGGTTAAAAACTATATCATTACGGCAACGCCAAATTGACCAACATAAAGCACTAGCTCCAAACAAAATCGTTTTTTTTTTTGTCTAGGCACTCCCCTTAACTGGTCACCAAAAATATCTTTTACATTGTGGGGAGGGGGATGTTGAAGGCAAAGAAGACACATCGCCAAGCAAAATGTGCAACATGACAGTCAAAAAAAAAATGTTGGATGGTCTCTTATGTATTAAAAAACAACATTGCTTGTTTCCCCTCCAATTTCTCTTTATAAGATTATCTTTCGTTAAGATTACTTTATATGGATATATACCTGAAATTGACGAATGAAAGAGGATACGGAGCAGCACGGACAGGGATCGAGCTAGTTGGACAACCGTTAGCAGCTAGCTGAGTGAAATTGGCCGGTTCAGTAAGAAAATTAAGTAGAGTATGTGGATTTGGAGACAGCAGTAACCTGCATGCATTCCCTGTCCGTGAGGAGAAGGAGTGCGTACCAGACGAAAGGCGGCGGCAGCTGCTGGATCGCCGAAGAGACGAGGGCGGCGGTCGGCTGCGGCGCTTGCCCGATGGCTCCGTGAGAAGGCAGATGCCGCCGGCTAGCTCCGTGGCGACGCTGGTCCGGCGAGGGCGGCGAAGATGGCGCCGCGATTTCCCTCGCTGGCTCGACAAGAAAGCGGCGACGCTGGCCGCAGGCTCCGCAAGAAGGCGGTGTCGGCGCCGACGAACCTCACGAGGAGGCGATGAAGATTTGGGGATTTTGGGACGATGGGTGCGCTGATTGGTTAGGAGCGATGACGGAGGGGATCGGGGTGATGCGGCTATGAGGCGTAGACGGATGGATCGATGAACCCGTGGACATCGTCCCGGACGGTGCATCAAGGGTGAGGTCCTGTAGTACTGTAGCAGGCTTTCTGGGCTGAGAATCGTCGATTCACTGTTGGTAGTGGGTCACAAAAACTAAAGATTTAATATGATATGATATGATTCAAGTCAATGGTTTTTTTTTTAAGAAGGGCAAGAGCTTTGAGGATCTGAAAAGCTTTCAAGTCAATGGTCTTTTGGTGAGCATACTTTTTAGTTTCTACACATTTCAGTTGCAAATTGTCCTATTGATTTGAGTGCACATAAGCCTTCCATTTCATAAAGAAAACATCTGCAAATGACTCGGATGATATGCAAACCCATATAATAATTCAAGCCATCATGCTGGGACTTGGATGTCAGCGACAACCACTGTATAGACAGTACTGCAAGACAGTCCCTATCCATGTGTGTTGGTACTTGTAATGAGGATACTATTCAGTTTCTACGCACTTTGTTTACAAATTCTATGATTGATTTGGATGCGCATGTGTTTATGTATGCGTTTTCCATATAATATAATCGGAAAAAAAAGTTCTACGATTGACTCGAGCCAATTTGATTCGAGCCAATTTCCTAGTGGGCAGGATACTGCTTAGTTTCACGGTTTGATTAATTGCAAATTCTATAAATGGCGCTTGTTCGTGTTCTTGTTCCATGTAATCGGAAAAAAGAATATGATTTGCACATATACATTGTAATGGATCAAGCTCATACAATTGAAGATTGACTGGGTGGGTGAATTAAGAATAAAACACTGCACGGGTCAGATATATATTTCGGGATTGGCTCGGTTTGTGGTTACCTAAGAAAAGTACCGGATGACACTTACGGTGGGAAAGGGGTGCAAGAGGATGACTCCGTTTTCAAAATAGTAGACAAATGATAGAAAAGGTTGTGTGTGTGTGTTTTGGGCTAGTTTACCACACAGAAATCAGAAATGTTAACTTTCGGCCTTGCTGCATGGCTGATGGCTAGTTGATACCCAGACTGCCCAGGCCGTCATCTTATCTGAAGCAATTGGCCCATATCACCACATGCATCGGCCGAAAGGGCCCGACGTCCAACAGGAACTCACTATTTTTGGCCCAATATTAAACACGAGAGTGGCGACTGGCTGCTTTGGGCCGGCTCTATGGGAAACAAAGGCCGTCTTCTAAGCCCACCACTTATTTAAAATTTATTTGCATCTGATTCATGATCAATTTAGGGTGTATAGGTATGCAACATTCTGCAATTTATTTGGTTAAAAAACTTTCAAATGCAATTATATTATAATAAAATGTGATCAGCAGCATATTTCTCTCAACTACCCCATTGATATCTTATTTGTTTCTTGCATGGCTGCATGTATTTTTTTTTAGAATTACACTGAACAATACAGACACTCACAACGCACGCACACTCACCCCTATGAATGCACGCGCGTAAATCCTACCCCTATAAACATTTTCGAAGACTGGGCCAGCAAATCCTGTATTGGACAGCTGTGGGAGTGCATGTAGGATCGAAGAACATGGAGCGGGAAGACCAATTACCAAAGCGACTCCAGGACTGAATATCGATGCAGAGTTATGAAGTTTGATCACGCCCGCGTTATTTTCGTAGTCTCGCTGCCCATAACAAATGTGACGATCAAAACCGAATGGAAAACTATTTGACAGCTTGGTTGCGCTAGCACTATGAGCTTATACTGAAATCAAGGGCATGTTTGGAAAACTTAAAATTCTAAGCAAGAACTGGTTGGTAGCCAGTTTCAGAGAATATAAAAAGGTTGGGTTTTCCAGCTTCTGGGTCTGGGTTCTAGTTCATTTTCTAGATTCTATAACTATGGATTCTTCGAATTTAGACCAAATGCTGAATTATTTGATGTAGCTTCTGATTTTACGAGAAGCTACAGCAGCTAGAAACTCTTCCAAATATGCAACAAATCGGATGGATAATCATCGAAACTAGAATAATAAATTTTATTGTTTGAAACTGAGATATTAGATCACCTTGGAACGCTGATCTGGAGGCAAGTCGGATGGATGGATTAGGGATCGACTTACCGCCGGTAACCGCGCGGTTACCGTGGTTACCGGGCTTACCGCGGGGGTACGGTAATATAAATACCGCGGTAACCTCCTTAAATTCAAATAAATTTAAAAAATAATTTATTTTTTTGATAAATTTTGCGCAGTTTCATACGGTTTTCACGGTTACCGCGGTTACCGCGCAGTAACCGTGCTTACCGCCGGGGCGCGGTAACCCCGGCTCCGGCGGTTTGGGAAACCCTGGATGGATATTCATCGAAACCGGAATAAACTTTATTTGGTGGATAGATATCCATCGTTCATTTTGAGTTTTTTTAAACATTTAAACTATTCGTCTTATTCAAAAGATTATAAAATTGTTATCTATTATATTATTAAAATGGCTTTGAAAGGAGGTACCACGTTCGTTGTGGGGGCTAGAAATTCTCACATTAATCGGAGAAAAAGAAAATGAGAGTCCAAGTAGAAATAAAATTTAAAAATAGCTGAAATTCAGAATTAAAAATAAGCAATATTGAGAGAAGAGTCCATATAAGAACCCAATACAAGATTAATCTAAATTCGAAATAAAAATAAAATAAAATCCGAAATTAGAAAAGAAAATGAGAGTCCAAGTAGGAATACAATTTTAAAATTACTGAAATTCGGAATTAAAAATAAGGAATATTGAGAGAAGAGTCGATATAAGAACACAACACGAGACTAATTAATATTCGGAATAAAAATAAAAATAAAATCCAAAATTGGAAAAAAGAAAACAAGAGTTCAAGTAGGAATACAATTTAAAATTAACTAAAATTCGGAATTAAAAATAAGCAATATTGAAAGAAGAATCCATATAAGAGCCCACTACGAGATTAATTAAAATTGAGAATGAAAATTAAAATAATATCCAAAATTAGAAAAATTATAAGAGGGTTCAAGTAGGTACAATTTTGAAACAACTTAAATTCAAAAATAAAAAAATAAATTATGAAATTAGAAAAATAAAAAAGATTTCAATTAGGAATACAATTTATAAATAACTAAAATTGGTGATAAAAAATAGACTATTGAAAAAAAAAAGACCATATAAAACACATGATGAGATAAAATAAGTAACAGATAGGGATAGCAATCGGGCGCGACGGGCACGGGTAGTGCCTACCCATACCTGTGCCCATGAGATTATTTGTGCCCGTGGGTATACCCATTACTACATGACGGGTAAGGATGATTGCCCATGCCCATTGCCAGCGGGCGCCTTGTGCCCACGGGCGTGTCCGTTTACCCGACACAACAAAAGCAGTGGAACAACAAGTCTACAAGCTTCTAAGTTCGAATCGAACTTAAAACATCAAATATTCTCCGTCTCAATGTGGTGTCTCTCCTCTGGCGGCGATAGAGTAAGGGGAAGAGAAATAATAAGGAAAATAAAAGGGAAACCGTAGAAAACAAAGAACATGGCTTATGTATTCTAGTGGATTTTGCTCCTCGCCTACATGTAAGTTAGACTTTACGGGTAAACGGGCAAAACGGGCATGGGTAGTGATTACCCATACACATACCCATTTACCTATCGGGCATAGCTTTTGACCCAATAAGATACCCATGGGTATAAAATGGAGAACAAACCCAACCCTAATAGAGTTTTTACCCACGGGTAAACGGGCAAACGGGCAGAATTGCCATCCCTAGTAACAGGCCTATAAAGGAGTAGTGTGGTGGCGGTTGATACAACATATAAAAACTGTTAATAAAACACCAAATAGAATCCTAATGACGATTAAAATGAGGAACGACAGGCAGGCTGTAAAGCTGACGGGCAAGACGGTTGCTTGAACTTCTAGAAAGTAAAAAAATTAAAAGAGAGTTCAAGTAGGAATACAATTTTGAAACAACTTAAATTCAAAAATAAAAAATAAATTCTGAAATTAGAAAAATAAAAAAGATTTCGATTAGGAATACAATTTATAAATAACTAAAATTGGTGATAAAAAATAGACTATTGAAAAAAAAGACCATCTAAAACACATGATGAGATAAAATAAATAACAGACCTATAAAGGAGTAGTGTGGTGGCGGTTGATACAACATATAAAAACTATTAATAAAACACCAAATAGAATCCTAATGACGATTAAAATGAGGAACGACAGGCAGGCCGTAAAGCTGACGGGCAAGACGGTTGCTGGAACTTCTAGAAAGTAAAAAAATTAAAAGAGAGTTCAAGTAGGAATACAATTTTGAAACAACTTAAATTCAAAAATAAAAAATAAATTCTGAAATTAGAAAAATAAAATAGATTTCAATTAGGAATACAATTTATAAATAACTAAAATTGGTGATAAGAAATAGACTATTGAAAAAAAAAGACCATCTAAAACACATGATGAGATAAAATAAGTAACAGGCCTATAAAGGAGTAGTGTGGTGGCGGTTGATACAACATATAAAAACTGTTAATAAAACATCAAATAGAATCCTAATGACGATTAAAATGAGGAACGACAGGCAGGCCGTAAAGCTGACGGGCAAGGCGGTTGCTGGAACTTCTAGAAAGTAAAAAAATAAATCCCATTGATAATTATAATTGATTTTTAAATTCTTAATGACAATAAAAAGGAGAAACAGAGCGTGGGGTGTATAGGAGTGTAGTTGCAGAGCCACTAATGGTTGGCAAGACTTCTAGAAAATAAAAAATGAATTCCAATGATAGATATGTTCGATTTTTAGAATCTCAATGATAATAAAGAGTAGGCGGCGGATGGGCTGTAGAGGAGTATACAGGCATCGTTTGACGGGACTTCTAAAAATTATAAAAAATGAAACCCAACAAGACAATAAACTCTAAAAACTACAAGGAGAAAATTTTTATATGTTCGGAACTTCTAAAAAGTAAAAAAAACCCAATGATAATCATGTTCGATTTTAAACTCTGTGACAATAAAATAGGGAGGTAGCGGGCGAGCCACAAAAGGAGTACAATGGCAAAGCCGCTGATGGTTTGGCTGGACTTCTATAAAGTAAAAAATGAACCCAAACAATAATTATGTTTGATTTTTAAAATCCCAATAACAATAAAGAGAAAAGACAGTGAACGGGTCGTAGAGAAGTATAATGACAGCGTTTGACGGGACTTATAGAAATTATAAAAACGAAACCCAACGAAACAATAAACTCTAAAAACTATAAGATTTAATTTTTAGAGGTTTCAAGGTGAATGAATAGAAATAGTGGTAGATCGAGCAAGCAAATAAAGAAGGATATGACAGAAGTAAGGGGTAGCAGCTGGCGTGACTTTTGAAAACTATATAATTAGAAATACAGGGATGGTAAGGTTTGGTCTTTCAAAATTTTAAGACAACGACATAGCTATTTAATAAATTTGAAGTAAAATCATACTGAAAAATATATGATTTTGTTTAGGTGCTAGCCGCGTAATTGCACGGGCCACCCAGCTAGTTTATTTTATTTGTGACTTGCTTTATTATTAAAAGTATATTAACTATGATTTATCTTTTTTATATTTATACTAATTTTTAAATAAGACGGATAATCCAACGTTATAACTAAAACAAATCAAAATGACGAATAATTTATGGCGGAAGGGGTACAAAGCATGCGTGTGCGTTCATCCTCATGTCGGTACACGAAGACGTTTTCACGCCGACGCCGACGCGGCGGCGCGCCGCCTCTCCTCCCTCTCGAGCAGCCGCGCGAGGAGGAGCTCGTGCGGCACGCTGGTCCCGAACCCTGCGACGCGCTCGTCGAACGCGGCCATGCTGGCGTGCACGTGCGGCAGCGCGTCCGGCTCCACGACCTCCTCGCCGGCCATGGCGGAGATCGCCCTCGTCCCGGCGGCGCAGGAGCCCAGTATCACGTCGAGCAGCCCCGGCGTCGCGCCGTGCACGAACGGGCCGCCGACGACCGACGACGGGAAGTCCCTCTCAAACCCGGCCTCCATCACGGCCATCCGCGCCTTCATCTCCCGCACCGCCTCCGCCCGCTCCTCCGGCGTCGGCGCGAGCACCGCCGCCGCGCGCGACAGCGGCGACACCTCGCCGTGGAAGAACCTCGCCCAGAACCTGGCCGCGGCGCGAGCGCGCGGGGACGACGGCGGCGGAAGCAGCCGCGGCGCCTGTGGCCACACCTCGTCGACGTACTCGAGGATGACGAGCGACTCGGCGAGGGGGCAGCCGCCGCCGCCGCCGTCGTCGTCGACGACGACCAGCACCGGGACCTTCCCGGCGTGGGCGGGGTTGAGGCGCAGCAGCAGCGTCTCGCTCTTGCGCTCGAGGTCCTCCTCGACGTACTCGTAGCGCACGCCCTTGAGCTCCAGCGCGTTCCTGGCCATGGCGGCGTGCGCGCTGCCCCACGCGCCGTACAGCTTCACCTCCTTGGGCTGCGCCGCCGCCGCCACCGCCGCCGTCGTCATCGCCATGCTTGTGATCTTCGTCTACTGTGCTGGTGAGTTGCTGTGAGTTTCTTCTACTTGTCCATGGATGATAAATTCATCGATGAATATATATTCTTGCGGATGCTGATCTTCTTGCGGATTAAGAAATGGATTTGGTTTTTGCAATTGAAATTGGAATGCTATAAGGGAGGCACGTGTATGGTGTTAGAATGGAAATCTTTCGACGTGGCTGTGCTTGTTCGGCAAGAAAATGTTTTAATTTGTTGATTACTCTAGTCGAGTAGTGGAGTTGGTATCCGATCCTAAAATATTCATGCATCGAGTATAAGCTGGTCTGTTTGATAAGCCTACAAGATCTTTTTCCACGAATTACCCCCTCAACAATTACGTCATTCGATTTTTAACCCTGAACTCCAATACTAGTTATTTTTAACCCTGAAATTTATAATCCGGACGAATTACCCCCTAGATCGATCCAGGGTGGTTTCGGTCCTACGTGGACGCACACGTGGCAGTCCGGTTAGCCAAAACAAAAGAAAAATATATGGGACCCACTTGTCAGCCACAACAAATAAATATGGTGGGGCCCACTGTCAGCCCAATCCTCCTCTTCTCCCCCTCTTCTTTGCCCCCTTCCCTTCTCTCATCTCTGGCGCATCAAGGCAGGTAGCGGAGCTCGCCGCCGATCTCGCCGCCTCCACGGCGAGCTCGCAGCGGTGGCCAACCAGCGCACACGCTCGCCACGGAGGAGGAGCACGAGAGCGCCCAGAATGGAGGCAGAGACGAGAGAGGCGTCGCCGCGCACACGCTCGTCGGCGGAGGACATCGCTGTGCTGGAGACAGGGGTGGGGGAGGAGCGCGGGGCCAACGACAGAGATGGAGCGAGCTCGGGTGACCGACAGTGGCTTCCCCGTCCCCAACCTCCTCGCCGTTGACCGTGGCACCACTTGACCTCGGGGTGGCAGCGGTAGCTCGGGTGGCCAGCGGTGGAGGTGGAGGCGGAGCAAGCTCGGGGGCAGGAGGCTGCGGCGGGGCGCGCAGGGACGGGCGGTTGATGTCGGCGCGTGGGGGTGGGCGGTGGATGGCGGTGCGCAGGGACGGGCGGTGGATGGTGGCGTGCGGGGGCGGGCGTGGCAGGCGAGCGGGAGGCTGCGGCGGGGCGCGCAAGGACGGACGGTGGACGACGGCGCACGGGGGTGGGCGGGAGGGTGCGCCGGGGCGTGCGGGGACAGACGGTGGACGGGGACGGGATGCTGCGGCGGCACCATTCATCGCAGTCGCCCAGGTCTCCGCCCTCGCCTCCACGGTCGCCGCTCGCACCGCCCCCTCACCCCTGTCGCAAGTCCGGTGCTAGCCGTCACTCCCCTAATCGCAAGAGGACGAGGCCCTAATAGTGAGCTTGACGAGCCGGCCACCTCGCCACCTCCTCACCTCGCCTCCTCCGCCACCGCCTCGCCTCCTCCGCGCCGCCCGCCGCCCGGCGTGCCACATGTCCCGCCGGCCCCTGCACGCCGACCGCCCATCCACGCGCCGCCGACGCCGCCCACTGCCCGTTCACGCATACCCGAGAGAGAGAGATAGAGAGAGAGGGGGGAGGGGGAAGAGAGGTAATGGCAGGTGGGCCCTTTATTTTATTTTATTTCTTTTTGCTGATTGGATTTCCACATCGGCGCCACGTGTATGCCACGTAGGAGAAAAACCGCTCAGGATTGAGTCCGGGGGGTAATTCATCCGGTATCAATAGTTCAAGGTGTAATATGTCTGATTTTGTGGTTCAGGGGGGTAATTCGTACTGTCACAAGAGTTTAGGGGGTAATTCGTACTTTTCCTTTTCTAAAAAGTGAATTTCATTCTAGACCATCATTTGGACTATCTCTTAACCTGTATTTTTCCCTTTAGACTATCATTTCTTACCGTTTGTTTCATCTTCAACCTCATTCTTCTTCTCCAACTTCAACATGTCCTGGTTTGCTGATAACTTATAACTAACTTGTGAGGAGATTAGCAGCTTATATCTAGCTCTATGCCAAGAAATAGATAGGAGAGCTAGAGGACAGTAAGGGTCCAAAATCTATACTCCTTTAAAAAGGAATAGTGGTGGTGGTGAGAGCTGAATCTACAACCTCCACCAGTACCAACTCCCTAACTTTTTAAGAGATGTAGACAAAGAATAATGGTAATAACGAGGTTAATGGTAATTTTCATTGATTAAAATCCTATTGCAACGCATGGGTAAGAGTAGGTACAATAGCAGATTATTAGCCAGCTATAAACATATTTTAATAAGATAAAAGATGAGAGAGAAGAGCAGCGGGCTATAGATCTGTAGTCAGCTGTAGCACGGACTCCAAGACGCGATGTGTGTATGACATGTGGGACCATATATTAATAGTATAGTGAGCAACTATTGTATGAATTGACTATTAGATTGGCTATAGATTAATTGGAGCTAGTAGTGAGCTATACTATTAAACTTACTCTAATATGCTAGTGAAACAAAAGGCAAGAAAGGGGTTGTCTGAAGTGAAAAGATGGGTTAAGAGGTGGACTAGGTGATCCAATGTACAATTTACTTGTTTTTTAACATTAGGAGATATTGTGATGTTTTATATTGATATAGGAGATAAAAAGAAAACATAAGACTTTAATCAAGAAAAGTAAAACAAAATCACCATCACACATCGATAATGTCTATACGAACCAAAGGACTAGCACCACACTGACTACAATTAAGCCAGATCAGACATCACTAGAGCCATGGCAGATCCAAAACTGAACAACCCAACACGCCAAAAGACGATAAATACCAAAGTCTACCAGACAACCGAGAGGGGTTGCAGAGGGAGAGTGTGAGAAAGAACGGACCGTCGTCATCCAAAAACATAGGCTCAACTGTCTGAAAACGGAAGGCAAAAACAGATCCTCCAAGACAACGCCTTCAATAAAGATACAACACCATAGCACCACCATCGCCCGTAAAAGGAAAACTGAACATATGGTTTTCACCCTGAAATGACCGGTGGAAGGGAGAGCGAGCCACCTTGACAACGCCGTCTAGAGGGATCATTGCACTCAAAATTGTCACCCTAGCCTCATTGCTTTCATGGAGCTTCCACTGTATCGTCAATGTAAAGACATCCCTTCATCGGCTAGTCTCAGCCTATCCCTGCACCCTAGGGGCATCGCAACTGGCCAAAACCTCTGCAAGGGTGGCACATTTGCGATCTCTACACGTGGATCTATCCTATCAGTCAGCCTCGCCAACCTACATTGCAAGTTACATCGCTGGGGGACCGAGTACACATGTCGTATTCTGGTCCACCCTCTCGTATTAGATAAGTGTATCGATGTCTTGGTCAAAGAAGGATGTTTTCTATGTATATACTCCCTCCGTCCTAAAATATAGCAACTTTTGGTTGGATGCGACATATTCTAATACTACGAATATGGATAAGAGGCCTGTCCAAATTCATATTACTATGATATGTCATATCCATCCAAAAGTTGCTATATTTTGGGATAGAGGGAGTACCGAATACGTTACAATTGTATTAGAGTAAGCAAAACTAATTAACGGTCAGATCGTAACAACATTTATGTATAGGTTGGCTATGTTTTCGGCCTTCGATCACCCTTAGATCAATTGTTCAGCTAGCCATTGTCAAAGAATTGTTAATGTTTATTTATGTTTCAATAGAACAAAATGGAGCAAAATTCAGTGGAGTAGAGCAGGGGAACCGCGTTGACTATCCACTGTCGAGTGTCGTCGACACGGTACGTAGTTTAGAACTAATCTTATGATCGAATTTGATCTATTCTAAAATTGCGATTAGAATGTCTGTCTTGACTCCCGATATCTATCCAGCCTGGCCGGATCTTGCTCCCATGCATACTCCCACCTAAACCAACTACTCCCAATCTTAATACCTCACTGACAAGTGGACCCAATGTAACGAGCCCCACATGTCATTGACACGAATCACCTTCTCATGAATCCAACGGTGCCCCCACCAGTCAGTCAGTTAATCAAATGATTAATAATGTCCCCACCTTAATTAAACCCACGACTTAATCCACCAATAATAACATCCTATAAACAAATAACCTAGTAAATCTAACCTCACCGACAAGCCCACCCACTGTTTACGCCGGGATACCCGACCCCGCGCCCACTGACACCGCGGGCCCACCCGTCTCCTTCATCAGTCTCAGATCCGCGACGCGCTTCCCACTCCAGTCCCCCTCCCCTCCACTGCTCCGATGGCCGGCGGCCGCGCGTTCCGGCCGTCGGCGCCGCGCCGCGCGGCGTTCGCGGCGCTCCTGACGCTGCTCCTGCTGGCGACGCTCTCGTTCCTCCTATCCTCGCCGCCTCCGACGCACGCCTCGCACCGCTCCTCCTACCTCGGCGCATCGCCGCCGTCCCGCCTCGCCGCCATCCGACGCCACGCGGCGGACCACGCGGCGGTGCTGGCCGCGTACGCCGCGCACGCGCGGAGGCTCAAGGAGGCGTCGGCGGCGCAGTCGCTGTCCTTCGCCACGATGTCGTCCGACCTGTCGGCGCTCTCGTCGCGCCTCGCCTCCCACCTCTCCCTCCCGGAGGACGCGGTGAAGCCCCTGGAGAAGGAGGCGCGCGACCGCATCAAGCTCGCCCGCCTCCTCGCCGCCGACGCCAAGGAAGGGTTCGACACGCAGTCCAAGATCCAGAAGCTCTCCGACACGGTGTTCGCCGTCGGCGAGCATCTGGCCCGCGCCCGCCGCGCGGGCCGCATGTCCTCCCGCATCGCCGCGGGCTCCACCCCCAAGTCCCTCCACTGCCTCGCCATGCGCCTCCTCGAGGCCCGCCTCGCCAAGCCCTCCGCCTTCGCCGACGACCCCGACCCGTCCCCGGAGTTCGACGACCCTTCGCTGTACCACTACGCCGTGTTCTCCGACAATGTGCTCGCCGTCTCCGTCGTGGTGGCCTCCGCCGCGCGCGCCGCGGCCGACCCCTCGCGCCACGTCTTCCACGTGGTCACCGCGCCCATGTACCTGCCGGCATTCCGCGTCTGGTTCGCCCGCCGCCCGCCGCCGCTCGGCGTGCACGTCCAGCTCCTCGCCTACTCCGACTTCCCGTTCCTCAACGAGACCTCCTCGCCGGTGCTCAGGCAGATCGAGGCCGGCAAGAGGGACGTGGCATTGCTCGATTACCTGAGGTTCTACCTCCCAGACATGTTCCCGGCACTGCAGAGGGTGGTGCTCCTGGAGGATGATGTGGTGGTGCAGAAGGATTTGGCTGGGCTCTGGCATCTCGACTTGGATGGGAAGGTGAATGGTGCCGTCGAGATGTGCTTCGGTGGATTCAGGAGATATAGCAAGTATCTCAACTTCACGCAGGCCATCGTGCAGGAGCGGTTCGATCCTGGCGCATGTGCTTGGGCATATGGGGTCAATGTGTATGATCTTGAGGCATGGCGAAGGGATGGCTGCACGGAGCTGTTCCATCAGTACATGGAAATGGTAAGCTTCTGTTTTATCCGGTTATATATAACATATATGAGTAGCATTGGAGTGCGTTTGGTTTGATACGCGACTGCCGCTTATAGTTATGCTCAATGCCCAATCTCCTCGATTCGTGCCATTTGGTTGTGCATATGCATTTAGTTTGCAGTTTCACTAGCTCGATGGAAGTTCTTAAGATATTTTGTGATTGATCATCATGCGATTCAGGTATCTTGATGTTTCCTGCAATTTTTAAATAACCTGAGTGGGCATTTGGTATAGGAAATTATAGGGCAATACATTCCTTCTGTGACATACGAAGAATTATGTAGTCTCTTGGGTGACTATTCCAATTAGCTACTATCAATGATGTGTATGGATAATCAGAAATGTATCACATTTGTAAAAGTTTATCAACTAGCGAATTTCCCATGCGATTGCACGATGTGGTTATAGATATTTCTTGAGCCCCTAAGTATTGTGTTGCTTAGTCCACTAAATGTTGAAGATTGAGAGATGTAGAGATATGAAGGGAGAGAAGTAAAAAAATAGAGATATAGACATGAAGGTATACACTGCTGGTTTTTCATGTTGAAACGTATGGCTATAATTGTGAACCAAGTCATCAAACCTACTGGTTCTAGTTTAGCCGATTCAACCACAGTGTGGCTAAATCTTGTAAACAAGGATCTAACCAATCATGTCAGTTAGTGTATAATAGTCGCCTGATTGAGCGCTTCATGATCTTGACTTCTCAACTAGTGTTCCACAAAACACAAGATGAATTCATCACTAGGTTTCTATTGCCATGCATATGTGATACTTTTTTGCTGAGCCCTAAGCTTTTTGTGTTCATTGGCCATTGTGTAGTAATTAAAACAATAACAGCCCCGATATACAATTTATGTTTGCATGTTATCTTGACCTACTTTGTCCTGTCCTGTGTAATATACTATATACATATGCAGTTATGCAAATGATCTCATAGTTGTCTATTTTTGCATCTTACTAGCATGCGTTTGCACTCACCAAGGCACTGATATGTGTATGAATGTATGACCCATTATTTTCATGGCAGAATGAGGATGGTGTGCTTTGGGATCCCACATCTGTTCTACCTGCTGGGCTGATGACATTCTATGGCAATACAAAGCCGCTTGACAAATCATGGCATGTAATGGGCCTTGGGTATAATCCAAGCATCAGTCCTGAGGTTATCGCTGGTGCTGCTGTGATACATTTTAATGGGAATATGAAACCGTGGCTTGATGTTGCGTTGAACCAGTACAAAGCTCTCTGGACCAAGTATGTTGACACTGAAATGGAATTCCTGACACTATGCAACTTTGGTCTATGAAGGAAGTTAAAAAAAATACTCCCAATAATGAGGAAACCACTGATATGCTGTTGTTTTACTGGCCAGGAGAATTTTACGTGAGCGTTCTTTGTTATCTGTAACAAAATTTTCCTTTGTAGCATTTTCTTACAACTGTGCTGGGCAGAAACTTGTAGATTTTTCTTGCTGGTTTATGATAGTATTGTTTCATTAGCTAAACTGTACTGGACCATCATGGTGTAGAGTAATAGAGTATGTGGCAGTCTATTGGAAGGAAACTATAGCTGAATGCTCCTGTATTATTTATAGCAAACTTATCTCCCAATTGTATCTATCCAAAAAGGAGAAAGAGTTATATATCCAGTGACATTTTATTTTGTCAATGTTTCCCATATCTTTCTCCACTGCACTAATAGTTGGAGTATTTTATTGAGGTATAATGTTACTGGATAGAACTTCATTTGAGGGCAACAAATTTATGAATAATTATTGAAAGTTCCTGCATGTATAGTTTCGAAATGCCAGGTCAACTAGATTTTTCAACTGTAATTGGCACGACAGAATGCTCACTAGTTTCTGCATGAAATGGATAGGTATATAGTTTTAATAAAATTGTATGCGTTTAGCTTGGCTGCTTGATTTTTCTCCACAGATTTGATTATTTGTTCCTGGAAAAATTGAGTACGCTGTGTATAGATATTGTTGATGCATTTGATTTTATGACCAGGATTTTGTTTGTATTTTAGTTCTCGCAGTCTTCTCCTGAAACCTTCCCTGTTGACCTTCTTAGGAGAGGAAAATAATTTATTTCGATCTCTTTGTCATTTGGCATGACTCTATCGAATAATAGGAAAAATTGTGTCCGTTTGTGATGTTAGCTGAGACACTAACTTTTTATGTACTCCATCCATTCTAAAATATAGCAACCTAATATTAGATTAGACACAGTTTAGTACTATAAGTTTGGATATATTGCGGCGGAGGGAGTATGACACATGAAGCAGCTTTCTGTTCTGCTAGCTCTTATCAGCTGCTGCCATCTCAATCTTTAGGCTGCGTTCGGCAGCTGAAGAAAGTGAGTGAGTTTGTTTCTATTTCCGCGCGTACGCTTTCCAAATTACTAAACGGTGTATTTTTTGCAAAAATTTTCTATAGGAAAGTTGCTTTAAAAATTCATATTAATCTATTTTTCAAATTTAAAATAGTTAATACTCAATTAATCATGCGCTAATGGCTCACCTCGTTTTTTGTATCTTCCCAATCTTCTCAATCTCCTCCTCCTCAAACTCACCCTTAGTGGACTCACCAGCTGCCGTCTGTCCATGAGAAATATGTATTTGATCATGCTGTGATTCTTTTGCCAAGAAGTGGCTAGTCAATATTTTGAGTAATACGAAGAAAATATGGAAAGCTGCATCACATGTTCGCATGGATTGCCTATGTGCGGTGATGGATTAGAGCTGGTCAGCTAGATGATGCAATGTTGTTCTAATTTTCCCCTTTTTCTGCAGTGCTGAATCAGGATGGGAGTATGGGACTGTAAAAGGATTCTACCAAAGTGATTGGTTATGATGTCAACCTGATGCCCATGACTGCTTGAAGTTAAAGGCCATGCTTGTAGAGTATTGATGGTTGAGGAATAAAACTGAGGTTATGACAATTATAGGAACGCACAAATAAAGTAGTTAAATATTTGAAAGTTGAAAAATTAATTAATTTAAAGGATATTCTGAGAAATACTGATGAAGAAATTTTTTTTGTTAGCTTGGGGCTTGGGAAGTTTGTCCACTATAATCTGTCACATGTTATGTCACATGTTATGTTAGTATAGTAGCCTATACTTCAAAGAAACTTACATATTGGCCCCTTCATTTTATTGTTCAAGCTCCGCTCCATCTCCTGCCTTATGTATGTTTATGTACATGACAAATTCCTTTGTTACGAAATTGCTATTTCTTTCATAATTTCAGTTGAGATAATTGTCGATGTATTGATGCTTAAATCTTAGTTTGCCCAAAATAAGTTGTGCAACACACTCATGTCATTGACATAATGATGATGGTGGTTAACAGATTGTGAATTCATGCGAAGGTGAAAATATCCTCATGAATGTTAAAATTTTTTGAATGTCACCAAATAGGTACTTTATTCATCAGTTAGTTTGGCGTGTGCCGCAAGCTTTAAATTGTAGGGCTTTTATACCATTGGATTCCTCACATTCCTCCGGTTTACCAACAAGTGATAGCAAAGAGAAAACATCTAACCATATATTCAAACTCATTCGTATAATTTCCTATGCTCTTAAGCAACATGATAATCGTCACTATGTCATCGCACACTAGGATTTTAGTTCTTAGGATAGAATGAATGGCATCTCTCTTTGGCGGTCTTAGGGGTCCAAACAAGTCACCTCTCTTATTATGTTTGACATTGATCTTCAGGAATACCCTTCAAATTCTACAAACATCAATTACATTTTTCTCTTTTAACAACATCAATATGAGCAAGACATTATGATGTTAAGGTGTTGTAATTCAGATAGGTAAAAAAAATATTATTGATCGGATTTGCATAACATAGGCATGAGGTTTTAGCTAGTGAGGAGGTAGACTTTGGCGGGAAATTTATTGGCGGATACTCCATTAAAAACCACTTATTACTATTTATGCAGGTTCTTAGTGAGTGTTCCTAATAGTGATATCCATTAATCGGAATAAATGTCACGAAGCTATACCTATTTTATCAAGATTAGCATTTGGCAAAAATTGTAGCTTGACATATTAAAGAAAAACTATATTGCTTGAAAAACACTTTACCTTTAATATTCACCGTGCAATTTTAGAATGGAACAGAGGAAGTACATATGTAGATATAAGAGTCTTAGGCCCTGTTTCTTTCAGCTTGGGATTATTATAATCTAGATTATTGAGTTAGATTACTATAAGCTAGATTGTTATAATCTGTAGTAGAATAAGCGGTTAGTTGTTTCTTTCCAGATTATTAGAGCCTAGATTATTGAGTTTGCAAGTCTAAAAAGGGAGTGGGGTGGCATGGTGAGTAATTTTTCACTCAATAATCTAGAAAAAGCTCACCTAAATGAGTTTATCAGATTATAATAAGCTGGGCTCTAGATTATAATAAGCTACTTCAATAAGTTATCCGTTTCTTTCAACTTACTCCTAATAATCTGGATTATAATAATCCCAAGCTGAAAAAACATGGCCTTAGATGAGTCATCCTACTTGTGGCATATATATACCCATTACTAGCAAGGCAAACGAAAAGTTCAAGGAAATTGACAGTTGAAGAAAAAAAGTTTTCTAAAATGTGCTAAATTTACTAATTTGGAAATAAAGGCCCATAAAGCATTTCCCCTTCCACACCTCCACCCCTCTCTCCGTCTCGCTTTATCTTCGATTCTCCGTTTGCGCTATCGTAACCCTTGTTTGCGAAGAGAAACGCCGTTCCCGGCGGAGGCACGGCCGGAAAACTTCCGCCGCCTCGCCTCGCTCCGGCGCACGTCGCCGGCGACGAGGGGCCGGGGGCAAACCGGTGGTCGGTCGGCCTGCTCCTCTCCTCCCCGCCCGTGCGCCTTCTCCCCTGCTGCCCGCGAGCAGGTGCGAATCGAATCGAATCGAAGGTATTTTTCATCTCTATCTCTCTCGTAGCCCTCCCTCGTCGGAGATCCAATCCGGAGTTGGGATCGATTCGATTTGTTCTTCCTTCCCGATTTGGTTCGTTTGATGCGCGCGTGGTGTAGCTTTTGATGATAGGTTTTCGTTCGTTTGTTTGCCCCCCATTTGGTCCACGCTAGGTCAACCACGATGAAGAAGCCCAACGTCGCCGCCAAGGTCAAGGCGGCCGCCGCCGGTGGGGCGGATGGGGGGTCGTCCAAGGGGAGCCCTTCCACCCCTGCATCGCTCAGGGTGACTAAGTTGGTCAAGGGGAAGGCGAAGGTGAAGGCGAAGGCTAGCCGGGAGAAGGCTGCTGCGCCAGCCGCTGCGGCTGGTAAAGAGGCCGCGTCCCTGGGTGATGCTGGTGGCAATGCTGATGCATCGCCTGCGGCTCCGGCTTTGCGACCGGCCGCGGTGGCTGATGCGGACGGGGCATCCAAGGGGAGCCCTTCCACCCCTGCATCGGTCAAGAAGACATCTAGGTTGAATAAGGTGAAGGCGAAGGCGAAGGCTGCAGCAGCTGCTGCCGCTTCAGGGTCCCCATCCGTTGGTGCTGCTGGTGGCAATGCTGATGCATCGCCTGCAGCCCCGGCTCCGCGATCAGCTACTGTGGCCGATGGATCAGCAGCTCGGGTGATATCGACGCCAGCGGCAGCTACGGCTGAAGCATCAACGCCAAAGCGAAGGCTAAAGCTAAAACCAAAGCTGGCTGAGGCTAATGCTAATGCTAATGCTGTAGTTGCCACCAAGAATGGTGTAGGTGCTGATAACAACGATGGTGATGCCATCAAGAAGAGAAAAAGAGAGATTGCTGGGGAGAGGACTAGCAATGTGAAGGAAAGGAGGAAGGAGGAGGAGGGAAGCAAGAAGGAAGAGAGGCTTGACAGTAAGGGAGGAGGGCTTATATTCATGTGTAATGCGCAGACTAAACCAGAATGCTTTCAGAGCCGCTTGTTTGGGTATCCCAGAGGGAAAATCGGAATAGTTGAGAAGATCCGACCAGGGATGAGGTTGTTCCTCTATGATTTTGACTTGAAGCTACTTTATGGGGTGTACAAGGCAGTATCAAAGGGTGGGCTTGATCTTGTTCGAGATGCATTCAGTGGAAAATTCCCTGCACAGGTAATTCTGGTATTCCATCGCTGTAGACAAACTCATATGCTGTGAATGTTTTTTTTAAAGAGGAAGTGAATATGGTTTTTTGGGGTTTATGTTTTTATACTTAAGGGTGTACATACTATTTTGGGGATTGATTGATACTATGGTGCACCAATGATTTTTGTACACAAACCTATGATTGGCGATAGTAGAAATGGTATCTTTCTGGTTCACACTGTTTCTGAGAACAAAATAACCCTGTTGTCGATACATATTGCATTTCCATTTTCGGAAGATTGATGCATATGCATTAGACATCATCATCAGCTGTAACTTGAATTGTGCATTTGCATTGGTTATCTGTTGAAACAGATGTAGATATACTAGCTAGCTATATTCATCTTTGCTTTAATTAAGAAAACAGGTGGTGCTGTAAGTAATGTGACTGAATGATTTGATAGACTGCTAAGAGAACATTCATTGCCCCTGTTTCTTAATAACAGGATTTGCTTGTGACCATTTATGTCCATAGAGTTCTTTGATGCTTGGTTTATATTCAAGTTGTCATTTCAGATATAACTGTAACTCTGTGAGGGTCGATTTGTTTTTACTGCACTTCCATTGGTTAGTTGGAATTTACCATATCTGGGAAACCATATGATGGAAAGTCACGAAAGTTTGTACAAGTGGTTCTTACATAAGACTGTACAGCATGTATATTAGGACCACCATTGCCAATTCCGTGCACAACTTTTAAGACCTCACAATTGCATATTTGGACTGTTATCTACTTTCAATGATCAAGCACGAATTCATGGGCACAAGATTCCACACAACCTTCTGTTTGAAAATGGGCTTCATCTAGAGTAGTTAGTGTTGAAGATTTGATATTTTCGTTGTACTCAAAACTATTTTTTGTGCTTGAGCTCGCCACAGGTGAAATTTAAGATAGATAAAGATTGCCTTCCACTTCCTGAGAGCAGATTTAAGGATGCAATCAGAGAGAACTATAGTGCAAAGAGCAAGTTCAATCCCGAGCTCAACTCTAGACAAGTGAGTGTCATTTGAATTTTGTTCAAAACAGAAAGTTTTAAAAGAACAAATCATAGATGTTAGTATTTACTTTATCTTATGTATTACATGATATTGTGCAGGTCCATAGGCTAATAGCTCTATTTGAGTCTGTGAGTGTACCTCAACCAGCTCCACAGAAGCCTCTTGAAGAGATGCACCACTATG
Source organism: Oryza sativa Japonica Group (assembly GCF_034140825.1). NCBI lineage: Eukaryota > Viridiplantae > Streptophyta > Magnoliopsida > Poales > Poaceae > Oryza > Oryza sativa. The sequence continues at coordinate 6,768,010 of NC_089040.1, read as the reverse complement.
AAGGAAAAACACAGCCACATCAATATGAAGAAAGACGATCTTCTTTGCCTGTCATGCATGTTCCTCCCCCTAAAGACTTATACAGGGCAACACGCTTTGATCCACATCCAGTGGATTATAGGATTGATCATTCTTTGTCTAATGCTCATGATGGTCCCCACATACATTATCAGCAAACACTTGTTGCACGCGAGTCTCAGCGTGTTCCTCTTGACATAGAGCCTCGTCTTGTGCCGCATGCCCTAGAGCCTCGTCATGGCCCTTCTATCCCAGAGATTCAGCATGTTCCACATGCATACTACCGCCATTTGGCTCCATCTGATGTTCCATATTATCGTTCTCAAGTGGATCCACTGCCTGATCGGTACGTTAATGCACAAAGCTTCCTAAGTTGTGGTCCATATTTATTATTCGTAACATGTCTTGTAGAAATTTTGCGAGAGCTTCTCTCTCTTGCATGTTGGTCTGTCATTGTGGTTAATAAATACTACCTCTGTCCCAAAAAGACTGCACTTTTATACATGAATCTGGACAAGAGGCATGCCCAGATTCGTTTCTAAAAGTGAACTCTTTTTGGGACAAAGGTAGTAAAACATTTGGAAACGCATAGTGTTTGGAGACGGGAAAATACTTACTAATTCAGCAAATTAAGTTGATCTTTCCATTGGTTAGTTAAATATTTGAAAACTGACATAAAATTGATTAACTAGTTATTTTTTGTAGATTAACGCTTGAAGCTGTGTTTTTTCCGAAATGTAAAGATACCGTGTGAGAAATGTTTGGACTTGTTACTATCAATGCATGCATTAGCAACCTAGAACATTTTTATTGTCTTTTATACGAATGGAACATGGCCAGTATCCTGGTTTTAAAATAGAGTATATATCCCGTGAAACACTTTCTTAGATAATTGAACCGAGCCCAAATGCCTTCACCTCTCTTATCATTCAGCTCTGCAAGTGCAATTTTATGTTATCAATTAAACTGAAGTGCTCATAACTTATCTAATCCACAAATATTTCTATGGTACAATCTTGAGGTTTAAGAAATATATTACGATTTTTTATTAGCATTTCTTTAGAATTGTTCAACAGAATTCTGATACTTGATAATAATGCCATCTCTAGTTTATATCATGGTTGTTAAGGCGTCGCTATAGCTCTAGGGCTCCCTGAGGGTGTTAAGGCATCCCTCCACCTTAAGGGCTTAATGCCATAACCCAGAGAGGGAGAGGGAGAAGAGGTGAAGGAAGCAGCAACTACACCATTTTCCCATTTCTCTGCTCCATGCCATCGCCATCTTGCTCCCCCTTAGCTCTGGTTTCCTCTCTTCTTCTCTCCCCTGCACCAGATTCATCTTGACTCAAGGGAGCAGCATTAGATCCATCCAAGGGAAGGAGCACATACAAAGAGAAGCACTGGATTCATTCTGAATCAGGGGAGTAAGGAGCACAGATAGAGGAGCAGAGCTAGCACAAGGAAGAAGCGATACAGGCGTGAGGAAGAAGTGACATTGGAGGCAGCGCTTTGAGAGGAGAGAGTGTGTACCTGGTGTGGGTGTTAGGGTTATTTCTTTGACTTTGGGCTGGTATGAACGTTATTGGGCTTTGTTGGGCTGGCCTGAGTTTTCTTTCTCTCTCTCTTCTGATGCTGCTAATCACTTAGGTTATGGTGTCGCCATACCTTAGCGGTTTTACACTATAGTGGTAACTAGTAAGGCGTGGGTGGGTCGCCTTACCCGCCTTAACAACCATATAGTTTATATATTAGGAAATGTAGAAAAGGAATCCATGGAAGAAGCGTGTCAGATTGTCAATAGACCAATGTAACACAAAGCAGTTCTGAGCAAAAGAAAGGTTAACGTGTGTTATGTACATGATGGCCCATTTATAGTTCATCTTAACTGTTCCCTTGGAGATATAGCTCTCTAAGGTGTGAAAAAGAGAAAAGTTCCGTTTGCAACTTTGCAAGAGAAGTTCCATTGGTTGCTTGATCGTCATGAATTTGTCTAGTTCAACAAAATTAACTAAATGCACCAGTCAGTGACCCACGCCCATCCTTAAATTTGACCTAATTCCTTGTGGAAACTTAGTCTTGTTAGTTTATTCCTGACGGAAAAATATGTTCTAAAAACATGTTGTAGTTCATGTTTTTTTTTCCCAACATACCACCGGAAAAGTGCTACAATACTCCCTCCGTCCCAAAATAAAACAACCTAGGATGGGATGGGACATATCCTGTCTAGATTTGTTGTACTAGGATATGTCCCATCCCATCCTTGGTTGCTTTATTTTGGACAGAGGGAGAATAATTTTAAGTTTTTGACAATGGAGAGTAAGGCTCAAGTGGGTCAACCCGTGAACCCACTTATTGGCTAAATAAGTGGGTAACCCGCTTGCGGAGAGTGGATCTTATTATGACACTATGTTAGTTTGGTAAACTATGAATCCACCAGTGAAAACAAATTGGACAAATGTTTTATGCACTATAGTATTAATAAATTTCTATCAGCGTATCATCTATATTAAGCATGTTTTGTTTGCTGTAGGTGTACACTTGAATACTAACCCAAACTAACTATTACATCCTATTTTGGTTATTATAGGCTTCAATTTTCTTACTTAGAACAATACCATGCTTTTGGCTAACAAATTCCTTGAACTTCAGTGTTGCTGCCAGAACTGTGGCTGATCCATTTCTTTCAAGAGATTATACAGCAGTCCCAGCCACAAGATCTGATGGTGCTGCCCGTGTTGAGGAACTCAGGCGGATAGGGGATATTGCTTCACTTGGTGCTCGGGTGGAGGAGCTCTACCGTCCAGGAGAGCTTGCTGCTCGCGGTTCTCGTGTGGAGGAGCTCTACCGTCCAGGAGAGATTGTTGCTCGTGGTTCTCGTGTGGAGGAGCTCTATCGTCCACGAGAGGTTGCTGCTCACAGTGCTCGCATGGAGGATCTGTATCGTCCAGGAGAAATTCCTATCCGTGGTGCTCGTGTGGAGGATCTGTACCGTCCTGGAGAAATTTCTGCTCGTGCTGTTCGTGTAGAGGATCTTTACCGTTCTGACCAACGCATCACTCATGCTGTGGACCTCCCTCTCCACGCACCCTATCCAACAGCTCATTATGAGGTCCCCAATCCCGCATATTCTGATATCAGTCAAAGGTATGCCTCTACAAGGCTTAATGCACCTGGTGCATCGGTTTCGTCTCTCTATTCCTTTCCTGGCGCGCCAGCGTATCGATGATTGGTACTCTGAATTTACCATGTTTTTACCCTGAGCCGGTTATACTGCTAGATGCATCGGTGCCATTTAGAAGTTGTCCAAACCTTAGGAAACCTGGATGGTTGTCACAGTTCCTGTCACTGTGGTTTGCTTTACCTGTATTTTCTGTCCTCGTTGATCTGCTCCCTGCACAAATGATGTCCTGGTCCAACCTTGTTCACCCATGCTGTTGAATTGTGCTGCAAAGTTATATCCATGAATCTTAAGCTCATCTTTTTGTTTGCGTGTTGCCGCATTCTTTTGGCCTTGGCATTCCGCCAAGGCAACAAGGCTCAAGTAGGGCTATGAGGCTGGGTGGTTTCGTTTGTGTTCTTTGAACCTTGGATGATTATAAACTCTTGATCCAAGACTAGGGATGAAAGTGTATTGGATAGTGTATATAATACAAACCCAGGATCTGGTACAAATATTGTCCTCCTGATTCCAATCTGATTTCATCCCTATCCAAGAAGAAGGCTATATATGTGATATCCTTGGGCTGATTGCATCATGAAAGCTGAGAATTTTTTTTCGAGTTCTCAATCGCATTGTTGTGGAAGGTGATGCATTTTGCCTTCCTATAAATATTATAACCCTTGCTAATTCGCTGGGGATTGTATTCTTCAATTATTTTTATTACTTGTGCCCTTGTGTGCTTCATCAGTTTTGTCCGAGGTGACGTACGTATGGACGTATGGCCGTGCCGTGCGGTTAGCAGTTACAGCAGTCCCATTCTGACCTAGTTTTTGATGGTGGTCAAGTAGAGCTTAGTAGCTGATTCTAGACCATTATAAATTTTCAATCCTATGGAAAATTTTCCTCAATGGTCATTTGGTTCATAGGAATAACTATTAAAAAAATTCCTATGAAATTCCTTTGGATTGGCTCAAATCATAGGAATTCTGGAGGAATTTTAACATGGACTTCAACCTCTTGGAGAAAAATCCTTAGGGTCTCTCTTCTTAGGCTGTGTTTAGGTCACACTGAAGTTTGGAAGTTTGGTTAAAATTGGTACGATGTGATAGAAAAGTTATGTGTGTAAGAAAGGTTTGATGTGAAGTTTGGAAAAAAACTTGGGTTAATTAGACCCATGCCACTGCAAATGTGGCAAATCAAAAAAATAACACTACTATTCGCGTTATCGACTGGATGACACTGAAAATTTTTAAAATTAGAACCATACCACTCCGTCACTCTTTTCATTCACCCCGTCACTCTTTCCATCCTCCTCGTCCTCTCACATCGCCGGCTGTCCTCACCGTTTCGCCGCCCAAGTCCTAACACCACCGCTGCGGCCGACCTCGCTCACTCGCTGCAGAGCTCCTCCTCATCGGGAGCCGCAGCCGACCTCTAAACAGGGCCTTATTTCTATATTTTTCCTGTGTTCTATCCAAATGGCTATTCATATGTTTTCATGTGTTTTTTCAATCCATGGGATTTGAGATGTCATGACACTTTAATCTCTCTCTGCGTTTTGAGAATCCCGCGTTCCAAAAAAACGCTCTTATATTCTATGATTCAACTTTGGCCCCTACCGTGCAGAGACCGGAGAAGTAGATTCATGGCATGATGCTATCTAGCCTTTCTAGAGCCAAGAAAAGTGGGTGCGGATATGTGTATTATCATTTATCAGTAGCATCTAATTAATAGATTAGGCACGTTGATGAGTGGTGGATCAGTCGTCCAAAACTTAACGTAATCAGTGTGAAGCAGTTGTGCCATCTGCCATGGTAGGAAGCAAAAGGCCAACAAGTCTATTATGGAATGGTGACATGCACTAGCAACCAGGTTTATCAAACCGTTCTCAAGTCGACGGTTTATTCTATGAAAACCGTTGACTCTTGGTAAAATTCGGTTAAATTTTGTCACAAATCTAAAATCCAGTTTGATTTTTTTTAGAACTCGAACCAGTTAGGAAGTCCGGTTCTTTTAAACCCTGGTAACGACAGAGCGAAATTAGTCAAGGGAATGGGCTTCTGTTGCTGATTTTTTTAAAAATATTTTTAACTGCGCCATTGCTGACCAAGCCATCACCGAAGATGTCAGAATAGATGAATGGCCGGTAGAGCAACATGGACGCGATGCTACTGTTCCACGGAATACAACGCCGTTCTGTTTTTTCGTTCCGTTCCGGACGATCTGGTCTAAACTGGTTGGCCTTTGGAGTTGAAAGCCTCGTTCGGTACGGTAGTACTTCTCCCTAGCGTGGAACACTATGGTTCTCAAACACTACCTTGTTTTTTAAATAAAAGGTAATCTTAGAATCACAGTACAGACGTATACGCTCATAGCACGCGCACATATCTTGATATTTACATGTGAGTCTCTCTATTGACATATACGTTATCTATCACGGAAAGAATAATTAACCGTAAATACGAACACCCGTGTTTTAGAATTTATCCGAATGAGTTGATTCCACTATAAAGAATCTAATCAGTTAAGTTGCGCTTACTTAATTTTAATAAAATGATTTTATTCTAATTACACAAAGATGTATATGCATACATGCCCACTCCATACGCTTATAAATGTGCATTCCATACGCGCACACGTGGGCTCTATCACGCACTATTGAAAGCGAAAATGTACACTTTTTTACAACAAAAGGCTCGTATTTTTTATCACACTGACAACATGGCTAGGCGGCTCGAAGTAACTCATTAAAAAACTACTTCCTCCGTTTCATAATGTAAGTCATTCTAACATTTTTCACGTTCATATTGATATCTATCTAAATTCATTAACATCAATATGAATGTGAAAAATGCTAGAATGACTAACATTGTGAAACTGAGGGAGTAATTAAATTTGCAGCTTTATTCTGTCCGGGCAAATAATTTTGTAACGCCTGCCTTAATGGAAAGGCGTAGAGGAAGGCATATGCCATTTGTCAATTCCAAGTTGTCCAATTCATCCATCAAAATGATCATTGATTTGAATCACCGTAGAAGATTTGGGGCAAAATTACTCGTTAAGAGTAGTATAGTGCTTTGGTGTGATGGGATGTGATAATGTGACATCCTGCGACGAGAGGTCAATCTCAAAATCTCACGTGGAATGATATGTAGAATCATGATAGTATATATGATGATCCTGTGGTCTGTTATCCTGGTTTCTCCAAGTTTGACCAAAAAATACCAAGCAAAAAATGTGACGTGCTCACCATAATTAAGTGCCTTTTCAACATAAAAATACCCTAATTTGTGTCAACCTACAAACCTGCCAAGTGATACTGTTATTGTCCACTTGAAGATATATTTTTAGCTGCGACTTATTAACTAAAAATACATTACTAATATAAAATAATTTTACGATAAAACTTGTACACTTCTATTTTTAGTTTTCATAAAGCCAAAACTAAGTAAAAACAACTAAAAACATCTAATTTTAGTTACAAAACTAAGTTTTAAAATTTTAAATTGTACAAATAATTTCTTTTGGACGGTACAGGCTGGCATAAAACAACTCGAGTAAAAAAAATAATGGCCTGGTCAAAACATCCCAGCACGTGCTATCTCCTTCAAAACAGTTAATGCATCTGAGAATCCATTCCAATCTCCTGTAATCCTGTGTGCTAGCCGGCATAATTTTCTGTTTGACAATTGTATAACAGTAATCACATTCGCCACTTACCACTAGGGTTAGTTATCTAGATTATAGGTCTTCTTTTAAAACGTGGAATTGTGAAAATACAAAAATGAAAAAGAAACATATAATAGAATATCGTGTTTGCAGTAACCTGAGTAGCACCCAATATCCTGAGTTCAAATCTCCATAGGAGCGAATTTCAGATTGGGTTATTTGAGAGTTAGTTCCCTGTTCGATAGGCTAAGTTCCTATTAAAAAAAAGCTGCATATATCCAGTTGGATATAGAGGCCGAGTAAAAAAATACCCTTCTCTAAAAAAAATAATAATAATAAATAGAATATTGTGCTAATTAAATTCCTATGAAAACTAAAAACTTAGAAAAGCCTCAAAACTACAGTTTCAATTATACATGGGAAAAACACATGAGCTTGAAATTATAGAAAGATGAAGACATGATTATTTTTCTCCACAACTCCTCTATAGTAGCCTAGTCCACTAAAATTTCAAAGAACTTTGTAGGGAATCAGTTATTTGTTCTAAATATTTTCTACAGGAAACTTTTCTATATAATTTAAATCCTAGAATGCCAGATGTATTTGGAAGTAGGAGTTGGGGACTTTTCCTTCCCACATAAAAAATGAGATAGCTTATTAACATATAATTAATTAAGTATTATCTTAAAAAAATTTAAAAATAGATTTAAATGATTTTTTAAAGAAACTTTTCTATAGACTTTTTTTTAGAAATATATACCGTTTAGCAACTCAGAAAGCGTGCATGTGAAAAAAAGTGCGTAGAAGATAGTAAAGTGGATTTTTTTTTCATACCTTCCTAATTTTTAATTTTAAAAATAAACCCTTCTAAAACTTATTTCCAAAATCCGAACGAGCTGGCGTGTAGTAGGCTTGACAGTTTTATTCTACCACGCCAACCAGACCGACATGACAGTATTATTTTGCGTGGCCAAAAGATTCACATCTTGGAAAACAACTTTTACAAGAGTTTACTTTTAATACTAAATATTCAAAAATTTCAAAAAAAAAAAAAACCCCAAAACACAACCTAAACCGGAGAAGCAGCAACCAACCCTTTGTCCAGCTTGAGAAGAGCCCTCCTCTCCTTCCACACAGATTCCAGTGAAGTCAAGACAGCAACAGATAGGAGGAGTGGACGGCTCGCCTTCTCTCCTCTCCTCTCCGAGCCGGTCTTCCTTCCTTCCTCGAGTGCGTCTCGCCTCCGTCCAAAAAAAGAACAAATCTTTGTACGAGTCGCCGGTCTCGCCGCCCTTCTCAGACCCCGCCCGCCCGCCACCGCCACCGCCTTGGCCATTGCCCCCCCTCCGCATTGCTTCGCTATAAGTACTCGCCGGAGTGGCCGCCCTGCACCATATCCACTCACCTCGGAGCAGCAGCACAAGAATCAAACAAAGGAGAGCCTTCTTGCGTTCTTTGCTTCCTCCTCCTGGTAAGATCCGAATCGATTCCCTGCTTTTTGTTTTTCTTTTTTTGGTTTCTTTGAGGGTTTTGTGCTCGGTGCCCGCCAATGCCTGCGTATTGCGATTCAGATTGCTCATTCAGATTTGCGCCTTTTTTCGATGGCAGTGTGTAGAGGATTTGAAGGAGATTTGGAGTGTCTTGAGAGGATGGCGTTCGCGGTGTCCGACGAGCTGCTCGGCACGTTCGTCCCGATCGCGGTGTACTGGCTCTACTCGGGGCTGTACATCGTGCTGGACGCCATGGGGATGGACGACTACAGGCTCCACCCCAAGGGGGAGGAGGCCACCAAGAACGTCGTCTCCAAGTGGACCGTCGTCAAGGGCGTCCTCGTCCAGCAGTCCTTCCAGATCGCCGTCTCCCTCCTCCTCTTCACGGTAACAATCCCTCTCCTCACATTTGTCTTAGCGCTGCTGTTAGTTCTTGTCATAGGGAAAAGAAAATTCAGTTTGGGGATGGATTTGAGAATATGTCATGAACTAGTCTGAAACAATAGCTTTCTTGATAACTGTGAATGCGAAATTGGACAGTTTTTTGTAGCATTTGTAATGTGGGGAAAAATTAGCCTGGTGATAGCAAACAGAATTGGTGGGGTTGCATGTTGATTTTGGGAGCATATGAGCTTGAGTTTTGTCTCACTGTTGAACATGCCTTAAACTGTAGTTAACTCTGAAGCTAACCTGTTAAGTAAACAGGGTTTGGTTGGTTTCTTTAACATGGGGAAATTTATTATATTGGATTTCAAACATTTTGCGCAAGCTAATATATGAAGATCTAGAAAACAATAAAGTTTGAAATAGTATGCAACGGTTCCCACTACTAATAGAAGTTTCTCTTTGAACCTACTTTCGTTCTACTTGATGAAACTTCTTATGTGATTATTGTACTTACAATCTTGCAATTTCCCCAAAATGTAGATCATTGGTGATGAAAGTGGTACTGTGAGGAAGCAGCCTCCGGCCCTTGTGATAGCATTGCAATTCATCATTGCGATGTTTGTTATGGACACATGGCAATACTTCATGCACAGATATATGCATGTCAACAAGTTCTTGTACAAGCATGTCCACTCCAAGCACCACACTCTTGTAGTCCCGTATGCCTTTGGAGCTCTCTACAACCATCCCCTTGAGGGCCTCATCCTGGACACCATCGGCGGCGCCCTCTCCTTCCTCATCGCCGGCATGACTCCTAAGACGGCCATATTCTTCTTCTCGTTTGCGACCATCAAGACCGTCGATGACCACTGCGGCCTGTGGCTCCCGGGCAACATCCTCCATGTCTTCTTCAGCAACAACAGCGCCTACCATGACATTCACCACCAGCTCTATGGCAACAAGTACAACTTCTCGCAGCCCTTCTTTGTCATGTGGGACAAGATCCTCGGAACATACATGCCTTACACTCTTGAGAACCGCAAGGGAGGTGGATTCGAGGCGCGCCCGATTAAGCTCAATGTGGCAGAGCAGAGCAAGACCGATTAAGCTCAATCTAGCAGAGCAGAGTAAGGCCAATTAAGCAGTGTTCTTCCTGCCAGTGCACAAAGCTCATGTCATGTTGTAGTATTGCCTGATTTTTCTAACTACATTTGTGTTGGTAGTCAGTAGAAGTCTTTTTCATGTTCATATACACAAACCCTTTTGTGGGGGATGCCATCTTGTACCAAGGTATAGCAAATAAAGCATTGTGTTAAAAAGAAATATCTAGTCAGATTTAGTTTCCTCTGAATTGTGCCTGTTGCTTCTCCATGCTGATGGACAAAGTGAGCTGAAAACAGCATTACATGCAGCAGTGAGTTGGCCATCACATTCTCAAAGCTTTATTTTTTCTGTCACGTACTCTAGCTAATGGTGATGCTTTGGCTGTCATTGTATTCTAAAAGGAGCAGTGAGCTGTGCTCATGGACCAGGCTGTCGGATGTGCAATGCCAGCTTGACTGAAGTGGCTCAAAACAGCAATGCCCACAGAAAGCAAGTGCTCCAAACTGAGTCAGAGCTAGCAGCACACTGAATGATATAATCTTCAGTATAAAGACTTTACCTTGAAGAGGGATGGCATTTGTATATTGAAATGGGCCTGTATTGTTATTTCTGAGTTCTGACTTAGACTGTCTTGCATCTGTGTGCTCTTGCTTTTTTTTTTTCCCTTCTATTGCTTGGTCAGGATGGCATTTGGAGCCTGTCTGTGGACCAAAGAAATCCGTTTTAGTTAATTACACAGTGCAGATCATGCTGTTTTCTCGGGAAGAATTTAAAATTACCCATCAAGTTCTTCCGTTGCTTGCAAGTTGCCACACATGATGACCTCGCTCTGAATAATATGGTCAGCCAATGGAGTTCTGAACTTCTGATGGACCACCATTTTAATCATGATGACATCACACTGCTAGTGCCAAGTAGAAGTGATAAGGTTAGCACCATTTGAAGGCTACTTATCATCTGGCAACTGCTCTCTCATGGTACAATTATCTCTGCTTAATTAATCGAGTGATAAAGGCACAAATCAGCTTAGGAATCTGCAAGCTATATTTAGCCGTATACTGTTGGCTGCCATGAAACAGACGGCGGCTTCCATTCCATATGCATCAACAAATCGCCATCTGTAAGCAGACACAGCCACAAGCTGGTGACATGTGCGTCTGTTTCAAAGCTCGATCGGATTTTATAGGATTTTCTCCCGTATGATACGAATAGCTGTTTAGACGGTTTTTTTTTTGAGGGAAAAGCTGTTTAGACGGTTACTGTCGATATAATCTCGTCATGCCATATCTATACACAATAATACTACATATAATTGATCGTTTGTTTAGCTACAACAAACTTAGACAATTAACTACTGATTCTATAGTGAACATGACACGTAGTACTACCTACCTCCGTCCTAATATATATCAAACCACTCAGTACTACAAATCTGGATTGGGGGGAGAGAGTACATGGTAATAGTATCAGGTAGGAGTAGTTTTTCTATGAAACCATCTGGTGATCAATAGTTCAACACACGTTATTCTTCTTCCTCCCTTCCATATCATAAAAATACTACTAGCCCCATTGTTTCGCTTAGGCTCATATTTATAAGCCTAAATTTAAATTTTAAAATTTATTTTTAAGTTGATTTGTGTTTTTCTTCATTGTGATTTTTTTAGCCAAAATCTATTTTAAAAACTAATTTTGAAGTTAGTTTTTGTGGTATTTTTTAATCATTGTTTATTTTATAACATTTGCTTATAAGCAATCCATAAAGCCCGCGCCAAAGTTTCTTATGAAAAGTTTGAGAAGAAAAATTTTCAAATGAAGTTTCCAGATGAAATTTTTACATATAAAAGCTTTCACAAAAAAAGTAGTAAAAAATGTGTGTGCTAAATAGCAATCCCCTGTACATTAACACTCTGAGCTTGGTAATGGCCTCCCAAAGGAATAAGTTTATCTGAGGTCCCTTAACTTGTCAACGAATTCGACTTTTGTCCCTCAACCGAAAAACCAGACACAACGGGTCCCTCAACTATCAAAACCGGTGTAAATTAAGTCCCTCGATGGGTTTGAGGGTGGTTTTGGCTGACGTGGCGCCTACGTGGCTAATTTGACTCGGTCTTCATCTGACGTGGTGCTTACATGGCAATTCGATCTAGAAAAAAAATAATAAAACCCATGGGACCCACATGTCAGTTTCACACACAAATTAATAAAAAATGGTGGGGGCCCACGTGGGACCCACATGTCATCCTCGCCCCTCCTCTTCTTCTTCCTCTCTCCCCGACTCCCCTTCATCTCTCTCCCCTCTCCTTTGTCCTCTCTCCAGGCGCGAGTGAGGAGGGGCGGCGCGCGGCGGCCGACGGGTGAGGAGGGAGCGACGCGCGGCGCCGGCGGGAGACGGAAGAGTTGGCAGCGGCGCGCGGCACCAGTGGGAGAGGAGGGAGTGACTCGCGGTGGTCGACGAGATACGGGAGAGAAGGGAGCGGCTAGAACGAGCGAGCTCCTCGCCCTCTCCACTGCGCCGGTGCTCCACGCGCAGCTCCAGCAGGCGGAGGCCGCGGCACAGGCGAGGGGCAAGGCGGTGGAGGACGACGACAACCCACGCCGGCGCCGCGGACGACATCGAGCAACCGGCGGCCAGCCCACAAACGACGGCACCTCCTTCTCCCTTTTCCCCTCTCCTCTCGTCGCCGTGGATCCAAAGGGAGGAGACGATAGCCTCGCTCCCCAGATCAGCGTCGGCGACTCGGCGGAGCTCGGCCTAGGCGTCGACGACGCCGCGTGGCCACGATCCTAGCATTTGGGATGGCATCTGCTGAGAAAGGATCGTGTCCGCGTAAGTTGGGTCATCGTGCCCACGTTCTGTAATCGCGTATGGATAAAAGGGAAAGAAACAGAAAATGTCGCAAGCAAGTAATATGCAGCGCCAAAAAGACTTTCCCAATTGGTTTGTTCTTCTCGCGTCCAAGCGTGTGTGTGTTGCAGGTTTCACTGCAGTTGCCGGAGTTTAGCTAACATCGTCCCCCACCTCTTCATCGACGGCGGCGGGGATTGAGATGACGACGACAATGGCGACGGCCGTGAGGCGGTGCCGTGGCGCGAGGAGAAGCACCCGAAGACGGCCAATACCCATATCTACACCACCATTGACGCAATCCCGGTGCTGTTCAACGGTTTCCCCCTCCTCAAGGGTGTGGATAAGCCGTACTGGTTCGAGGACACCGACGACGACGGCGGCGTCCTTTTAGCCTCATCCCGTCGCCATCTCCAGGAGCTCGCCTGCCACTCGCCCCCTCTCTGCCCGCCGCCCCTCTGCTGTGCCCGCCACCTCTCGGCGCCGCGGTGCCGCCGCCCCTTGCCCGTCGCTTGTGCCAGCTTGCTCCAGCCGCCGCCGCTTAGCTCCACCGGCCAGCCACTCCGCTCAGACCTGCTCCGCCCAGGTGAGAGAGAGAGAGGATGGAGAGAAGAGGGATGACATGTGGGGCCAAATGGGTCCCACCATTTATTATTATTTTGTATGTAGCTGACATGTGGGTCCCATGTTTTTTATTTTTTAAAATTAAATTGCCATATAAGCGCCACGTCAGCCAAAACTGGGCATAATACTGCCGAGGGACCTCTTTTGCACGGTTTTGTAAGTTAAAGGATGTGTTGTACCTGGTTTTGCACTTAAGGAATGAATTTCAAACTCGGCGACAAATTGAGGGACCTAGAATGAACTTATTCCCCTCCCAAACCAGGCCTCGGCCCCTCAAGATAAAAACTGCCGCCTCTGGCCCCATTTCGGCCCACTAAGGTTTTCAGCCCAATTTGTGGTTCGGACTCTGCTGGTAATCATCAGGACACAATTACACAAACATCAGGCGATCAGACAGCTGCTGCTGCTTAATTAGGAGTGATTCGCTTGCTCTCCTCCTCTCACCGTGCTGCACTTGTTGGTGACGACGGATGCCGGCAGCCGACCCGACCGGAGGGCGACGTCTCGACGTGATCGATCAGCCGACGGCGACGCGGCCGCGCTGCGTGCGTTCGTTCGTGTGTACGTCGATCGAGACGCGGGGGCAGTGTTCCTTCGTTTACGTGGGGCGACAGCCATGGCCAACGTCGCCGTCCGCCGTGTCGCCCGGCCCAACGCCGCTTTCCTCCCCTTTCCCCGCAGCCACCTCTTGATCGATATCGCTTAGGCTAGAGAGCTTTATCCCTTCATTTGTTTCTGCTGCAAGGACACACACACACATGCGCCAGCTGATAGGGTTGGGATGATATATACAGGTAAGCTAGCTCCTGGATTTTTCTGTCAACCACCAGGCATAACCACCAACTTTGATTAATTTGCTCAGTTTCAGTTTTGGTAAGTACTACTTCCGTTCAAATAAAATAATTTTACTTCCTCCGTTCCACAATGTAAGTTATTCTAACATTATGTCTAGATTCATTACCATCAATATAAATGTGGGAAATGCTAGAATGACTTACATTGTGAAACGGATAAAGTATATGGGATGTAACATATTGTATTGTATATATAGGGCTATAGGAAGCTTGTCCAGATTTATAATCTTAGACCCTGTTTGGTTCATAGGACTAATCTATTAGTCCCTCTATTCTAGGCTCTGTTTGTTTCCATCGCTAACACTGGATAAAGTTTTGGATTTTCGTGGCACGCTCTTCAAACTGCTAAACGGTGTGATTCGTGCGAAAACTTTTAATATGAAAGTTGTTCTAAAATATCAGATTAATTTATTTTTCAAGTTTGTAATAATTAAAACTCAATTAAACACATGTTATTACCACTTCGTTTTACGTGAAATACCTCATTTTCATCTTCATCTTCAGGAGATTCAAACACCACATTAATCTCTTTTAGTCCCTAGAAATTCAAACAGGTGTGACTAAAAGAAACTAAAAGTGCATATTGGGACTAAAATCTATTAGTCCCTCTTGGAGGTACTTATAGGGACTAAAGTGGCAGCATCTCCCTTGGTCCACGTGCCTTTAGCAATTTTTAGTCCCTGGATCCAAATAGTATATGGGACTAAATAATCCAAAATATATCACATTTCGTACTAAATTTATTTATTTTAAACGAAAGGAGTATGGATGGATGCATGCACATGTATTCTCGGGTGGGCTTGGCTGCCCTTCGTAAGTACTTGGAGTTTTGTTCTTTTTTTAAAAAAAAAGAAAATAAAGATACATATTTTTTAAAATATAATTTTCTATATTTTGTAATTGAGGATGTGGTGTGCATGGGTGTGATGGGTAAAATTGTGTCTTCCGTGGTGGGATCTCAAAATGATAGTACTCAAATCCCTCCTTCAGTCACGAACAAGTGGCATTTTTTATGCGGTTAGCACATTTAATTTTGACAATAAATACCCCATCAAAGTTTTCCAAATTTTGGTGCCCAAGGAGCTCTGCCACCACTGCCTAGCTAGCGCTGCCCGAAGGAGCTCCACCGCCCCGAGCTCTAGCTAGCCGAAGAGGGCGTTGCTCGCTAAATTCGAGCGCACACTCGTCGTTGACTCATCCAATGCGTCTCCAACCTAGGCTTGCCTCTACCTTGTTCGGCTTTCTCGCAAGACACCGCAGTAGATATGACAACGGGGAATTCCTCGCCGGAGAATGCATCCCCATTTTTATCGATCCACATGAGTCAAACCTTTATGTGTCCTCGTCTCAGCGAAAAATAATGGGGGAAACTTTATTCCCATCCCCACCTCCGCATGGGAATTAATCTCTCTGTTCCTGCTTAAAACAATACGTACATATCAAATTATATATGCGAACGTAAAACGCATATTCACACTTTATATTAATATATCAACATATATCTACTAATTCACATGATAAAAAAATAATATTAATATTTGCCCCCGTTCGTTTCCACTTACAAAAATGGATTAAGTTTTGGATATTCGTGGCACGCTTTTCAAACTGGTAAACGGCGCATTTCATACGAAAACTTTTTATATGAAAATTGTTCTAAAATATCAGATTAATCCTTTTTCAAGTTTGCAATAATTAAAACTCAATTAATCACACGTTATTACCATCTCATTTTGCGTGAAACACTTAATCTTCATTTTCATCTTCAGGAGATTCAAATACCCCCTTAACAAAGATTGAAACCTATGTGGGTCTCCGCAGGGGACGGGGAATGATCGAATGGGGGATCATCTTTGCCCCCATGAAACCTGACGTGACATAATTTATCTCGTTCGACTTCTTATGCGGAACCAATTCTAACCTTTCCCGTCCTAAAGAGAATTTCCCGCACATAAATGGGAAATGAGGCCCCATTGCCAACATGGGATGCGGAGGAAGGGCGGAGACAATGAATTTGACCGTCAAGGAGAGATAAAGAAGATGGTGTTGGCCATCTAATGGATAGAGCCTATATGTCATGATGTACAGTGAAAATAAAGTATTGGGGAGCTGCAAAAGTAGCTTCCTAATAATAAAAAGTGATATTGGGATAGTTCAATATCACTTTATTGAAGATGGATTATTAGGAGACTATTGAAGGTGCTCTTGTAGACCACTATGGTCGACTTTGTTCCCTTCTATTATATCATATTCTTCTCACCGTGCACATCTTATACGGATTAAAGTTATTTTGACTTTGGTCAAAGTCAAATTGCTCCAAATTTAATCAACTTTGTAGGAAAACTAGTTACGTTTTTATCCCAAGAATAATATATTATGAAAACATGTTTAATTATAGATTTAACGAAACTAGTTTGGTGTTATAAATTATCTACAAACTTGATCATATATAAAGTGATTTGATTTTGACTAAAGTCAAAATGACTCTAAAACGGAGAGAGTAATAATTTAGTGTGCCAAATTACCATTCCCTCTGTGCATGGTACTTTAAACAATGAAGTTTCTGTTTTTGGGTGAGACTGCGTACGTAAGCACAAATGGCACACCTATAATTTTTAATCAGATAGTTCACTTTCTCCAGATAATTTAGGTCCCAATGACCATATCCTGAGCGCTAAGCATCAAAACGGCATGGACCATCCAAATCTAATTAAAAACGATTAGAGCCTTCTAATCCAATTATAGTGCCTAGGAATATTAATTAGCACCACACACTAGACACTACCGGTAGCAGCAACAATAGCACTATAGACTATGAATAAATCAATCGATACATATACAATATGGTGATTATAGTAGTACTATACATGATGGTCACAGTAGCATATATTATGACTTTGATTCCTTTTAGACGCGACCAAAAACGCACTAAAATCCATGGCACTTTATTTTGTATTTTTCGCAGGAGCGCCCAGCAACGATTCTCTGCGACCCGTGTACTCCACCGGCCAAAAAGAGTACGCGCACGCACGGCGAAATGGGATAAACATGCAGAACTGAAACTGCATATGTTTGCTAGATTTTCTTTTCTTATTGAAAATTGCTTCAATAATATCATCACCACTACGAAAAGTTTGAACAAAAGGGAACATGCCATGTTTAGGGGCTGAAGATTCTAAAACATTGGTGCCTGTAAGTATCCAGCTGGTGAAAACTTAAATTAGGCCTTTCACAGTGCACTGAGCTGGTACGTGATCTTGTTGCGCCAGCTCAGATTCGGGTCAACGAGGCGACCATGCCCGCACCTCAGCTAGGTTTCTTATCCCCTACCTAAGCGGCGCAAAACTTTGTTGCGGCGAGGGCGCGAGCGGACGGGGAAAAGCGAGGCAAGCGCGCTGCACCTATACAAAACCCCAAATCACCCTCCAACGGAATCATCGACGAACTGAAATCCCTCCAAACGCACAGCGAATCCCCCCCCCCCCACAAAACCACCACAGATGCAGACCAAACCAACAAAATTTCTCAAGTAATTTGGTAGAGAAAAGGAAAAAACCCACCACAGATGCAGACCAAACCAACAAAATTCTTGAGTAATTTGGTAGAGAAAAGGAAGGGGAAATCGGCGAGGTGGAGAAGCTGTCCGCTCCCGCTGCTCGTCGGCGTTGTGCCGTCCACTCCCGTCGACCCCGGCCAGATCCAACGCTGAGCCGCCGGATCCGGTTGTGGCGGCGCCGGAACCGCAGCCCCACGCTCCGGTTGCTCGCCGCCACACCGTGCCAGCCGCCGACGCCGGGGACGCCTCCCGCCACTACGCCAGCGCGCCAGCCGCCACCAACGTAGTCTGCCCTGCTTCGGACCGCGTCGAGCACCAGCATCTCCTCGGGGAGAAGGAGGGATGCATCGCGTCGTTGCCACGGACACCGAGTCCGCGCGAGCACCAGGCTGTCACCACGAACACCGACGCCCTACCCCCCCTCCCGCACGCTGGCGAGCCCGATGTGGCTGGTGACCGACCTCCTCCGGCGGGCTGGTGCGCTGCGCTGTGGAGAGAGCGAAGGCGAGGGGTGTGTGATGCATCCGTGCGTGGAGAAGAAGCGCTCGAGGAGAGGGTAGGTTGGGGATAAATTTGGTGCATTGTGGAGAGAACGAAGCGGTTGGGATAACGCTCACTGTGGACTCAGTTTCCTCCCAGAGTACCTTCATCCAATTAAGCCACACAAAATAGGGTACTTGCACTGTGGGGATGTGTGTCTTTGGGCCAACCTTTTGAGCTAGGACCCGGCAACTGGTGCTTGCACTGTGAGTGCCCTTAGGAGGACAACTTCTGTCTGCTAGTTTATTTTTCGTATTCCGCTATGGAGTCACATAATTTAAACGCTAATGGTCTATTTGGTAGAGCTCCAATTCCTAAATTTAGCTCCAGGAGTTGGGTCTAGAGTGGGGTTGTAGAGCTGCCTAAATCCAACTCCACAACTCTAGTTCATTTTGTGAGAGAGCCACCCAACTCCACTCTTATTTTAGGTGGAGCTGAAACTGTTTGGCTGCAGAGAGGTGGAGCTGGAGCTATGCCAAACAGGCTCTTAGGGTCTGTTTGGCACAGCTCTAGCTTCAGCTCCGCCCCTCCTGGAGCTGGAGCTCAGCCAAACAGTTTTAGCTCTACGAAAACTAGGAGTGGAGTTGGGTGGAGCTCTCTCACAAAATGTACTAGAGTTGTGGAGCTGGGTTTAGGCAGCTCCACAACTCCACTCCAGACTCAACTCATGGAGCTAAATTCAGGAGTTGAAGCTGTACCAAACAGGTTCTTAGATTGTTTACGGAGTTAGAGATTCTCGAAGTAACTGTAGCTATTTAAAGTTCCCTAAAACAGGGCCAGCATGGGAGCTCTTGTGACCGGCGAACAGCAGTCAAGACATGCAAGAGGGGGGAAGTGATCCATGGACGATTGGTGTGATGCATGCCCGCCAGAATTTGCTGTTGGACGGTCATCACCGGTGCATCAAACGCAAATCATGCGATGGCCCGGATCGAGGCAGAAAGGAGAGGGATAAAGGGCAGCATCGATCAGAGCGGCCGACAAGTCGAAAGCTAGCTCAGGAGCAAGCAACATAGGAGTACTAGTGTAGTACCACCTCCGTTATAATTTTTTACATTATAAGTTATTTTAATTAGTCTATATATATATATAAAAATTAGCAATATTTATAATATCAAATTAGTTTTGTTAAAACTAATATTTAATATATTTGGATAATATGTTTGTTTTATGTTAAAAATGATTATATATTTTTCTATAAGCTTAATCAAACTTTAGAAATTCTAATTAGAAAAAACAAAACAACTTATAATATGAATGGGTGGGGTAGTATCCATCTCTACTCTCTCTCACGCACTGGAAAGGGGAGGTAAGAGTAGAAGTTGTACTACTGCCACCACGCAATAACACAATACACACAACCCTTAGGTCTTGTTTAGTTCCTCTAAAATGGCAAAAGTTTTACTGTTTTGGAGTACTTTTTGTTAAAATGGATCTAAACACTAGTAGAAAATTTAGCAATTTAACATTTGTTATTTGGGTGTCTAGAGTAGTAAATTTTACCAAAAAATATGTTGGGAGCCGTGCTATCTCTCTTTACTAGTAAAATGATAAAACTTTACCATGCATCTAAACACCAACTAGAAAAACTTCAATACCAAATCTTTTACCACCAAAACTTTTACCAAAATAATTTTTCCACAACAAACTGATCTAAACATGCCCTCAGTATCTCACACTGACATGCACATGTACACTGTGTGTGTGTGTGAATGCTCCGTATTTCACCACGCACATAAAGCTGTTCTTCTTCCCGGCTTAAGCTCAGCTCAGCTCAGCTCATCGATCAGCTGGCCACAAAAGCGACGGGAGTAGAGGGAAAGCTGTGCCCTCCTCTCTCTCCCTCCTCCTCGGCTAGCTAGCTCCTCCTACTCCCATCCTGTTCCTCCAGCATGCAGTGCAGTGCTAGCTACTGCATGCAGTAGAGATCAGGGAGCAAGCAGCCGTGTCTGCGTTTTGCAAACCCAACCGTGGCCTCTCTGCAGATTCCCCTCTCTCTCTCACACACACACACACTCACGCAGACAGAGAGAAAGGAAATGATGCAGAGGAGAGGAAAAGGACTGGACGCAGCAACGGCATGAGAGCTGTGTGCTTAAGCTCATTGATCCCTATGAAAGGGGAGAATTTTCCCTGTGATTTTGTTGTCACCTCGGTAGAGACGCACACATGCGCCTGCCTGCCTGCGTCGACCCTGCCTATCTTTTCAAAAGAGGAATGCGCGCCACAGCTAGTCCTGACAAAAGCCACCTAGTGCAACATGAGGAGGTCAAATTCAGAGTGAGTGAAATACTCTCGCCCGTTCCAAAATATAGCTACGGCTAGCGTTTAAATTTTATCAAAAAAATATATAGTACTATGTAATATATTCATCAACTTAATTTCTCATTTTAATCGATCACAATCATTTTTCATTTATTTCTCCCTGTATCTCCTATTTTAACTAACTACAATATTGATCTTAATTTAACTTCACATCTCTCCTCGTTAGTCATGTACCATGACAAACTTTAGAAATGCTTACGTCCTAGGAAGAACTCCAAAAATATATATACAACTCTGTTTTAAAATATACGTATTTTTTTTAAAGATAAACACGGATATTAAAAAGAAGTTAAAATAATGAATAAACATTGTGATTCGTTAAGAAAAAAAGTAGATGAAGAAATTAAGTAAATAATGGTTATAGTTGGGTGAAAGGAGAGGCTATGGAGAAATAGTTTTATTTTGAAACAAACTGTCATGTTAGAAATAACTTTTTTAGGATATATAGATATAGTATATGGGATGGAGAAAGTATATACTCCCTCTGTACTCGTAAAGAAAGTCATTTAGGACAATGTTTAAGTCAAACCTTGGAAATATAAATCATGAATAACTCTCAAGTTATTGAGTTTGAAAATGTAAAAAATATATGAATAGATTTGTCTTGAAAAATACTTTCATAAAAGTATACATATATCACTTTTTAATAAATATTTTTATAGAAACAAGAAGTCAAAGTTGTGTTTTGGAGACCGTGTCGCTGTTCTAAACGATTTTCTTTACGAGTACGGAGGGAGTATGCTCCCAACATAGTAATGCCGACCTTGAGATCAGATACTATCATTAGTATCATACTGATACTGAATAAACTGACACTAGTTTAATTAGTCAGACGATTAAATAAGTGTAGTAATGTCGTACTACTACTGCAGTACTGCTGCTCTCTAAATTACCATAAAGTCGCACAAATTACCGAGCAGTACTAATTCTGCATGCGCCCCGGCATGACTGATGAACCAACATGTTCCTAGGCCTCTCGAAATCACATGACATGCTCTCCCTCTCGTACGGGTGTACGATTGCATGCGCATTAATTTGCGTCAAACAGTGCACTCATCTCGTCTAAGCTATGTGACTCGTCGTTTACCTTAAAGAAATCAACCGCAGTCAAAATTTAAATTTTAAAATTTAATTATAAAATTAATTTGGACTGTTAGGTGGGTAAGAGTATATATGTAAATATTTTACTCACAAATTATTTTATATCGTAAACACACCGTATTGATTTATTTATTTTTAACAAATCGGCACCCGAATGTGCATATTTCATATTAAACATAGCGGAAGAAAAGGAACCGTACGAAAGTAAAGAATTGTAAATTCACATGGAGAAGACTAAGAGCATCTCCAGCAATAGCTCCTATTTTATAGCCCCTAAAAATTTAATGGGGGCTTTCCCCATTTTCTAAGTACCTAAAAAATACCTTTAACTCCAGCAGCAGTCCCTTTTCTCGCCCCTTATTTCATTTCATCTTCTATTTTAACATATACTTTAAAGTACAAATCTATAGTTCTATACTCTACGCTACTCCTAGTATAAAACCATAATAATCCAACCATATTTAAATTTACAATTCAAATTCGATTCTTTTAAAAAAAATAAAATGGAAATACAAATCCTAGTAGCATGTATTCATAGCTCGGGTGAAACGAGCTTCTGCTGCTGTGGCGCTTCCATGCATTTTCTCACATGTGTTGATTTTTCCCGTCTTCTCATCCACCAATAGACCAGCTACTTCTCTCACGAAGCAACAACCAAGCAAACAGTTAGAGCATCTCTAGCAGGGACACTAAATATAGCCCCTAAACAGATTTTGGGTGTTGAGGCTAAAAAACTCAATCCAGCAGAGCCCCTATCAAGGATCCTAAATTAGGTAGGCACCCAAATAACCTTTCCTAGCCCCTAGTCTCAGGGGCTCTACTGCACAGCCCCCATCCACGGTTGGAAAAGCGCGGGAGCCGCCCGACGTGGTCTTGGTCCACCGGCACCTCCCCTGCCCAGTGCTCATCCCCGGCCGGTGCGGCTCCTCCCTGCCTACCATGTCATCCCTCAGGTGCATTCCTCTACCCAACGCTCCTTCCCGGCCGACGCGTCTGCTGTACCTGGAGTCTCCTCTAGCCTGCACCCTCTACCTGAACTCGATGAAAAACATGGCCCAGTGGCCGAGTCATGCGATGGCGTCGAGGCACTGGATGATTCAAGTGTTGTTGCAGGCTGCGAAATTGAGAAAGTAGTAGCAGGGTAGCACTAGCAGCTGCGATTGTGGGACTTAGAAGAATGGGGAAAGTGATACATGCGATGTGCTATGCAGCTTTTTTGTTGCTTTGCTTGGTTGTTGCTTCGTGAGAGAAGTAGCTGGTCTATTGGTGGATGAGAAGACGGGAAAAATCAACACATGTGAGAAAATGCATGGAAGCGCCACAGCAGCAGAAGCTCGTTTCACCCGAGCTATGAATACATGCTACTAGGATTTGCATTTCCATTTTATTTTTTCTAAAAGAATCGAATTTGAATTGTGAATTTAAATATGGTTGGATTATTATGGTTTTATACTAGGAGTAGCTAGAGTATAGAACTATAGATTTGTACTTTAAAGTATATGTTAAAATAGAAGATGAAATGAAATAAGGGGCGAGAAAAGGGACTGCTGCTGGAGTTAAAGATATTTTTTAGGTACTTAGAAAATGGGGGAAGCCCCCATTAAATTTTTAGGGGCTGTAAAATAGGAGCTATTGCTGGAGATGCTCTTAGCCTCAACATCCAAAATCTGTTTAGGGGCTATATTTAGTGTCCCTGCTGGAGATGCTCTAAGGGATGATCTGGGCTAGCCTCTTCTTTTATCTTCACAGAGAGGGATAGCATTGAGAGTTCGTTGAGCTGAAATACCCTTTGTTTTTTTTTCTAGATCTCCCATGTCACTAGGAAGTAGGAACATTAGGGTAGTAGTGTGGACTCCTTTCCTAGATGTCCCTGGGTGTGTTGCCATCACCGTCCACCCGTTTTGATTTATAACCAACTCTTGGTTAATTGATGGGATCATAATCACTTTTCTAGAGTTTTTTTTTGAACTAATACTTTTCCAGAGATGTGTTAGCTCTAAGCTGCTAGCTCGAAACGAGTGGCAGTATTAGGGAGACAAGGCGAGGCACGACACATGTGCTTCACTGGTGTGTTTAGGGCGCTGCAGCAGCTGCTGCTGCTACGTGCTGCGGCCACTAGCTAGGCAAGGCCACTCAATGCGGCCAATCAGCCGGACATGTGACGGCTCCAATTTGGCGCAGAGAACAACCGACAGCTCCAGCACGCACGTTATTGGCCTCATCCTCTCACCTCTCTCCCCTCTTTCCTCCCTCCCACCTGCACGCACATAAACTGTGCACTTGTGCAGTCACCACATTGTAGCTCATTATGTGGCCAACCCCAACGAGGCAACGACGCGTAGTCTCTCGATCGATCGTCTTCATGTTCATCAATGACCGCATCCATGCACAAACGTGTCACCAATTCAATTAGCTGGTCAAGCTAGTGCCAACCACACTAGTCGAAGAAACCGGGTTCCTTAAAATACAGGAATTAGTATAAAAAGATATATGATTAAAATGTTATAACTTGTTTCTTGTAGCAGGAAACAAAACCGCAAGTATTACACAAAATAGTTATTTGGATGCCTCGTACGATCGAAAAGTGGAGAAAATATAAGATTATGTGTTCATTTATCAGAGAGAGAGAAGGGAGAGATAGGTATATTGAAACTTTCAAAGCAATTAATTTGCTAGAAGAATTTATACAAAATGTGAAAGAATTTTTCCTAACATATAAAATTTCGAGTACTGCTATATGTACAACCTAGTTGTATAACTCATGTACAATTAGGGATATGCAAATAACAAAGAAACATATGTTTATATACACTGCAACCATTGATCAAATCCAGTTGGACGGTTTGAGTCGTATATATGTATATAGTAATAGTTTCTCAAAATTTTCTATGAGGGAACCCTACCATCCAAAAGCCTCTCAAAGAATTTTTTTTACCAACAGATTCAATTCCTTCATATTCCCTACTAGCTCCATCCCGGAATAATTGAATTCTACCATTCGAATTTATAAAAAAAAGTTATTTTTTTAATAAAGTGTGGAACCCAACAAATTAATTAGATGAAGATATACTCCCTCCTACCCACCATCTTTCCGTTCCCATCGCCTAATAAAAGAAGTTTACGTATATATATTATAGAAAATGCAGTGTGGTTATTAAATAGGTTCATTGTGATCATTTGTGTGTGTGTTGCTAATCTATCTCCAATCTTCTATAAATATATTAATTTATTCTGAGATGAAAACAGTACTAATTAAATTCCATCGATCCAAAGGGGTAATAATTGTCCGCAAAATATATGCAAACGTACGTGTCTCGCCCGGCTGATATATATACGTAACGTACCCTTTGGTGGAGCATAGCATAGCATGCATGCGCGATGCGATGCGGGGTACATGCTCCGGCCCTCCACCTGCAGTGTACGTCCGCGCAGGCGGGCGATTGTATTGATGAAGCTAGCTAGCCGCGGGGGAGACCGGCGCGACAGTGCCCCCCTGCACCTGCAGGCGGGCGGGCACAGGGGCTCCGTTTGCGCTTGCGCGCTGGCGGAGAAAGGCGTGGACCACGCGCTTCCCGCTCCATCTCCCCGCGCGCTATCGATCGCGAGATCGGTTTGCAGCCAGCCAGCGCCAGTAGGCGCGCGTGGGCCGGTCGCGCTCGCTCGCGCGATGTACGATCTCTTCCTCCCGTCCCGTACGTACGCGCGGGGCCGCCCGCATCTACCCATCCATCCCGCGGGCGCACGGGCCGCCGGGCGCGCATGCACCGTGGCAGGCAGCGTTTCGTTTCGTTTCGCTCGATCGGTGAGACGTACGCGCGCCGCCTCGCGGTGGGGGGTGGGGATCAGTCGGCGTTGGGGGCCTCGGTGTGCTCACGGATAGTCGGATGGATGGCTTGGTGTTGGTGGTTGGTGCCTCGATCGGGGGTACTGGATATATAACCTAAGCTAGCTCTCCATATTACAAAATCCCCACCCACGTACGTACGTTCCTCCACTCCGAAGATACGACGCGCGGACAATTTCCAGATGTTCTGGAAATATTTGGTACTCCCTCCGTTTCACAATGTAAGTCATTCTAGCATTTTCCATATTTATATTGATGCCAATAAATCTAGACATATATATATATCTATCTAAATTTATTGGCATCAATATAAATGTAGAAAATATTATAATGACTTACATTGTGAAACGGAGGAAGTAACATTGATATATACATGTATGGTTGTGGGACGTACTAGTGGTGTGACGGTAAAGTCGTGTGGGTACATGATTTCAACCACGGATTCAAATTTTATTGTACATGAATGTTGTGAATATGTAGGTGTGCTTTCAATAAGAATTTAGTGAAATGTGTTATGGACGTATTTGCGGAAAAGATATACATGCATGCTAGCAACAAAAATATCAAGTCTAAACTAGACTGATGACACACCGAGGAAGGAAAAAAACAAATACATCATATATATGAACAATACCTAGCTGCTATTCACACAGAAATTTGTTCAAATTTTTCTTGATGTGTAGGTAGATTAAGTGTAAACTTGAATTTTGCTGAAGTCTATATTTCAATGTTGTTTTTGAACTTTTTTAACTATTTGTATCAAGTTTGACAGGTGATTAAAAACAAGTCAAGGATATTCCTAGCTCTCGATGGATTAACCCATCCTCTGACCAGCGGATGACTAATTGACTAATTGTCACCGCTAGTAGAGGTAGTACTATTTAACTTAAGGCTATGTTTTTCTTCATAAAATCACTATCTAACTCCTATGATACTAATAGTGTTATGCCCACTGGAACTTTGACACGTGACTATAAATATAAGCATATTCTGCAAATTAGTAAGAGTGCCCCCACATTTGAAAACGTGTGTTCCCACGACTGTAAAGGAGTGGGCCACTGGTAGTAGCTGGATTGTAGAAAGTAGATCTATTTTTCTTCACTGTTAAACTATTTTAAAAATTATATTTGATTGATGAAGTTCGTCGTCGATGCTTACCCTCGGATTAA
This sequence comes from Oryza sativa Japonica Group, assembly GCF_034140825.1. NCBI lineage: Eukaryota > Viridiplantae > Streptophyta > Magnoliopsida > Poales > Poaceae > Oryza > Oryza sativa. The sequence goes on along the minus strand of NC_089040.1, from coordinate 6,741,328 downwards.
CCCAATGCAATCCCTGATTGCTACCGTGCTACCTTGTCTTGGTTTTTGGCAACCTTTGCCGCCCGGCCAACCGCTAGCTAGCTAGTAGAACCGTGCACTGCATATGCATTCAAATGAAAGGAACTTTGTCGAGGTTATATGCATGCATGCCGGTAGTACAATTCGAATGAAAAACTTTTGTCTTGCAAAAGCTATATACGGTGACAGAGAAAAGATGTATGAAATGTGTACGCAATAGATAACCAACAAGAAATTATTTAGAGTGGCAGATCGAATGGATGCTAGCTAGCTTGCATGCATGCATTGGATGAGGATTAGTTGGTGGATAATCCTCATCGATCGATCAATATACCAAAGCAATGATTTATTGATTAATGATTCTAGGTTCTCTAGCATTCTCATTTTCATTTTTTTTAAAAAAAAGGTTCTCTAGCATTCTAACCAAACCCTACCACTTGCAACTTGCAAGAGCTTTATCATGGTGAAATTGGTGATCCATTCTTAAGAGCACACAATAAGATATTTTTATGCAGATGGCATGGAATGCAACTGTATGATCCTTGCATGAATATATGATGGGTCGAGGAAGAAAGCCATAGACATTAGTAGACAACAACTCAAACAAAAACGGAGAAAATTAAAGAAGAACAGATCAAAACCAGAGAAAATGCGGGGCACACACCGGACGGAACGGAAGCCCTACGAGTCGCTGGCGCTCATGCTCTCATGCCGCTCGTCGCCGCCGCCGCCGCCGCCGCCGTGATGCTGATGCTGACGATGCTGACTTGAGCCTTGCGCTCCATTCTGCGCCGCCGCGCCGGCGTCCGGCTGCGCGGCCTGTGCGCGGTAGGCATTGAGCGCGGCGAGGATCCCCGGGTGCCCCTCGCCACCCCCGCCGGCGCCGGCGAGGCCGAGCTGCTGCCCGCCGGGGAGCAGCGCCATTGGTGTCGCCGGGAAGTTCATGAAATGTAGTCCGCTTGGCACGCCACGGTACACTGTCGCCGCGCCGCCGCCGCCGCCGCTCCCTGACTGCGGGAACGTCCAAATCGACTCGCCGCCGCCTCCCGGCGGAGCGCCGCCACCGGCGGCCTGCGCGTTGCTGCTCGGCACCATCCACACCGTGCCCGCAGGAATTTGGCTCTGCGTGTACCCGGCCATCTGCTGCTGGTACTGCTGCTGCTGCTGCATTTCTTGCTCCCACCGCCGCTTCCGGGAGAGGTCGGCGGCGGCCGGGGAGGTCGACGCCGACGGCGGCGACACGTCAAGGCCGACGCTACCGGAGTGGAAGCTCAGCAGAAGCGGCGACGAGGAGGAGGAGGTGGCGGAGGACGGGGCGTCGGCCGCACCGCCGAACCCGAGGCCGACGACGCGGTCCCACGCGTCCGCCGCCCGCGCGCCGCCGCCGAAGCGAGGGCCAGCCAAGCCGGCAAGGCGGAGGTGAGAAGGGATGGAGAGCGACGAGCCGGAGGAGCGGAGGGAGATGTTGAGGGAGGTGAAGTTGGCCGGGATGGTGCCCGTCCCGGTCGCCGCGATCACCGCCGGCTCCGCCTGCTGCAGCAGCCACTCGATGGTCTCGCCGTCGGTCTTGTGCCCGAGCTCCCGCGTCAGCTGGAACACCCGCGCGGCGCAGATCGCCGGCATCCGGATGCGCCGCCCCCGCCCGTCCACCTTCGTGTGCCGGTCCTTCGTCGACGTCCGCTTCGGCGGCGCCGCCGCCGCCGACCCATTCGCGCCCACGACGCCGCCGCCGCCCGCCCCGGCAGTCTGCGACGTCGAGCACGTCTGCTCCTCCTTCTTCCCGAGGAGCTGCAGGGGGAAATTGGGCCGTTGCCCTCCTCCTCCGCCGTCTCCGGTGACATCCATGGCTACTCTCACGCCATGGTATATATATACACACACACCCACACAACCACAAAGATGAACTGATGATCTGATTGGTGACCTACAAACTCTTCTTGTGGGGCTTCCCGCTAAGCTGGTCAGGTGTACGTGATGATGTAGAGTGGTGCGGCCGCCGCCGCCGCCGCCACGCCGCCGGTAGAGCTAGAAAGAGATCAAGCTAGAGCTATTAGGGAAAACCAAGCTACCTAGCTACCTACCTATATGCTATAGCTAGGTAATTTGGCAAAATCGAATTGGTTTTTCTTCTGGTATGATGTGTAAGTGTTGTGTCAGGTGTGTGTGTGTGCAAGAGAGAGGTGAGCTTGTGGATTGGGATTACTATTTTATGGTGTTTTTTGGTTGCAAGAGGAGGAGGACGAAGAGGAAGAGAGAGGATTTGAGAAGAAGAGTGGAGAAGGGAGGAGCATATGATAGGAGGGAGAGTGGAGAGATGGGAATGGGAGAGCTAGCATCGAGGCAGGAGGGGGAGACGATGGTGTGTGTACTTTGTCGGGATTGGAGGGGAGAGATCACGACGCATTAAAGGTCTCTGTTTTATGAGAGAGAGAGAGAGAGAGAGGAAAAGCCGACCGAGGACTGATCAGGATAAGGAGGACAGGAGCAGAATTATTAGGTTCACTAAGCTGGCTCTTGTAAAGCAGTGAAGCCCGGCCCAGCCCGGCCCGGTTTTGCTAGGGCTAGGGTTCTCGTTTTAAATAAGTGAATACCATATATGTAAATAATAAGCAAACAAGTGATACTGATATATTTTCGATAAAAAATATGTTTTATCTATAATACTGTCATAATATATATTCCTTTACATGGAGCAAAGCATGAGCATTATGCTAGTATTACAATATATCGTCAATGGAGTGGATTTTAAACTCTCCAAAGGATATCCCATTATTGTTTGCATGTCATACAAATAGTTATGAAAAATTAAGAAAATTGATTAATATATGATATATCACTGCATAAACATGTAAGTTAAATTTTAACTTCCACAATCTGCAAAAAAAAAAGCTAGTTAACATATATTCATAGTCAAATTTGTTTTTTTTCTCATTGCAACATGTTGAAGTTAAATTTAACCTTGCATGCTTGTGGAGTGATTTATCACATATTAATTTATCTTGCTTATTTTTTAAAAAGAAAATTATAATCATTTGGATGACATGCAAACAATGAGAGGATATTCTCTCGAGAGTTTAGAATAGTTTCCTGTATTGTCAATGGACAAACATCAAAATGAGTGTCAATTTACCCATAGAAAGTATAGCATTTTGCTATTAAACTCATTGTTAGCAAATTGCATTGATGGCATATGAATTTGTTAGTTGGATGTAATTTAGTGTACAAACTTATAAAACGCTCATGTATGCACAATCTCTTCTGGTGTTTGCGAACCAAGATTGGATGATCATACCAAGTTGGATGTTGATTATAATGTGTGGTGCACATATGAGGAGGGAATTAGACATGCTATATTTGCATATAAACTTGCAGTTAGTTTCTACCTTGTCTTTTGTTTATATTCTCTACATCATCCTCAATTTTTTAATGTTTTCTCCATATAACCGATAGGCTCAACTCTACCTTTTATTGTGTGGATGCTGAAAGTCCCTTGTAAAGCCTAGAGAGGAGTGAATAGGCGAAAACTGAAATTTAAACAAACTTTTGTAGCGGATTAAATTATTTCTCAAAGTCTCCGGTCAATTGTTTGGAACCTTAGGTTTCAGTCAATTCTCCGGAGGTTCCGAGATGATATGGATAAAAACTGCTTTAACTAAGTAGCTATCAAGCTACCACATGCATATAACGACTCAAAGTAAATGAAATATCCCTTGCACCACTGTGGACTTAAAAGTCGATCAACACCTGTGGAGGGCACGATACCCGGGTACCTCACGGAAGGCCTTTGTGCCGTGTCACATAGAGCAGGCCGAGTAGCCAGGTCCATGCGGCTATCCTTAATGTATAGGAAGGGTCCCCACAAAAAAAAATGTATAGGAAGGGATAAGAGATAAGAAATATTATCCAATCCCATGTAAATAGATTGCACGTACCCAGATTATAAGGGATATTGTGACATGCATGCCGCCGGAAGCCCTAACGTTATATAAAGGGCTTCGGCAAGAACCCTGAAGAGTTACTCACACACTCCATTACACGTGCCATCAGCCACTCCATTGCTGATCTCCGCACCTCTCGACATAGATCCAATCTACACCAACTGCACTAGGGTATTACCTCACTCGAGGGCCTGAACCAGTATAAATCTGTGTCACCATCTCTCTTTGATCTTGTGCACCCTATAAATTATATTGCCGAACATAGAAATTGACAGGACTTGTTCCCTGGTCCAACGCAACTCCATCATGCCCACCCTCACCTTGGTGCCTGGGAGAGGAGCGAGCTGTATTATAAGCCCAACCATTGATCACGCTGGCGTGCTAAGTACAATAATATTTTACAAGGGTTTCTGACGAATTAGTCCTTAATTGCTATAGATGCGTCAACAAAACCATGCACCGAAAACTCACCATTTAGTCATCTTTTAGTTGGATTAGTCATCCTCATGAACCATGTGCAAAGTGTCACCATTAATTAATTCCTAGGTATAAAATAGAGAGGTAATTATCCCAATAGTGAGCTAGTTGATCTAACCATCCTAGGCAAACATCTAGTCACATGTTACCCAAGTCATCGAGGAAATGATAGTATTCGAACTATAGCTTACAACTACATATAGGTCATTGACATCCCATGTGAAATTGTGAAACAATGAATGCTTACTTCAAGTAAGCAAAACATTTGCTTAATTCACGTAGAATAGAGTCAAGAACAATAGTATAACTTGCCTTGCTCTACACTTGGACCTTTGCGATGATCTCGAAGTACAATGGCGCTTCGGAAACGTTAGAATATAATGAAACAACACATGAAACCAATTTATAATTAGTTGGACTTTTGGCATTTTTAGAATTTACTGGAGTTCATATGAATTTAGTCATGATTTTTAGAATATTCACTATTTTTTTATTATAAACAAAAAACCCTAAATCGAATTATTGTGCATTAAAGGGGATTTATGGCATCCATTGAGGGGGAGGCAACGCCGGGCTACCTAAGACTCATAGGGAATGGCCTTGAGATACTATCTCACTTACCACAATTCACGAAAACTCTTGTGAGAAATTATTGTACTTACCATAAGTCAGTGTGGATAATGGCTAGACTTATAGTATAGCTCAGCTCTCTCATAGGCACCAAGGCGAGGATGGATGTGGAGTTAGGGCGAACCGAGAATCAATGCTAATCGACTTCCGAATCTAACGTAGCACAAGGATGATAGCCTACCTGATAGGTGTGCCATGTGCGGGATCTCCAACCTTAGATTGGTTTGAATGGTTAGGGAAGACTAGAAGGATCCTTCCATAGTCAGTTTCTATGATGTCGTGGTGGCATGTCGGCGTATAAAAACGAGTATTCTTGGCTGTGTACATCCGATCGGATGTAGAGGCCGGGTTTATCCCATTTTCTAAAAAAAAACGAGTATTCTACTACAAAGATCCCACTGTTTTACTATAGATAAGTTATTTTTTTCTAGTTTTCTCTCTCTTTATCAAGGATATGGATTGCTAGTAAATAGAAATAGATTAAAATGTATCATAAGACTACGTACTAGGCACAAGTCCATGAGGTGGTTCAAAATCCCCATTAATCAAAGGCACATTTTATATGGTTGTCTAATACAACCTTAGCTATACATGAGACTCTTTAAAAAAAATTAAAAACTTGTATGCGATGATTTTCAAGTTTGCACCCAAGTTTTTGTTTCCGATATATATTTCCTCGTATAGTAGCTAATTGTAGATTTGCCTTTACCTGTAAGAAAGCTGGTCGGTCGATGCCGTGAGCCCAACTGGTAAGCTTTTCATGTGTGCAGCGTCAGTATATCCTCTTTGCCTGTCTCGTGTTACCGGCCATCAAATCGATCCATGATGTCTTTGCTGATTTATGGAGTAGTAGCTATGTGAATCCTCACATGTTTTCTTGGCCTTGTACACATCTAGGAGTAGCTATATATATGGAGGGGAAGAGGCCAAACAACTTAACTACATGTACAACAAAAGCAAGAAACAGGGGCCAATGCACATCTCTAGGCGCCCAAGAGGAGTGGCAAATAGATATGCTATATATGTGTACTCATGCCATAAACATACTTTTCAAACATAGATTTTTCACAATCACTTGTAACTAGTAGCGCTAATTAGTGTTAATCCTTTGACATACCTGGATATAGATATATATTGTTGATTAATCAAAGCGTAATTTCTTGGTACCTCCTGAAGACCGTACAAAATCCAGTTAGTTAACAGAAAATATTACTCTTCCAAAATATTGGATTGAAAAGTATTGCCGCTAAAATAATTAATTAAATTAAGGAGAAGGTGTGACCGTGTGAGTCAGGACCAAGGAGAGGGGTGGTAAATTGGAACAAGAATTGATCGATAGGAGAAAAAGGACACGATGAAAGACATATGAAATCACTTCTGTCTTTTAAACAGGCGGTGCCATGTGATTCTGGTGTTTCCTGTGAACCACAGGAATTGCTGTGTGGTCCATGAGTCTCCATCGTGTTAGATATATAAACCTCCTACATGTTCCTTTCTTACTTATTAGAGTAAATTTAAGGAAGCCCCCTAACCACATTCTAGCCTTTAATGAGCTAGCACTCCTTTTGGATAATGGAAACAATTTCCGACATCTGATCTACAACACTAGTAATACAAATATGTTCCAGAGTTACTATATTGTGATTGTTTCACATTCACTATAACGCTTATGGTGATAATCCATATTAATTTCTAATGGATCAGCAGATGCCACATGTGAATATTTATAAAAAACATCAGTCTTGTCACATCTTTGTGTATTACTAGAATTTCAGTATCACTAAGAAGGTTAACCACTTGAATAGCTCTGAATTTTGTTTGTGATGAGATTAATTAACTTGAATAGCTCTGCATTTTGTTTGTGATGAGATTAATTAGGTTGAGGCATATGTATTCATATATGGATGACTTCATAGATAGACCATGTATCCTTCTGGAACAAGCATTCATAATATATATTTGCAATTTGTCTCTTCACCCTTGTCTGGACAATCAATTGTTTGCTCACTACACTACGTATAATAATATCAGTTTGATTAAGTTGTTAGCAATGACTAATTGATGCATGAGAGGACATTTCTTATCAAAATTAACCGGGGGAGTTCACTTGTCTAATCAATGGCCGGCCCCACATGCAGGGAGAGTAAACTAACTAGACAAACACAAGGTAGCCATGCCTGAATTGCCATGAATACTGATCGATTAGTTAATGTGAATGTATAGGACCTAACATGGAGAGGAATGATAAAAAGCAAAAGCTGTTAGTTGTCACAGCCTCACAGGTAGGCAGAGCTATTTCTCCCACTACTAGTGCTCAATCTATCATACATGCAGACTGCCTATCGTCTTCACATGTTTAATGCAAACCAAACAGCTTGAGTGTAGATACATATAATTAAGGAACTATCACAGTAATTAATCCCATAGAAACAAGAAAGTCACAAATTAAGACAAATTAAAGAGCTCTCAGCATTGTAAACAATTAATAGTTAACATGTGCAAGCCTTGGTGTACTTATAGCAGCACTGCATGGTTTCCACTTTTTTTGGGGTGAAGATTTGATGCATGGCCACCAATTTTTAAAGCCTTTAAAGGGTTGAATTCCATATCACTTTTGTGGAAAAGGGTGGTAAAGAGGAAAAGATGAGGGAAGCAATCTACACATGTACAGTTTCTCAGCTTTTGATACCCCATCAGTCTGTAATAGTAGCAGCAGCAGCAGCAGCAGCAGCAGCATAGTTGATACTCCATTACATTGCTTAAAAAACTTAATTAGGAAGACAAGTTGCCAAAGCCTCCAAAAAGGAAAAACATAGTCTACAAGCAAATGGCAGCAATATTGTAAGCTGAGTGCCACATTATTTTAGGTTTGGACATGTACCTGAATTGTGGGTGAGTGGGTGGACCATCTTTGACTTGTAAGAAGTGTTCACCCGCACATCTTTGACCTGTACAAATTATCAGAAATTCAGAAGGAATCTCTCTTAAATTAGGTCCCCGAAAGGCCACTTGCAGCATAATATTGCTGGGTGCGACAACAATATTACTATCAAAGTTTGAACAGCATGATTGCTGCAAACAGTCTGCAGCTAGCTCACTAAACCAACACATATGTACGGAAACCAGCTTCCTTAATCGGCTCAGCAAGTTGCTTAATTATCAGCACTGATGCACAAGCTAATGAATTAGGTGCATTAGAGCATTACTATTTTTAATGATCTAGCATTAAGTTCCTAGTGATGATTATATATATCTAAAAATAATATTGAGATGCATGGCATGATCTCAAAGCTTGAAAAGTAATTAATCCTGATGTATATAACAACAGGGCGGAATATAATTCATATTCCCCAATAAAATGCCAAGCAAGAATATTGTAAGTTAAAGCAAGAGCATATGGCATTCAAATGATTGAAAAACTAGCTAGCACAACAACTTAATGATGCATCAGCTGTTCTGATGGGAAAAAGGTACTTAGTTTGTGCAGGATTTAAATAGGTAAATACTGCATGCCCTAATGAGTGTGCATGATGACTTGTGCCCTTTTCTTCTGGTACGGATAGGGGGAGATATCTTATCAAATCTCCTAAGCACAGCTGCGACTGGTGCTATGCTAATCATCGCAGCTTGTGACTAGTGAGAAGAGAGGCTGTCTTCGATTAGTTTACTGAGAGTCCATCAAGTTTCAGTAATGATCATCGTCTCTCGCTCTTTCACGTTGTTGATAGCACTAACTAAGACTTCCAAATTAATTAAACTTATGACATATATACAATCTTCGGCTCTTGTTCATCTTCTCGCTCTTCACATTGTTTGGTTTAATTTCCTAGTTCGTTCGTTGAGATTTGCGGCTGAATTGGCTGGCCTGAGGCTTCTGAATTCTGAACTTATTCTTGCCTATTTTGGTCGTCATCAACTTTTTGGACGGCAACCAGCCAAGCCAATGCATTATCGGCTGTGTTTAGTTCAGCGCAAAGTTTGGATTTTGGTTGAAATTGGAGATGATGTGACTGAAAATTTGTGTGTATATGACAGGTTGATGCGATAGAAAAGGACTGAAGTTTGGATCCACTTTGGATCTAAACACAGCCGATATGTAGTTTCTCTGAAATTCAAAAGGGGTGTCACTGTTCACGTCTGAAAACTCGATAAATATTCAGACTTGTAGCAGATTGTCAGATACAGATAACCTCTGCCTTGGAAGGCAGTGCCGCAGCCATCAACCAAATGAACAATCTGATCGAGATGACGACATCTGATCTAGCTCGTAGAAATCAATATTCAAACATTCAACAGGCCGACCTAAGATATTTAACACGAAAAAAGGGAAAAAAATACTCAAGCATATAGATAAAAAATTCAAGAGCGCTCATCTACCTGCGCCATGGTTCTCCGGCCGACGCCGCCGCCGCCGCTTGATCGTCCGCGCCCGCCGTCTCCGCTAGTCGCCGGCTTCCGGTGCTTCGCCGCCACCACCGCCACGGCGCCACCGCCGCCGCCGCCACACGGAGGGAAGCCGAGGAGCGTTGTGCTAGCATTTGCAGGTCCAGCACATCATCGTTGGGCCTTTGGACCACCCGCTTCACGTCGCCTAAGGCCCAACTAGCCCACTTCTTAGATGGGCCGAGAAATCTGGTCCCGAAGAAGAAGAAGCAGCCTGGAACCTTCCATGGTTGGCCCAGCGAATCTCACTGTCACTGACACCACCAGCGGCAGAGTAGCTGACCTGACCGACCAGCCATGGCCATGAACAGCGGAGAGAAAGGAGGAGAAAAGTAGTAAAGAGGAAAGGGGGGAGTGAGTCTCCCGAGCAACGGCTCTCCACTACTAGCCCACAGCTCCCAAGAATCTCTGCCATTTCTTGAGCTGGTCGATCCATCGGGGAGGGAGAGAGGTCGAGGAGGCGGCGGAAGGGGAGAGGATGGGGTCTGGATCTTTCCTCAAGCTGCTGGCCAACAACTTCGACGTCCTCGCCGGGTACGGGCGGGGTTTCTTCTTCCTTCCTCTTCTTGATTTCGTTCGCCGCCGATTCGTTGGCTGTGGCTCGTCGATGTCGATTTGGTGGTGGTTCTTGGTTGATGATGTGTGGGGATTTGGGAGAAGAACGAGGGGGGATGTGGGGAAAGTTGGGGGGAGAATCTTTGGGCGGTTTTTGGGTCGTCGTGGGAGGATCGAGGACGCGTTTGACTCATTTAGGGATCTTTCTGGCGCTAGAAAATAGGCCTAAATATATTTCGGAGAAATGGAATATGGGGCGTGTTATTCATTTGAGGATCCTCCTTTGAATTTGTTTGTAGGACAGTATGGCAGTAGGTGTTATGGTACATGTGAAATTGGTATTAGGCGTGAGAGTTGCGAGGGAAAGATTCTTCGTATCTGCGTATGATTATGCAGTGCATGGTGGTCGTGGAATGGAAATGAACTTCACTGCATAAAGCGACCAATCTTTAGAACTTGTCGTATGATTTGTGGAACTTTAGCAAGTTAGAATATGATTATTTGGAGAAATGGTAGGCTTATTTTTGTTACAAAAATTTTACCAACAGCTACTCTCATCTGAGTTCCTATTTACGATGCTGAATGAAACTTCACTATTGGTAAAGGTTTTATAAGATTTTTTTTTGTGTGTATACTATTGCTCCATTGTTTATTATGAAGTCAATCCAAAGGCCATTTTTTTATGGGTGACTAATGGAGCAGAGTTCAGCATAGTATCATAACAGTCAATGTCCTAATATCAACATGGAATGGATATCCTTGTAGTGATGCTTCCTCTGGAAGCATGAAATAATCTTATTTGTGTAGTAGTACTATCATGCATTGCTGAGTCAGTAGTTTTGATATGCACAACTTGGTTAGTTATCAAACTGGTGGCTTACATGCTGTGCTACCATGCAGTTGGGGATAATAGAAATGGATGTTCCTGAGGAAAAAAGTATAAGATAAACATTTTTACTAATTGTTTGTCGACTGCTGGGTCTCATGAAAATCCAAAAATTAGCTTGCCCATGGCAGGAAATTCTGCAGTGATATTAGTTGATGTTGGGTAGCAGACAAGATGAAATTTGAATTCCTATTTTTCTGCAAAAGCAGCTTCATTGAACTATCTGCTCTGCTGTCATGTGAACTACAATATTGTCTGTTATTTTTTTTATTATCATGGTAAGCTGGGGTCTTTATGTGCATTGTAATTTGTTGTTTTGAGAAAGTAATAGAAAAAATGCCTCTTGGTTAACTATAGTGCAATGTGATCAGTGATCATGACATGCATTATCTAGAGATTATGAAAAAACTTCGAGAGCAGGTGGTCTTTATTATGAAAAAACTTAAAACATATTGTTTTTGTTAATTATATATTTGAAGCTATTGGTTCTGAGGCAATTCTGTTGTTTTACCTTTGCAGGCCATTAGTTTCACTTGCTTATCCATTGTAAGTATTATTTTGTTGTAATTCAATATTTTGCCATTTTGATTGTTTGATTATTTCTGTTATTATATATATATATATTTACTTTTCGCACTTCTGCAGATATGCCTCTGTGAGAGCAATAGAAACAAAATCTCCTGTTGATGATCAGCAATGGCTCACTTACTGGGTGCTGTACTCGTTTATCACTTTGTTTGAGCTTACTTTTGCTCCAGTAATTGAATGGTAATGACCATTTTCCTGGGTCAGGAGATTTTTTTTTTGTCTTACTCATTTCCTTTTGTTTAGCATTTGATTTCCCTCAAAAAGTTCAGATTTAGCAACATAGCCTGTGAGTCCCTTGCAGCAGGGAGTTCATAATATAGAAGACCAATAAAACAGGATTGGCCCTGGTCTAGTGTTTTCCTTGTTTTTTGTGGTAATATTTGTGATTTTTTTTTTACTATTGATGCTGGAGATAAACATGTTCACACATCAAGAGGATAACAAAGGATTAGATATGCTTACTTCTGACGGTTGCTTGCAGGCTTCCTTTTTGGTCCTATGCAAAGTTGTTCTTCAACTGCTGGTTGGTCTTACCTTGCTTCCATGGTGCTGCTTATGTTTATGATCACTTTGTGCGGCCAATGTTTGTGAATCGTCAAATAGTAAATGTCTGGTATGTTCCAAGAAAAGAAAACCTGAGTAAACCTGATGATGTGCTATCAGCTGCGGAGAGATATATTGAACAGAATGGACCAGAAGCATTTGAGAAACTCATCAGCAAGGTATTCTTGTTCAAAACTAAAATCATCACAACTATTAGGGAAATGCAACTCTAGTATATGGATGTTCATGCTTTATTCCATCCCTCCAAAGTGTTTGAGGTCTATGCGAGGACTTTAAAATAAATATAACATGAGATGTTGATTTGAATTTGAAAGTTTGCATCAACCTCAAGGAAAACAAATGTACAGGGATGGTGCATATATTATCTTTTATGCAGCAATATATTTCTAAACGGTACCTCTAATCAATGCAAGGCAGCTGTACTTCTATGTATGGTCTCATTTTCTAGTGCTTGCTGCTTGTCAACATTCTAATCTGATCATTGGTAACATCAAGCAATTATTATTTGGTGTAACATAGGCTGTCAATTTTCCTTTCTTCTGAGTGCTTTCCTTAGTATTTTCCAGGAATGCTTTTTAGGTGTTCCTCCATCACTGTATAATTGCTACAGATATCATACTTTTTACTTTCGTTAGGCATGTTGGTTTATCTCATCTTTACGTTGCTCCTCTTTCTTAACCTATGCTTATTCACTCTTGTTGCAGTCTACGAGGCCTTCAACCTCCAAAAGAAGCACAAAGCAATCTATCTTGGAGGAGGTAGAATCTGAACACATGGCCAGGGCTGAAAGAGAATCATGGGGCGAAAATCCATTCTATGATAAAAATTATCGATGCTAGAACAATCTGTTGTTCACGACCACATACTCATCAGGTTAGCATAACGTTTACCACCAATTATAGTATTTGCACTTGTGGTACCTGGCAAAATCTAGGATCACATGTGGTCTTACAGAGTTACACCTCTACTTCCCAGGTTGCCGGCTTATCTGGGTTGAGGATAAAGCTTTCCATGTATCTGACTTCAGGATTTGTACTTTGATGCATCATGCATCCACTGAATGTCATTCAGTCCCAGTTCCCAGAACCAATTGTGCATTGGCTGAACTATTGTAAATAGGTGCTAGTGTTGACAATATCCCTTAGTTCTTAAATGATGTTATGTAATTCTGTTAATCTGCCTTGCGTGGTAGTGACAACCTCTGGACTTGGTTGGCAGTTATATTTTTCCCTTCTTGGAGAAGGGCCAGAATTCAAAAATAGTCCTGATATCTATATTCTACTGCTTGCAAGGCAGAGGAGCTGTTGACATCCCCTGCATGATCAGTCTACTCTGTCATTACATAGCACATTGTTCACCTGAGTACAGCTAGATCAACTCTTGCCTGATGCCTGACGGTGACACGGAGTTGGCTGTTAATCACAGCTTTCCATCTCTGTACAACAGGTGGATGCTGACATATTTTGTTTGGTTGTTAAGCTCACTACAGACAGTTGCATTCAACTCAGCCCGATTTACAGTTCTCAATTTGCGTTGAATTTATTTAAGACTTCCCTATGAAGTTTCCAAACAGAGCCACAATGTGCACATTGTACAACATAAACAGCTGGTAAGCTGTTCATCAAGTATTCGAATCTGATTCCAGTGGGTCTGGGCTAAGAACAAATCTCTGCATTTCTGCAACCTGTCAGCGATCAGATCGGTCACCAAGCACCTGAACTTTCTCCCTTTCTTCTTTTCATCTCTGTTTCAGCAGGTGACACTAGTCAGCATCCTCCCATTAGCTCATCTTCACTCATCTCTTACTGTGCCTAAGCTGAACTTTCGCTTCCTTTGACACTGCCATTTCCGACTTCTGCTCCCTTATTTTCCAAACTGTTTAATGGAGTGTTTTCTATAACAAAGTCTATAGAAAAGTTATTTTTAAAAAACAAATTAATTTATTTTTAAAGTTTGTTAAGCTAATACTTAGTTATCATATACTAATGAGCCATTCCGTTTTGTGTGCAGTATGAGCATATCCTAAGAGCAAGTTTAATAGTATAGCCAAATGTTAGCTCCAAATCATCTATAGCTAATTTAATAGCCCATTCATACAATAGTTATCTATAAATCTATAACCCGTTTTTTCCTCTCTCTTCTCTTTACTTCTCGATATGTAGTTATAGCTGACTTATAGCCTGCTATTGTACTTGCTCTAACATGATCATCGGAAAACACCCTTAAAAATTGTGTAAAAGGCCCAAAAATTGAAAACGTCGACAGTTGAAAACACGACGGCATTGTCGGCCATCCTGTCAATTAACGTACTGGCGTTTTGTGTGGCCGTTGATGGTAACATCCTAACATGCATATGCTTTGCTCTCCATCACGTATACAGTACAGATGAGAGCAAAAGAAGATGGTAACATCATAACATGCGTGCCTGCTCCCCATCACGTACAGAAGAAGGCGGCATAGTCTAGTCCACACGCACATTGCTAAACAATAATAACGACTATAACAATAACGGCAACAACAATAATAACAACAATAACAACCAGCGCGAAAAGGTCACCGTTGTTGCGAACTTTCTTATTTTTAAACGGTTCATTTCTTTCGCCAGAACAAAACGACACGTGCAAATAACCGTAACCGTAGTGTAACATATAGCGGGCAAGTACTAACTCTGTCGTATAGCCAAAAAATTCTTTATATTACGAGACGGATGTAGCAGTAGACAACTAGTGCACTGGCAGCCTGCAGTCCTGCACCAATGGCCGGTCAATTCCTCTTCCCTTTTCCACACAGGCAGCCACTTGATCTCATCTACCGTACGGTTGCAAATTAACCCAATCTATATAGAAATTAAAGTGTCCGATCAATCAGCATCGTCGTTATTTGGCACGAAAAGAAATAGCTAGCTTCCACATCTTCTGGGCTGGAGGTCATACTCGCGCGAGGACAAACGTAACGGTGTGAACACCATAATTCTTCTGATTTCGATTGGCTTTTAATGTGTGTGTTCAAGCGATCGAGCAGTAGTAATGACTAATCACATGGTATAATGATACTCAGAATGTGTCATGTACGCAGCACAAAAATTCGATTAGATTGATTCAGAGTTTCAGACACAGTAGTACATGCGCTGATGGCGGTGTATCGATGGGTAGCTAGCGGTCGGTCGGTTGTCTGGAGGAAAACAACTCGATCCAAAACCGCCAAAACAACAATAATTAAGCTCACAGAAAAACACATGAAAAGAACAAAGAGGAAATGAAACAAGAGGAGATCAGCAAAGCTAGATCAAGAGATACACACATATGACGACGATCATCGATGAAACAGCTGGGACGACTCTACTGCATCAAGGATTAATTAACTTAACCACATGTCATATGGCTCATGAGGAGAGATGAGATCAAGCTGGCTACTACAAATAATAAATTACTTAATTACTTAATTAGGCAGCCGGCCCTAGCTAGCTAGCTAATGCCCCTACTGAACTGAAGTGAAGTAGTAGTAGTAGTACCGATCATCAAGCCAGCTGCATGCCTTAATCATCATCATCATCAGTAGTACACCGAGATGAGTAGATTTTCTACTGAGCTAGATCAGATCTAGGCATATGCATATCATGTACTGTATGCATGTATACATATGTGTATATTTATACGTAGCTACAGGGCACGAGCTGCATTCATATCATCCTTCATGTACGTAGAATAACACGAGATCGATCGATCATCGAGGAGGAAGAACAGATGAGAAGAGATGAGCTAGCGGAGGAGGCTGCGGATGATCTCGGCGCCTGGGCTGTTGTGATCCATGCCGGCCATGAGGTCGGAGAGCCTGTCGCTGAGGTCGTCCACCTCCCGGTGCAGGCTCTTGATGTAGCTGCACGTCTCCTTCAGCAGCTTCGTCGTCGACGCCTGCATTTTATTTTGCATCCGCCATTAACAACAATAATTAATTAGAGAGTTTTAAATAGCGGGCTAACACATTTAACGGCAGACCCTCTATAGTGGTTAAATAGCTAGACCCTTCTCAAACAGCTGTAGCCGAAGATTTAGAACCCCGACAAATCTACACATCGTCGATCACTCATGTAGCTAGCTTGTTCATGCCGCTAGTGTGCATGGTGGTTATGTGAACTTGTGGTGATGAGAACGGTGAAATGTAGTACCTGGTTGGCGCCGCGGCGGCGGGAGCTGGGGAGGAGGGACTGGAGCTTGGAGATGAGCTCGTTGATCTCCTCCTCCGACACGGAGGAGCGCGACGACCTCCGGCTCGACATCGTCGGCGGCGGCGAGGGCGAATGCGGCTAGCTGATCGAGCTGTATCGATCTCTCGTTCCGGTGGCTGGAGCTAAAGCTTGTTGCAGAAGTGTGAGGTAGGAATTGAAGCAGAAAGGGAGAGGGGGCAGGTTATTTATAGTGAGAGATCGACATGTATGGGAGCGGATGCTGCTGCTGCTGCTGCTGCTGCTGATCGATCTGAATCTGATTGATTACTTTCGCTGGAGGCCCGGAGGAGGCGAGGCGAGATCGAGCTAGCTAAGAAAAATGATTAACTAAGACGATCGACGATGTGATGAGCAAAGACACCCGTGCCAGATCAAGCTTGCAGCTTGCTGCCTGCCTGTTGCGAAGAAAGGAGAGATGGGGGGCCGGGCCCACATGTTCCTCTCTGGCTCTTCACACAATCACACTGGATGCGCCCCCATGGCCCACCTGGTTTAGCCGCTATGGCCTATGGCCAAATAGGATATTTTTTTTCTTTTTTTTTATCTATTTCAGTTTCGGGAGGTTGGTATGATTAATTAAGTATTAGTAAAAAAACGAAAAAGTAGATTAACATATGATTAATTAAGTATTAGTAAAATTTTTTTAAAAAAATAGATAATATGATTTTTAAAATCAACTTTCCTATAGAATTTCTTTTAAAAAAACATACCGTTTAGTAATTCCGTAAGTGTACATGTGGAAAATGAGGAAGGAGAAGTTGGGAAAATGTTGTATAGAACAAAGCCTAATCTACCTCCCTTCATTTTACTAGTCATTTTGGACATCAATGTAGCCTCCAATGCAAATATTTAAGTTCTATGTTTTGCAAATATTTAAGTTCTATGTTTTCTTACTATATGTTTATAAAATCTATTAAAAATATAACCACATTAAAATTTTTGTTATGTATATCATTTTCTCATGTCAAATCTTAATTTTTATTTTAATTAATTATTTAAGGTTTCGATATGTGCCTATATGTATTTTAGGACAATATCTATATGAGAACGAAGGTAGTAAATCATAGCTGACATTGAAGTATAACTTTTTTTTCGGCTTCCATTGTTAAGACTCATTTTAGATTTTTTTTTTTACTAAAAGTATAATGTTTTGCCCTGAAATTATTTTTAGTTATATCGTGGATGTATTCTTAGAGCATTGTCAAGAGTTACCCAAAATTTAATCCCCTAAATTTCTTCTTAGGATTCTATAATTAGGATTTAAGACATGAAAATATGTTTCTCTCTATATGAGTTATCAAATCTGAGCCCGTAAAAAAAATGGCCACCTGTAAAAAATCGTTCCTTCCCCCTCCGTGCGATCAGTTACCCACCGCTCCACACGATCAAGTGCGGCCTCCACCGATTGGGAACGAGTGCCGTGCTGTATTTGTGAAGAGCGAGATTTTTGATATAGTGGGGATTCCAGTTTTTTTTTTTGGTTTTCTGACACTGTTGGATTAGATTATTTAAAGAAATCCAAATTTCTAGGGTTGGGTTTGATTTCGAGAGTATGTTGATGACATATACGCTCTTTAGCACAGAATACAACCGGAGGCTAAAATACCCTCCAATTAAACAAACCCATAAACTGCACACAACCAACCTTCCCTCCACTTGCCACGTGCCCTGCCTTATCGATTTGTTCTATCAATGCTTAGAGAATCAACCTTAGTCCAAGTGTCCAACTGGACTACAATGTACTAGTACATATTAAAAGAAATTTAGTTGTTGTACGTTATATATTCAGAAGTATGATCACATATTGTGAGTACTACCAGCCTCGTGCATGTATCTGATAATGCAGATCTTTTCCTTGTCCCATACCAATCTAATTATACATCCCATATATTCTCTACTCCCTGTGATCAATATATAATTAATTTACATTTTTTTGCGTCATTGACCTGAGCGGGAAAAAAAATAAAACCTCCAGACTGGTCATGTCTAAAATGTATTAATACATCTGTTCTAAAATATAAAATATAATAATTTTTAGCTAAACATGTACAGATATATAACTTAAAAATTATTATATTTTGAAACGGAGGTAATAATTCTCTTGCTTTGTTGTTGATGCACATCTTGCTAGCTGCATCATGCACGGCATGTCAAATTGTCGAGTGTGAAACATGCAATGCATGCATGAATATGCTGGATTAATTGTTGGCTAGTCTCTAATTAACTAGCGGGAAAAAAAATTCAGAAAGTCTCTTGCAGGTTTGAACAACTACACGCACGTCTCCATCAGGGGAAACAAGCCAAGTTCAAGAACCCACAAGATGCCCTTGTCCCCTCTATGCCCGGTGCCCGGACAACACCTCACCTCCATCACAACCTCGCCGCGATATGATCCATCGCCTCCCTTTGATCCCCTTGTCCCCATCTGTATACTCCCTCCATACTCGTAAAAGAAGTTGTTTAGGACAGTGATACGATCTCCAAAACACAACTTTGACTACTTATTTCTATAAAAATATTTATTGAAAAGTAATATATGTATACTTTTATGAAAATATTTTTCAAAACAAATCTATTCATATAATTTTTACATCTTTAAACTTAACAACTTGAGAGTTATTCATGATTTATATTCTCAAGATTTGACTTAAACATTGTCCTAAACGATTTCACGGAGGGAGAACTACCTACATCTACAATATCTTAACAGCAGCGGCCATCGATCAAACTACATTAGAAATCGGTCTATGATCACTGTCGGTTCATATATATTACGGAGTTTTTTTTAGAAAATTACTGTTTGGACTACTAAGGAAAACTTAGCACCCGATATTGATAAAGAAAAAAAATAGTGAGAAAACCCACGTTCAAAGGGATTCAAACTCATATAATGCAGGAATTTTTTAGAAAATTTTTCGAGTACTAAGGAGGAATTTTTTTTTTAGAAAATGTTCGGAATACTAAGAAGAAACTTAGCATCCGATATTGATATAGAGAAAAAAAGGTATTTCGAGTACTAAGGAGTTTTTTTTAGAAAATGTTCGGAATACTAAGAAGGAACTTAGCATTCGATATTGATATAGAGAAAAAAATATGATGAGAAAAACTGTGTTCAAAGGAATTCGAAAGCCGAGCTAGATGTTGTTCTCGCTATATGGGATCTTTTGAACTAACGTGTAATATCACCGTTGGTTCGACAAACCGGCAGTGATAATACAATACTGCTATACCCGATGTTGTTTTCTGTACTACTCCCTCCGTCCCATAATAAATATAGCGACCTAGAACTGAATAGGACATTTCATAGTACAATGAATCTGGACACACTACTGTCCAGATTTGTTGTAATATAAAATATTACATCCAGTCCTACGTTGCTATATCATGGGACGGAGGGAGTATTAGGTGACTGGAATACTCGGAACGTACGCCGTACCACGTGGCATATAGTACCAACATACACGTCGTCAGGTGTTGGATCGGTATCTGGGGTTGGAAAGCGCCGCGCACACTCGCGTCCACGTGACGGCGCGTGGGCTCGCTCGCTCAAGCTAGCGCGCGACGCCATCGACGCATTTATGTGGGGTGTCCGTGAATTTTTTTCAGAATTTTTCATAACCGTTTAGATGGTTTTTGAGCAAACGAGAGAACTCGAGGGGATTAGAATAGTTTCCCGGTGTCCGTTCGTCGGACGTACTACTCCCCGATCGATCGGCGAACGCGCGCGCGCGCGCCGTCCCCTGATCCCTTCCGTCCGTCGCGGCGCGACGCGGGCGGGCGGCAGCCGGGTGGCCGCAGGTTCCATCCCGTGGCTGCGGCAGCGCGCGCCGTCGCCGTCTCGCGCGCCGTCGCCGTCTCGCGCGCAGAGCGCGCGCCCTCATGCACGCGCGCGACGTACTCGTACCACGCGTGGGTGTCGCGTGCGGCGGGCGGGGATCGGGGGAGACCCCCATGTGAGAGGATCGATCGGAGTCGGAGGCCGCAAGTCGTGCCCGCGCGAGGGGGGGGGGGGGGGGTACGTACCCCGGCCGGTGTGCGTGGGCTCCAGTCGCGCGCGCGCCTCCGCGCCGCGGGACGGCGACGCGCGCGCACGCAGCGGTCGCGGTCACGGCGCCCCGGTTGACATGCGCGCCCGCGCTCGCGTCGCGGGACGCGCGCGGCACACATATCTCGGACTCGCGATCGGACACGCGCATATGCGCCATAACTCCCCTGCACGTTTCAATTCGTCGCGTCGCCGTCGCCGGCCAGCCTCGCCTCGCTACCTCTCATTCTCATCGATCCTCTCTCCTACTCGATTTCTCATCTCCGGATTATTCATTCGTGCAGTGATTGAGATCGATGCATCATGCATCCATCCATGCATCCAAACGGGGCCGGCCGGTGTACATGCTAACGGCCTATAGCGATATCGCGAGCGTTATTCCGATCGGTTGGGGGCATAATTGTTGCCGATAAATGCACCCGATCGACATGTGTCGATCACAAGATCACTTCGATCTCGCTACACATAAATATCCGCGATCTAGCTGTGTTGACCGTGTAACTATCAACCGTCCGTCGTCTTTGGAAGAAAAGTAACTATCACCACTCACCAGCTAGCTAGCAACAAAGTTAATTTCCTGCCCATAAGGTGACAAAACTAATTCTTCCTCTCTTCGGTCTTAGTGGTTCTAGAGTCCATCCTTTTAAAGATTCATGACAAAACTAATTCTTCATCTCTACCGTCTTAGTGGTTCTAGAGTCCATCCTCTCAGAGGGTCATGTGTGGTTCTTGGAAGTGTATCGTGACTCTGCCCCTTCCCGCTGTTCAGAGTTGCGTTTAGCTGCCTAGTTCTTTTTTTCCTAGCTTCAGCTTTTGTTTTGCTTTTTTCTCTCTTCCTTTAGTGTAAACCGGACTGACTGATTGCATTGTGTTACAGAAACTCTTATTTTTCTAATATATTAACGTGTAATCCTTTTACGCGTTCGCAAAAAACTAATTCTTCCGAATTAATTAAAATCTGTGTTATCATTCTAAACAACTACTGCCTCCGTTCACAAATACAAGAAATTCAGGCTAGCTATATACACCTGGACAAATACGTACGTCAGAAATGTTCTTGCTAGTAATATATATAAGGGGCATTTGCAAATTTGCTATTGGTTTTTTCAATATTGTAAGGATGTCACTCGAATGGCATTTTTAATGGTATTTTTGCAATTTTCTAGTAGCAGTCTTGCAATAACGATTCAAAACAGTGGTAAATTTACAATTGCCCCTGTATATAATTAAACTGGATGGAAATTTTCGTTATTGCACTAGACCATGCATGAGTGAACAGTAGTAACTAGTTATAGTACAGTGCTAGTGGCATACGAGATGTTACGCTTGTGCATGCGGGTCGCGGATCGAGAGCGGCCGTCGCGGGCGGGGCGCGCGCATGCATGCGTGGCGCATGCTCGCGCGCGCGCGGTTGGTCCTCGGCTCGTCCGGGCGATCGAGCGTCTCACGCATACGTACGTAGTACTGTACGTAGGTAGAGATGGGGACCAGAGCCGACGGAGGCCACGTTGTGGACGACGGATCGATGGAGCGAGATATCTGCGCGTGGCATATGCATTGCACGCATGATGATCAACCACACTGCAGGCACGGCCGGACGCGGCACCCGTCGTAAGCTGCTGCGTTGCAGGGTGAGGTCGCCGTCGTGGGCGTTTATTGCGTGCATGCCGCTGCCGGACGACCCCGCTCCCCACGGCCCCACACTATTTTTTTAAATGATATTTTTTCTGGCGTCACCTTTTTTTCTTTTCTGGCTGTTAGTATCGACTATCTACTCGAGGATTATATTGTTTGGTTGATCCTTGACGGTTAACTTTTGTTAACAAATCGTGTACGATATGTGGCTACGAACTAAATAACTCCTTAGTGCCAGAGCTAGCAACAATTTAGACTTCTACCGCTAATACAAAGTAGCTTCTATTGATGCGATGATCACTATTTTTTTTTTTACAAACTTAGGCAACAAATCCGTATCTATGGCTCGATCGCTCGTGACAGTCTTATTATAGGGTGACACGTCTAAAGAAGATTGCATGTTGTCAGTGACGGAGCTAGAATAAAATTATAATGGGGGCTAAACCAAAAGTGGCCAATAATAGTCGAGACATGTCTCATATAGATTGGCTATATGTCTAATATAAAGTATAATAAATATATAGAATTAACGAAAAATAAACATTATCCATACTGGAATTGGGTGGGGTTGTGGGGATTTTTTGGGCCTTCTCAGCCTTTTGGTCCTTCTAAAAATCTCAGACAAAGTCTATCTTAGACTCACATGAGGATTAGAATTTTAGGGGGTATTATGGGAGCTCTAATGGTTTATTAGGGGTAGTGGGGTCTAAAGACCCCCGCCCCCACGCTATCTCAACCACTGCATGTTGTGGTGTTCTTGACCAATTAAAGGAGTTGGGTTAAGGGTGAGAGGAATAGCTTAACTCGCTCAAAATGTGGGAGGAGTAGTACCGCGGCACTACGATAAGGTGGTGCTCATCGAGTACCAGTTTCTCAACTCTAGATTTAAACCCTTGGATCTAGCTTTAGTTAGTTGTACATGGCAATGGCCCTATTTGTTTCCTTGTTGAAGCTATTGTCTAGAGTCCAAAAAAATTTACTCTCTATAGTGAAAAGCAATGGTCTAGTATGCTGATTAGATCATGGTGGCAACAACGACACATGCATGTGACGTTCCCTTTTTGGAGGGCTTTATCATACGCGAAGTGTTGCTTAAGTGAAGTATGAGGATAAAGATTCATTTGTAGTTGTGGCTTGCTATGACATGATATTTGTTATCATGTCATTCTTTCCTCTCTTTTTTTTCCCATTCTCCAACAATCATAGACTACGTGCATCTTAGTTATGTGGAGGTAAAAAAGGCTTTATAGTAATTATATTATCATGATGTAATTATTTAAAAATCAATAAATTATTTCTTTATTGAAGAAAAACTCAAGTCAAATGGTTTGCACGACACCCTCAAAATGGACAGAATGTACATTAAAATAAGCTTTGTAATTAGTCATACGCATGACAAAGTCTGCTCTCAAACTTCAAACCTTTGCCACAAGGTCAAGATGCACATGCCAAATTGATCGACAAGCCCCTTGTACATGTAGGCCAGCTTTGTGGTCGTCCCCATCCTCTGCCCACAGCTCCCGCTTAGCCCACATCTCCCCGCCATGGCCAACCGGCTGCATGCCAATGTTTGCAGCTTTTGCATCATCGCCAATCAATAATCCAATATGTTAATAAATCATCGTTGCGGCTCTGAGCATTATACAATCCTGATATCTTCTCAATAATACCGGCATTATTTCGTGTGTGGTGTTGGCTCTCCGAGTGTTATTATTGGGAGTGGTAATAAACGGTGACTGATCATCATCATCCGGTGCAAAGTGTGTGAATCCGACCAGATCAAAACACAAGGCTGACCCACACAACACACTCTCTCTCGTCGACGTCTCAGGCTACCTCTGATCGATCTGATGATCTGGGCCTTACGTGACAACATGCAATGCACTGCCCAGATGCATGCATCTCGGCTCTCTCATCTTGCTGCAGAGCTAGCCGACCGGACAGCAGCAGGAGCTATAGCTGCTGCAGTCTCTGCTGCGTCCTCCTTGGATCGTTTTTTCTCTCTGCAGACTGTATAACTTGATCGGTTTCTTGTCTCTCTGATGAGCTTTGACTGTTGGAATTGTCAACAAGATGCATGTCTCTCGACATAGCGCCGTATATTTGCAGCTAGCAAATTAAAGCCCAATTAATCCGGCATGGACTACTGCCAAAGAAATTCGGCAAATGTCTAGATATAGGTCTAAAATAAAGAGTTTGTTGTCAGATTTTGTTGATGGAAATTTGTCTGGCTAGCTAGACTCAAGAAGCTTCAGAAAAGCCCAATGCTAGCTATGGAGATGGACTACGACAATGCAGAAAGAGCCGACAGAGCTGGCTCTCAAGTTTGTCGATTCAGTATGTACTCCACTTCCTTGCTTGTTGACATGTCCAAATAACAGTCACTTCCGGACTTAGCTATATCTGGCATCGCCTCAATTTCTCCTCCAATGAACATGCAAAGCTGGTACTGTAGCTAGTACTGTACTTACAATTTGCATCTCAGGAGAACGACAATAAGTTTGGCACGCTAAAAGTAGGAGGTAGGCATTAAAACCTTAAGGACAAATATATATCTGCCCTGTTTTTCATTTTTCTAATTCTGAATTTTTTATTCTCGTTTACACACTTTTCAATCTTCGAAACAATGTGTTTTGTGTAGAAAATTTATATGTAAAATTTTTTTGGAATACTTTTCAAAGGCAACTTTCCAACTTTACACTGTAGTAGTTAACTCATTCACTTATGCACATGAGCTGTTAGCTCGGCGGTAGTGCTTCCAGTTGAGAAGCCGTCAGTCCTGGGTTGGAACGCATGATTTGTGAAGAACAAAAAACTTGCTAGTTATTCTGTGTAATAACAGATGTAACCAATGCAATTGCCTTTAGTGAAATGCATGTGTCCCACATGTCCTGAGCAAGTTGGCCTTCGAGCCGTTTTCTCGATGTTACACGATGTTCTACCAGGTATATCGGAATTGTTTCACTAAGTAGATCAAAAATATTTCACTCGTTTAAATCGGGTGTTATTTCACCTTATATAAAAACAATGTTTCAGCAAATAGCGAAAGAATGTTTCAGTTCACTGCAACATTTGATCCATACATAGTGAAACATTATAAGTACACTAGGTGAAACATTTTTTAGTGGAACAAAAAATAAAACGAATTCCCTTAATATAGGGTTTCCAAAATATGTGTGTTTTTTATTGCAATAGAGTATTTCAGTTCACTACAACATTAGATCTATATATAGTGAAACATTGTGAGTACACTAGGTGAAACATTTTTTGTGGAACAAAAAATAAAGCAAATTCCCTTAATATAGGGTTTTCAAAATATGTGGGTAATTTGTTGCAAAAAAATATTTTAATTCACTGCAATATTAGATTTATACATAGTGAAACATTGTAAGTATACTAGGTGAAACATCTTTTGTGGAACAAGGGGAGGGACAAGTGGGTGGGTCTAGCTGGGTGCGCGCGTGGGGGGAGGGGGAGCGACCGATTTTCCCATGTCCCCCGGTCGACCGAAACAGAACATTCTCGTGCTTATTACTTTCTTAGTGCAAAACCGTGGGGGTTGTCTTTCCTCCCACCCGTCAAGTTTTTAAATCATTTATTTGTATGCCCTCAAACGGCTATAAAAACAAGTCAGATTATTATGCTTGCATCAATCCATCAATTTTCGCTATACATCTCAAACAGAATTGACAAGCCGGTACCTTATGCTTATACTATGCTAAAAAAAATTAAATCGAAAACTTGATCTGTACATCAAGAAAAGATCGACAAGTGGTCGAAGTTTGTAGATAAGTAGTACCTAGAGACAAGTATTTGCAAACAGAAGAAGCATGACTGTAGATAAAAATGGTCCAAAAATGAATTATGGCAAAACAAATCTCTTTCAAATGATCTAGACGACGGTCATACCATCATATGCAAGATCTAGAGGGATGATGAGATCATGATTGAACTGTGACCACAGCAACCGTAACTCTAATAAATATATATGAACTTTTGCAACTGGGCCAATGCAATACGCCGCCAGATCTTGGTCCTGAACCTATATATATCCATCTAATTTTTGGTTGGTCCCAAAGATACCGAAATCTCACATCATTCCCAGCTAGCATTCACCGTACTACGTCCCTAGCAGAACGTCTCTTAATTAACCAACTTTTGGCGGTGTAACTAATAATCGAGTGTCCCGCGTTTTTAATTAATTAATTTGCACACGTCAAATCAAGTACGTACACACAACCAGAAAAATTGATTGGGTTGTGCAATGTTCAGGAGACTGAAATTATGCCTCTGCAAAATCTCTAGTTAAGCGCACAAAAGTACA